>NC_056629.2:36672153-36987778 GCF_002870075.4 Lactuca sativa | reverse complement strand
TCTAAAAACGATCATGTTTTTGTCCCCCCCCCCCCCCCCCCCCCCCCCCCCCCCCCCGTCTTCGCGTCCTCTGAAACGTCAATCCATGATTGTGCTAATACTAACTCTTCTTGAGGTGACTACGTTTTAGCTTCTGCTTTCTCTTTTCTTTTATTTCCTGGCTGAGAGGGTTTTGTGTGTGGAACAAATTCTGGTTCAGATTCAGAAATGGGTGTTTGTGATTGTGATTGTGTTTCTGGAATAAACTCTGGCTGGGAACCAAAAGCAAAAGGATCAAAATCTTGGTCAAATTGTGTCAGTGTTTGTGGAAATGGTTGCGTAGGACGTGGTTGTTGGATATTTTGTGGAAAATAGAGAAGCATACCCCTGTAGTGGTAGAAATGAGGCGAATAAATCGGTTGATCGAGTGAAGGTCTTGGAGTTGTGGGTTTCCTGGTGGGTGTTTTTTCATTGGTTGGATTTCTGGAGAATGACATTTTTTGTGGGTTTGAAAAGAGAGAAGATGGTAAAATGTTGATGAGTTTTTTTGTTAGTTTATAAAGAATTTATAGTAGTGTTAAAAAAAATAAAATAAACATTTGAAAATTAGCCGTTTTCAAACGGTAAAGAGGAAATCTGCCTTATGCTTTGATAAATTCGAAGGATTTCGAGAGAAAATGGCATAATGATTCACAATCGGAAAAAGGAGATCACACATCTATAGAAGTTGGGCTCTATAAGCTTCTTGAACGAGATGTCCACCTCTGCACACGAAAATTCGAAGGTTTGTGGAATAGATGCATAATCAAGGATTTGTAATCAGGAGAAGGCAAAGCTTGACTTTGAATGAAGTCTCTTTCCTTCTCCACGATGTGGTCGAGTCACCAATAGTAGAAGGGAATTTGAGGCTTAGTTAACATGATAGAGCATTGGAATCCGACGAAGCATGTATGAAGCAAAAAACAACTAGTGCGATAATTGGAGAGCTGAGGCGGTGGAAACAACACGTGAAAACCTGATTGGAAGCAAGAGGAAGCAGGGACTAAAGTTGCCAACCCCTCAAAGTATTGTGGCCAAATTTTGAAGTGCCAAAAGTTTACTATTCCATAAGCCTTTATTTTTATATATATATATATATATATATATATATATAGGGTTCGGTTCCGGTGATGACTCTTTTTTCAGTGAGGACTCGTGAGCACACCTTTAAAAAATTGAAAAAATATATAAAAAAATACAAATTATAAAATCGAACATAGTATTATATCGAAGAGAAAAAAAAATTGAATCATTAAAATTGAATCATTGATCATAAAATATGAATCATTGATCATAAAAATGATCCATGCTTCAATTTTAATTATCCAATTTTTTTCTCTCCGATACAGTACTATGCTCGATTTTATGATTTGTATTTTTTTTTTCAATTTTTTTAAGGTGTTCTTATGAGTCGTCATCCTATTCTCTCTCTCTCTCCCTATATATATATATATATATATATATATATATATATATATATATATATATATATATATATATATATATATATATATATATATATATATATATATATATATAACGAAGATTGGATTTGTAAATTGTTTAATGCACTTTTTAGATCTCGTGAACAACAAAAATCTGTCCAACATTAGAATTTTGTCAGCTCGCTTTGGGGATTTAAAATCAGCCCAATATCATGTGTGGTGGCAGCCCAAAATGTTGTCAAATATGCAACTCCAAATTAGTACTAATAGTTGGCAGAATTTCACCAATCCATAGGGGAAAAAAATCAGCAGCCCAAGATCAAATTAGCTTAGCTCATTTTCAAATTAGAAATCACGTGAGGAGGTTAAGGGAATTAGATAGAGGTGCACAAAAATCAATCACCAGCCAATATCATATTAGTTTAGCCCATTTTCAAATTAGAAGCCCACGTGAGGAGGTTAAAAGAATTAGATAAAGGTCCCGAAGAGTTTTTGGTCTGTCCTTTTATGGTCTGTCTTTCATTGGATCGGTTTCGCTCTAAACTAGTTTGATCTCTGTCTTTTTTCGGTTTGGTTTTGGATTTTTTCGGGTTCAGTATCGGATTTTGCAATTTTTTTTTGCTCTGGTTGTATTATGCTACATTTCATAACAAAAAAGAGATAATATGAGGTGAGAAAATGGTTGGATATAAATAATATTTATAGGGTACTTTGATGTAAAAAAACAAGCAAAAAATAATTATAGACGTTATCATATGGATTAGAGCCGTTTGTTTGTGTAATTCTAACCGTTGTGTTATTGCCAAAAGCAAATCAGTAAAAAGTAAAAAGTAGCATTTATACTCTGTAGTCGTTGAATAATTTTGTATTACTTAATTTATTTATTAGTTATTAGAGTGACAAAAACAAAGCAATTAACTTTTCCCACATCTCTTGTGCTACAAAAGAAAATGATAAAAAGGGAAGGAAGGATGCTCTCCAAAGTCCAAACACATAGGCATGTGAAACAAAAGATTTGTCGGAAGTCTGTTGTTTAATTGGGTTGTTTTATTGTTTTATTGGACTAGTTTAAAGACTGGTCTTTGACTAACACGTACCCATTGGACTGATTTAAGCTTTAAGACTTAAACTAAGCAAAACCTATGTGACACTTTTGCAACCACATAGTAACCCTTTTTTTTTTTTTTAAGTTGGTGGTAAATCTCAATAGTAACACGTAATTTTTTATTTTTTTTATTTTCTGATTGGTGGTTGCAAATTTATTTATTTATTTTTTTGTTTTTTTTTTTTATTTCAAAGGTAAAAATACCACAACGTCCCATTCATAGGCAAATTGTACCAAAAATGATAAAATCTTATGTCGCACTTAGGTGTCATATTTTTATCGTTGGCAAAACAACCACCACACCCTTTAGTCTGAGTCCGAAATTTTAATGGACCGACGGGTCAACATCTGATTTATTTGTTTACATTTTATTGTAGTTTTTGTCTAATATTTTGTAGGACTGTCAAAATTGTACCATATGTTACCAACCAACATGTTTCAAACCGAACCAAGAAAGTTGGTACCCAATATGTTTTGTAACCAACATGTTTGGTTGGTAGTACTGTACCAATTAAACAATCTTGGTACGATAATCGTACAAATTTTTAAATAACATGATAATACCGTATCAACCAATTCATTGTGTATATATATATATATATATATATATATATATATATATATATATATATATATATATATATATATATATATATATATATATATATATATATATATATATAACAAAATCGTTTATTTCAATTCTCAATTGTGCTTAATGTTTACACTTTTAAAAACATTATATAAGTCGTTTGGTCATATTAATAAATAGTTATTACCATGTTCAATTACAAAAGTAAAACGTTACATTAATGTTATTTTAATAGAATTGTTTAGCAAATTAAAAAAACTACATAAATAATTTATCTACTAAACGTCAAAGCTACCTGATTTCTTTGATTATCTTTTAATCTTGCAATAGAAAATTAATATAGTTGCTGTATACCATTAACAATTTGTACAAATCAAACTTTTTGATAACCAAACATATTGATACCAAGTATACTTGTTACAGTACTGGTAGAAATGTTTTTTATACCAACTATAGTTGGCCGGTACATGATTAAGGAAAAACGAATTGATATTGTATATGTTCACCCCAATGTTTTGTAGTTTCAAATGGTTTAGATGTATAAAACGGTTAAATTGTATTTATGATATGTAAACGAGTTTGGATTAGCTATTGATGTTGTTGAATATGTTTATTTTGTCCTTTTTATCTAATATGGTTTCTCTTAAAAAAAACAAGTTTCGATGCTTTAATTTTTTTTACCGTGATCATCTCAATTAGAGTTTAGATCATTGAATTTTTATGTTGATGTAATTGACCATTTAGTTGACTAAATAGTAAATAATGATATTGATTTGGTAATAGACGTTGATTGACATTATGAGTTCCATTGATACAATTATTTATTTTTAGAGCTTATAAGAAAATCATTTGTGGTTATTCTATTTTGCACAGTATTGCAATTCTCACGTAAATATTGTGACCTTGTTCATTATTTATTTAGTGAATTAGTTCCAATTAAAAAGCTTGTTTTTATTGAACGATTTTGTAGCTTGGTTGACAAGCTTGTAACTGAATGCCAAACAAATAAAATTTATTGTTCGATAAACTGATTAATAAATCGGATCAACATAAACAAAGTTTAAGAAACTATTGTACAATTACAATTTATGATTACACTTTTCCAATACTTACATGATTATAACATGTATATTGATTAGGTTATTTTAATTTTAATTTTAATTTTTTATTTGTACTCATTTGAACTTGGAATCTTGGTATGTTCATTATTCCCCCTTGTGTATTGATAAATTGCATTTTGGTCCTTGTGTTGTACGCGGGGCATACCACATGCTACACTTGGTGTACAAGCTGCGAACCGAGTAGGCGTACCACATGGTACGCTTAGCGTACTCATGCGAGGCTTGGACGGGGTTCCGGACAAGTACACAGGGCGTACATCGTTGTACATGGAGTGTATGTGTACTTTACTAAAAACCCTAATTTCGGGGTGGACACTATATAATAACTTTTATGGCTCATGAAACCTTCATTTCTCAGCCTCTACTGTCCTTATAGCCTCATGCACAAAACCCTAAGTGTCTCCTTTGTGTTTTGAGCTCATTGTGTCCATTTTGGTGTGTTTTGGTCCATATTCAAGAAGTAGAAGTTTGGTGCAAGGTGGGGGATCAAGGAAGAGCCTGTCGATCTTGATCATTTGCTTCATTTTCACCTTGTTTGAGGTAAAAAGCTATGAACTTGTTCATTAATGGCTTATATATATATATATATATATATATATATATATATATATATATATATATATATGAGTTTTTGTCCCTTTTTGGCTCTATGAATGAGATCTAGTGGTTTGGTACCACTCCAGGAGCTATGAGTTATCACTCTTAGTGTTTCTGAGGTTCATGATTCATAAAGTTGACACCTTTAGGGTTTAGAATCCCCCGTGCATGAGATTATGACCATTTGTGTAACACCCATAAAAACCAAACCAATTTAAAACTTTTTTAATCATCCAAAAGTCATTAGTTATTACAAAATGTTTTCAAAATAGTTTAATATCAGAGTATCCCAGAAACTATAAGTCCAAAACACGAGGATGTGTACGGTCATGCCTTCGCCTTGCCGAGTCATCTGAAGCACCTGAAATAATAAACTGAAACCGTAAGCACAAAGCTTAGTGAGTTCCCACAAAATACCCATATAGACCACAATACACATATAATCACAGACAACATACTATGGGTCCAATCATCCTCGGGATGGAATACCCTAGGCCCACAACCAACAGGTTGGAATGCCTACATACTACGAGTCCAATCATCCTCGGGATGGAATTCTCACGACCCACAACCATCAAGTTGGAATGCCCACATACTACGAGTCCAATCATCCTCGGGATGGAATACTCATGGCCTACAACCATCGGGTTGGAATGCCTACATATTACGAGTCCAATCATCCTTGGGATGGAATACTCACAGCCCACAACTAATGGGTTGGAATGCTCATGCCTATTGGCTTTTGCACAAAGCAGATAAGCCTCAACCACCAATCAAACATGTGCACATATAACAAATAATCATATAACAATCTATAGACATATATACCGATCTAACTGATCATAGCAGCATAATGGCATCCCATCAACCAAGATACTGATCTAACAGATCATAATAGCATATACCATCCTATCCACCTGGATACCGATCTAACAGATCATACTAGCATAACAATCCAAAAGGGTCCGCCTTGGTGCCTTAGACCCTCGGGTATAGTGAGAAAAACTCACCTCACACTACTGAAGCCCCGCGGATAAAACTCCAGCTGCCGGTTGACAGATTCCCGAGCTGTCAGTGTTTTTCAAATTATCACAAACGCAAATTATTAACTTCAATAAGTTAAGATCTATTCTTCAATATAATGGACCGTCTTTTTTTCTTAAGACTAAAATAAAGGATTTTTTTTGGAAGACAAGGCATATTTCATTCCAAATTAAGACATAATAAACTTCCAGATTATGGAATGAATCCATGGAAAAACAGGTTAAGAGGTCATTATCAATACGATTTATCTCAGATTACATCGTCTAGATTAATCCCCCAAAAATGGCGAAATAGAATCAACCAAGACGTCTCAAAATAAAGATTTAAACAAATGGTATTCCTCTGAAAAAAGATCAAACAACACCCAATTAATAATTAGATTCCAAGCCCAAGGTCCAACTCACACTCCAAAGGCCCAATAGTCAACCAATGGACTAAAGCCCAACATATGACCCAATTTTCCAAACTAGGCCCAGACCTCTACATGGTCTTTCCTTAAGGCCCATCCAATTATTATTGGCCTTATCCTAAAACCCATACAATCATTTATACAATTTACTTATTCTTGGAAAGCCCATTAATAGTTCAATCACCAAAGCCTAATAGGAAGGCCCAACTCACGGCCCAAGTGAAAATAGAGTTTTCACATGAAATGACAATTAGGGTTAAGTGTTCCTACTTAACCCATTAAGGACTTAATCCATTAAGTCCAATATTGCCTTAGGTTAATTTACACATGATTATTAATTAATATTTTAAGTTTAATAAATAACTCCCGTGCGGTCCCGATCAATTCCAAAATTAGGGTTTTCTTTTCATTATTTCACATTGGTTAGAATATTACAAAGCAAAACCCGAAATAACGCGCACACACACACTGATACAAGTACACACACAACCACCCTAGTGGTGGCCGGCGGTGGCACATGGTGGCAGCCACCACTTCACGGTGGTGGTGGCTTTCCAGTGAAATCCGGCCAAAAATACACGCAACATAATACATCAACACACGCACACACCTAAACCCATGGCAGAACACGCACACAACCACCTTCCATGGTGGCTAGTAGTGATGAAAATGGAAGCAGACGACGGTTTGATAGCGGCCCCACTCACGCCGCGACATGGATTGCAACTAACCCCGACTGATGAACGGCAGCAACAACAAGTCGCTTTCTTCCAATCGCCCACTGGCCTGACGTCCAAGGAAGCATTCGACTTCAACGGGATGGACACGACGATGGTTCTAGGATCGACGTTGGCGGTGCTTCAATGGCGATGAAAGCGTCTTCAATGATGGTGGCGGCTGGAAGGATATGAGATGGAGAGGATGGCGGACGACATCACTTTTAGGGTTAGGATTTGGTACCGGCGATGCTTGGGTTATATACTCGACTCATGAAACTTTGCCCCATAATGCAATTTTAGCCCCTCCCTTCCCTCATTTCTTTCAAAATAAATCCATATTTTACACTTTTAACCCTGCCTCCTGAAACCCTTTACAAATCAAGTCCAAAATGTTACCAATCAGCCCTGTCTCCATAAATCCTTACATATTAAGTCCAAAAGATACCAAACACCCCTTGACTTCTAGAATCCTTTGCAAAATAAGTCCCGAAATTAAACTTTAACCCCCAAAACTCTAAATCGTGACATTTGGCTCCCCGAAACCAACACCCCGCTAATTATTATTTGATTTTAGCAATAAAATAATAATAAAATTACATTTCGGGGTTCCGGATTTATCATTTAATTATTCTACTTTAAACGGGATGTTACAATTTGGTGAAAGTATAATGATATACCTTGAAGTTGGGTTCTTGTGGGGCATGAAAAGTCACCAAATTAGTGACTTTATGATTCTAGAAACTTATTAGGACTCAGATCTGTGGTTTGGACTTCTGGACTTAAGCGTTAATAGCTTAATGTAGAGTTTGGCTTAATGGGTGAGTACGTTGGACGTACAAGTCTGTACGTGTAACGTACAAGTCAAATGGTGTGTACGCTTAGTGTACACCTGAGTATGCTCCGCGTACTTAGTCAGATGCGTTATGCACTTCGGGCTTCGAGTTTGGGCTTTCTTTTGGGCTTACGTGTGTGAGTTCTTGTTGGGCCTTCAGAGTGCAAGTGTTTTGGACTAGGAAAAGTTGTTGGAATTTAGGGTAAGGCCTATGCAAGGGTTTGGGCCCAATTTGTAAAATTAGGCCATATATGGGCCTTGGTTGATTATTTGGTTTTGGGCCTTTTAGATTGTGAGTTTGGGCCTTCATCTTGAACTAAAATAGGTGAGGGGTAAAATGGTCTTTTTACCTGAAGTATTGTAACAGCCCGAAATCCAGGTATTCTTCTTTTTGGCCCTTCATCTTTGTTATGTTGCCATTTAGGGTTTGCATGTTAGGCGAGTACGCTGGGCGTACAAGGAGTGCGCTGCGCGTACTCATGCGCCTCATTTGGACGTGTTCACCCTCAGGTACGCTGGGCGTACCCAAGGCACGCGGGGCGTAACCGGTCCAGACCTAAAAACCCTAATTCATTCGGAGGGCTATAAAAGGAATGTGTGGCTCGACTTCTCAGCCACCATCCCTCAGAAAGAAACCCTAAAGAGAGTGTGCATCCGTTCTTAGGCCATTTGTGAGTATTCTAAGCTTGGTGGTGCCCTTTTCAATGTAGCAAAGGAAAGGAGGAGCTCATTGGGAAGGCTAGAAGTGGTATTCAAGTGTGGATCTGAGCTTTGCAAAGGTTTAAGCTTCATTATAAGGTAAAAAGTTCGGATCTTGTCCTGTAGTTCTTGTCATATGCTTCAAGTACCATTTTCTAGGGTTTTAGTCCCAAAGGTGGAGACTTTTTGAGCAAATGGTCTCCATAAGCTTAGATCCTTCATATTTCTGGTCTATTTGAGTTATAGACTCATAAAAATGTAATCCTGGTCGTGAATATTGTACCATGCATGAGATCTAGGTCCTTGAGTTGGAATAGAATGATGTTATGAAGTGTGGGAGCCTTTACAGCCATGCCAAGGCTTAAAGGTCTCGACTTTATGGGTATAGACGCATAAACAGAGCCGGATCTAGAAGTTGGAGTAATGGCTTAATCGATTAAGACCAGAAATGACGTATGCTAAAGTCTGATGGTTACGCTGGGCGTAACTCCCAGTACGTGCAGCGTACTGGGTGGAGACCGCGATCCATGGGTTGGCGATGTACGCCCCGCGTACATCAAGAAGTACGCCCCGCGTACTCACAGGGTTGATTTTTGTTGACTTTTAGGGTTTTGGTCAACATGGAGACTTTGGGTCAGGGAAGGGTAAAATGGTCTTTTACCCTCTGAGGGATGATGATAAGGGGTGAAGTTTTAGTTGTGGAAGTCTTTGTTTATCAAATGATATTTTTATAATTAGGCGAGGTAGAGTCATCGTCGGGATTTGGAGATAGCGAGTACGTGAGATCTTAGACTTTCCACGAGGTGAGTCTTCTCACTATATTGTACCCGGATGGGTTTTATTGTGTGACCGGAAGGTCGGATATGTTACGAGTTGTATGCATTGTATGTGATAAGTTAATCGTTTATATATGCCATGTATGATATGCTTGATATGGGCCGGAAGGCATTATACTATGGGCCGGAAGGCATATATGTTGTGGGCCGGAAGGCATTGTGATGTGTATCGTAAGGTAGAACCAGAAGGTTTACCGAGCCGGGACGGAAGTCCCCTGAGACACATGGGCCGGAAGGTCAGGGCCTGGAAGGGTGTATGTGCGTAAGTAGTATTTTGCGGAACTCACTAAGCATTTATGCTTACCGTTGTTGTGTTATGTGTTTCAGGTACTAGCGAGGACTGTGGGAAGGCGCCGGCGTGATCGTACACATTGTCTAGAAAACTATTTCATGATCATTGGGATGTGCTTTGTTATGAAACATTGTTTACGTTTGAATTTGGAATATTAAACGATGGTTTTTGATGTTTGCAAAAATGAAAATTTTGTTTTAAATTTACGTTGTTACAAGTTGGTATCAGAGCCTTGGTTTGAGGGATTCGGATACACCTTCAGGCGTAACTGAACTCAAACCGGGGATTTGAGAAAATTTTTAATTAATAAAAATAATAAAAATTTGATAAGAGATTTCGAAACAACCGAAGGAGAAGCAGTGTGTACGGTCAGCCAGCGCCCGAACGGTAAATCCCCAAAATACCCTTACAATATGTGTTATGAGATATGTTATGATATGATATGCATGCTAGAGTAGACTAGGTATTCATATTAGGACTAGAGTGGCCTGATTTGTGATGCCTTAGTCTAGGGAAACCTGCTGCTATGAGATGCGTTGAGAGCGAGTAGGTAACCAATGCATAGCAAGAATAGAGTACTCATGATCCGGGGTTCGAGGAGGAGGACTTGGGGTGAATGCTGATGCAGTGTAGTCGGTAGTATTGGGCCCGTACTACTGAAGACACCGGGTTAGTGGGCAACCCAAGTAAGAATCCTTGGGTATTGGAGACCGAGTAGGGTTGCGTTATCGAGTGCGATTATGCTCGATGGCGTCTCTGATATTTTCTGTTGTATTTCAGAGGCATCATGGTTGGGATGCGTCACAGGCCTGAGACGAGCGGTGTGAGTGACAAGGAGCTTCGTCAGATGATCCACGATGAGGTGGCTGCGGCAATCCGGGCCGAGATCCCGGAGATGTTTGGGTCTATCAAGACCATGCTGTTGGAGACTTTTGATGAGCGGTACGCCGTGGTGACTGAGGCTGCGGCCGCTGCAGCTACAGCAGCTGTGGCTGCTGCCAGACCACAAAGAGGTGACTCGTTGCTGTTCCGGGAGTTCAGCAACACGAAGCCACCCGAGTTTGACGGGACGCAGGATCCGATCGCTGCGATGAGATGGATTGCTGATATTGAGGGATGCTTTTACACTTGTTCATTGTTGGAATAGTGTCTAAGGCTGCAACTATATTAGGCAAGTATTTGATCCGGTTGTGCATGGTCCTTTTGGGTTGCCTTCACCATAGCAACTTGATAAGATGATTTATTACGAGAGAGTAAATATTATTAATATATTATGAGAATAATATAATAATATATTTGTTATTTGATTAATATAAGTCATAGAATTAATTAGAATTAATTTGGTGACTTAAAGAGATTAATTAAATAAAGGGGTATAAACTTTCAATTGTTTGATAGTTAAACTTTAGACTGTAAATCCATATGGATATGGTATGGACGAATTCTAAGAGTTTTAGGATAGCTAAAATCGTCCATATAGATATATAAGGAATGGATTTGGATAGCCTTAAGAGAAGATTATCCAATTAGGGTTTAGGTTGTAACCCTTAAGGAGTCTACAAGTATAAATAGACCCCATGGCATAAGGAAATCGACACCTCTCCTAAAGCAAGAGAACCCTGGCCGATTTCCTCCCCTCTCCTCTCTCCTAAATCATCTTCCTTGCTATTGGTGTTTGTAAGCCATTAGAGGAGTGACATTTGTGACTCTAGAAGCTCCAAGACCTCAAGATCAACAAGGAACTCAAAGGTATGATTCTAGATTTGTTTCAATGTTGTTAGTTAACCTAATTAGTCATTAGAAGTCTTGGATTCAAAGCATGTTTAATTAGAAAGCCTAGATCCAAGCATTAGGGTTTTGCATGCGCACATAGGAAAGTTCTTATGGCTAAAACCCATCAGTGGTATCAGAGCCTAGCTTGGTTTTCTTTAAATTGTTGCTTGATTAACTGAAACAAACCTGCAAAATTTGATTTTTAGGTTTCTGAGTCATGGACTTGGCGAGTTCCAAGGTGGACTCGGCGAGTAGGCCTGACTCGGCGAGTCCCCTTGTGCACTCGGCGAGTCCAGGCGTCAGGAATGGCCAGATTCGGGATTTTTTTCATAATTATCTTATGGAAACTTACCTTAATCATAATAGATCAATCTAAATCCAATTTTTTGATATATATGACTATTATCTTGATCTAGTTAAAGGTATTTATCAACTAATAAAATATTTAATTTCCTTATATGATAATTAATTAATTATTTTAATTATTTTGGTAATTATCTTGAATAAAATCAAATATAGATAATTAGGATATTAATTGTTAATTGGAATTATTTGTTATTTGATCCTCCATGTTTTAAATGTTTAAAACTTGCCCTCAAGTTTTGAAATTTATATTTGTGATTAAAAGTTTTAATTTAGACAACTTAAATTTCAAACCCTAGATTTTAAAAGTTTTAAAATACAACCCTATACTAATATGATATTACTAGAATAATATATATATATATATGTATAACTAAATGCTAGTCTTACCGTTAGTAGGCCTCATTCACGAAGCCAATCTATAAGGTGGGTATAAGGTTGCGGCCTATAAAATGGCGCTTAATGGGTGTACACTCACACCCACCGCTTGCTTGATTGGTGGAGGGTCGTTAGCCGAACGGGTAGGATAGGGCAACCTCATCCTCTCATTAAAAGTATAATAAGAAATATAAAGTAACTACACATATTTTAAAATTTCCCAATCTTAGTTACTTTAGGAAAAGTGAATTGATGCAATCCCATGAAATTACACTTTGCACCTTGCTAAGAAGTTAGTGGAGCGTGTGTGGTTTACTGGCACACTAATTGGTTCTAAGCGAAGGTGGCAAAGGGTGATTCATTGTTTATCATAGTTTGATGGAGCGTGTGTGGTTTACTGGCACATCGAATAGGTGATCGTTACAATGAAGGCACCATGTGAATTTGCATGGTAATTCACACCCGCTTTGTGATCCTCGGTATGCCAGTCACAAACAAGAGGGGCATATCGAGAGTTAAACATGCCATTGAATAGTTTCAATGAATCTCATCCGAAACTAGGAATTCTCAAAAACACTTAGGACTAATAGTTTAAGTTTTGTGATGGAGAATTAGTGAATCGTCATTCACTTACCTTCAATTTATTTGCATGTTAGATTACGACATCCCTTTTCTAGTATGTAAATGTTATTGTTGGATCCTAGCCCTAATTTTTCTTATTGGGTGATAATTAGGGATTCTTATTCTAATCTATCTTTGTCCTTTCTAATTGTAGATGTCGAACGCAAACAACACTGCTGCTAGTTCTTTCACGTTGATGAGCCTTTTCCAAAAGGTCACCTTCGATGGAACGAACTTTAGCGAATGGATAAGATACATTCGCACCATTGCTCGCTATGAGGATAAGGAGTATGTCCTCGATGAGAAGCTTGAGAAAATCAACCCCGAAATTGCTACTCCCGCTGAAATTACTGCTTTTGAGACTCATGAGCGAGATGCAACGAAGGTACATTGCATCATGATCGCTACCATGAACTCCGAATTCCAAAAGTCATACGAGGACATGTACCCGTACGAGATGCACCAAGACTTATTGGAGAGATACCACCAAAATGCGAGACAAGAGCGTTACGAGATTTTCACCAACATGATTTCCGCTAAGATGGGTCATGGAGAATCTCTTACCGTGCACCTGCAAAAGATGCAAAGGTATGTCGACCGCCTTCGCAAGTTAAATGTTGACTTCGGTGAAGACTTGGCGATCGATATGGTGCTTCACTCTTTGCCTCCGATGTACAACCAATTTAGGATGACCTACCACATGAACAAAGAAGAGGTCACCCTAAGCAAACTCCAAGGTCTCTTGAGGGTCGCTGAGAGCAACTTCAAGGACAAGTCTGTTGCACCTACTCCCAATCCGCCCGCTGCTCCTGTCTTGGCTATTGGTCAAGGAAAGGGAAAGAAGAGGAAAGCTTCATCGAAGAACTATCGCAAGGTGAAAGCCCGAGATGGTGCCTCTTCTAGTGGGACCAAAGTTGATCCCGCTAAGCCCTGCTCTAACCCAAAGGAGGCAGAGTGCCACCACTGCCACAAGATAGGACATTGGAAGAGAAGCTGCCCGGATTACCTGCAAGCAATCAAAGAAGGAAAGATCAAGCCATCTTTCGCAGGTATATACACAATCAAATCTAACGATTCTAATCATTCTATTTCTTGGGTTCTTGATACCGGTTGTGGTTATCACATTTGTTCTAATGTGCAGGGACTAAGAAGAAGTAGGGATGTGGAGCAAGGAAGTATCAATCTAATCATGGGGAACAGAAGATCGTCGCCTGTGACCAAGATTGGAGTGTATTCTTTAGTGCTTAGGAATAGTTTGGTTTTAGATTTGAACAATTGTTGCTATTCGCCAGAAATGGATAGAAACATCATTTCATTTCATGGTTTATATAGACAAGGATTTAGATTTTCTTTTAATAATGAGAATGGTTCTATTTTGGCTTATCTAAATGGTGTCTTTTACTTTGAAGCTATACCATGTAATGGAATATATGAAACCGTTATGATTGTTGATAACTTAGGAAATGATGTTTTAAATATTGATTCTTCCACTAGTATGGATAAAGTATCCTTGTGGCATTGTCGTCTTGGACATGCCAACAAGAAACGCATAGCCCAACTCCAAAAGGATGGAGTGTTGGAGTCATTCGACCTTAGGGAAGATGACACATGCGAGTCTTGTTTGCTTGGAAAGATGACTAAGTCACCCTTCACGAGTACATGTGAAAGGGGCGAGGGTCTATTGGACCTAATACATACCGATGTATGTGGACCGTTTAGATCAACCACGAAGGATGGGAACCGCTTCTATGTGACTTTTACCGATGACTATAGTAGATATGGGTATATCTACTTAATCAAGCAAAAGTCAAACACCTTTGAAAAGTTCAAAGAGTTTAAGAATGAAGTGGAGAATCAATTGGGCAGGAAAATCAAGATGCTTCGATCCGATCGAGGAGGAGAGTACCTAAGTCTTGAATTCCACGATTATCTCAAAGAGTGTGGAATAGTTTCACAATTGACGCCTCCTAGGACACCGCAGTTAAATGGTGTGGCAGAAAGGCGTAATCGAACCTTATTGGATATGGTTCGCTCTATGATCAGTCGTGCTTCACTACCTATCTCTTTTTGGGGGTATGCCTTAGAGACTGCCGCCCATATCCTTAACCGAGTCCCTACTAAGAAGGTTGCCAAAACACCTCATGAGATGTGGACAGGGAAAGCTCCCTCGTTGGCACATATCAAGGTTTGGGGTTGCGAGGCTTTCGTAAGACGAGATACTCATGACAAGCTTGAACCTCGAAGTGAGCAATGTATTTTCATCGGCTACCCGCAGACATCCTTTGGATATCTCTTCTATAGACCGAAGGACAATATTGTTTTCGTTGCGAGGAGAGGAGTTTTCCGAGAGCGAGAACTCATGAGCCAAGGAGACAGTGGGAGGCAAATCGAACTTGAAGAGATTCAAGAGTCAATAGATGAAGGAACCTCTGCTGCTGGCATTCAACCAGAGGAGGAAACACCGGTTGAACCGATTGACGAATCCTTACCTCTTAGACGTTCCGATAGAGTTAGAGTTCATCCCCAGTTTTATGGCTTTCATATTACTACCGAAGGGGACACGTATATTAGTGATGGTACACTAGTAAATCTTGATGAACCTAATAGCTATAAGGAAGCCATGGCAGGCCCAGAGTCTGCAAAGTGGAAAGAGGCAATGGATAGCGAGATCCAATCCATGTATGATAACCAAGTTTGGAATTTGGTTGATTACGTGCCCGGACGTAAGACCGTTGGGTGCAAATGGATCTTCAAGAAGAAGACCGACGTGGATGGAAACGTACACACATATAAAGCGCGATTGGTCGCGAAGGGCTTTACTCAAACTCCCGGAGTTGACTATGATGAGACCTTCTCACCAGTTGCGAAGATTAAATCTATTAGAGTGATGCTAGAAATTGCCACATTTCATGATTATGAAATTTGGCAAATGGATGTCAAGACCGCCTTCCTTAACGGAAAGTTGGCTGAGGATGTTTACATGGCTCAGCCAGAGGGGTTTGTGGATCCGAAGCATCCGAATAGAGTGTGTAAGCTTGAAAAGTCCATTTATGGACTTAAGCAAGCGTCTCGCAGATGGAATCTTTGCTTCGATGAGAAAGTCAAAGAGTTTGGATTTGTACGAAGCGAAGACGAATCTTGTGTATATGTCAAAGCCAGTGGGAGTATAGTAAGCTTCCTCGTTCTATATGTTGATGACATATTACTCATTGGAAACGACATCCCGACTCTGCAGGAGGTTAAGTCCTGGCTCGGGAAGTGCTTCGCTATGAAGGACCTCGGAGAGGGTTCTTACATTTTGGAAATAAGGATAGTAAGAGAAAGAAGTAAGAGACTAATTGGACTTAGTCAGAATACTTACTTAGAGAAGGTACTAAAACGTTTTAGTATGGAAAACTCAAAGAAGGGAGAACTACCGATACAAAGTAATGCCAAATTGAGTAAGACTCAAAGTCCGAGTACCGAAGCTGAGATAGCAGAAATGAGCCGAGTACCATACGCTTCCGCAGTTGGCTCAATCATGTACGCTATGACTTGTACTCGCCCTGATGTAGCCTTTGCTTTGAGCATGGTTAGCAGATATCAAGGGAATCTTGGCAAAGCACATTGGATTGCGGTGAAAACATCCTTAAGTACCTTCGGAGGACGAAGGAATGGTTCCTAGTCCTCGGAGGGAGTGATGACTTGAAGGTGCGAGGGTATAGTGACGCCAGTTTTCAGACCGACAGGGACAACTACCGTTCACAGTCGGGCTGGGTCTTTACCCTAAATGGAGGAGCAGTGACATGGAAGAGTTCCAAGTAGGAAACTGTAGCTGATTCAACGTGCGAATAAGAGTACATTGCAGCGAGCGAAGCGTCGAAGGAGGCAATATGGCTAAAGAACTTCATCGGTGATCTTGGAGTTGTACCTTCCATAAAGGAGCCAATGGAGATTTTCTGTGATAACGAAGGCGCGGTTGCCTTGACCAAGGAACCGAGGGATCATGGTAGATCAAGACATATCGACAGAAAGTATCACTTCATTAGACATCGTGTAGAAGAAGGACAACTTGTAGTGAAGAGGATATCATCAGAAGATAACCCAGCAGATCCGCTTACGAAGGGACTGAGTATGGTTAAGCACTTGCAGCATGCTAGGAGTATTGGGCTGAAGGATGATATTAGCATAGATTAGATAGTATTAGAAATGTGTAATAGATAAATGTTATTGACATTTGATGATTAAATAAAGGAGTTTTATTTATGAGTAATGTTACTATCTTATGTTAATTGTTTAGCTATTGTTTCATTTTGCATGTTTTGACTTCCAGAATAATTAAGATTATTAAGAATAATAGAAATTGTTCAAATGGTCCACAATCGTTCATATGTTGGGAGTAGATATGAATGAAGATTGTCATGAATTGGTGTGTAGAATGTCTAAATGGTGTTAGACATAACAAAGGATTGCTGCAACGTTCATGAGTGCTTATGAACTAGTTTTGAGCATTGGAACAAACCCGCGCTTGCTGGAATCACCTTATGGAATACGATATAAAAGGTGATCGCAAGACGATAATATCATATGGTCTTAAAACCTAGATATATGGTTTGTTATTTGTTAAATGATTGTACAATGATAATACGAAAACGCATCAGTAACTCGATGTTATAAAACGTATTGTTGTGTATAGTTGGTTAATGAATAAGTAAATGCATATAAGTCAAAGTTTATCTGTAACTTTTATCTAAGAAGGTAAAAGCGATATCTCGGCCGCTCGATGATTTGATTTGACTTATGTGCCTGGCCCGGTCAGAACTGAATTGATGTGTTCGATTAAGTTCTATGTCAAATAAATCAGAGATCGAGAAACCTAAATGCTTGACTAACCATTCCATAGGATTGTCAGCATGATATCTAACAGAGGACTGTACGTTCCCTTATCTAAAGGACAAGATTGGTTAGATCAGAGTTGACAGCATCTTTGAGAGCTACGATTGCAAACCGAATTATACTTGTGAATATAGTTACTAGACTTATCCAAGTGGGAGACTGTTGGAATAGTGTCTAAGGCTGCAACTATATTAGGCAAGTATTTGACCCGGTTGTGCATGGTCCTTTTGGGTTGCCTTCACCATAGCAACTTGATAAGATGATTTATTACGAGAGAGTAAATATTATTAATATATTATGAGAATAATATAATAATATATTTGTTATTTGATTAATATAAGTCATAGAATTAATTAGAATTAATTTGGTGACTTAAAGAGATTAATTAAATAAAGGGGTATAAACTGTCAATTGTTTGATAGTTAAACTTTAGACTGTAAATCCATATGGACATGGTATGGACGAATTCTAAGAATTTTAGGATAGCTAAAATCGTCCATATATATATCTAAGGAATGGATTTGGATAGCCTTAAGAGAAGATTATCCAATTAGGGTTTAGGTTGTAACCCTTAAGGAGTCTACAAGTATAAATAGACCCCATGGCATAAGGAAATCGACACCTCTCCTAAAGCAAGAGAACCCTGGCCGATTTTCTCCCCTCTCCTCTCTCCTAAATCATCTTCCTTGCTATTGGTGTTTGTAAGCCATTAGAGGAGTGACATTTGTGACTCTAGAAGCTCCAAGACCTCAAGATCAACAAGGAACTCAAAGGTATGATTCTAGATCTGTTTCAATGTTGTTATTTAACCTAATTAGTCATTAGAAGTCTTGGATTCAGAGCATGTTTAATTAGAAAGCCTAGATCCAAGCATTAGGGTTTTGCATGCGTACATAGGAAAGTTCTTATGGCTAAAACCCATCATTCATGTCCGGAGCATCTGAGGGTACGGTTCGCTTTGAACCAGCTCCGCTTGGGAGCAAAGGATTGGTGGAAGTTCGTGATGGCGAACTTCACTCTTGCAGAGGTTTCAGCCGTGACTTGGGAGAGGTTTACTACTATGTTCAGAGACAAGTATGTTCCCCCGGTGGAGAGGGAACGGTTGGTGTAGGAGTTCTTGACCCTCAAGTAGGGTAATGATTTTGTTACGGTGATCACTCGGAAGTTTCATGAGAGGGCGATGTTTTGCCCTGAGCAGGTGTCCACTGAGCAGGCTCGGATGAGCCGATATTTGGGTATACTGAGGAGGGATATCCGGGAGTTCGTATCGAACTCGTCATACTAGAACTTTGCTGAGCTCCAGGCGAATGCCAGGAAGAGAGAGATCGAGTTGGAGACCCAGGCCAGGGAGGAGGCCGAGTCTCAGCGGGTGGATTGGTGGCCGGCTCAGTCCCAACTGGCAGCCAAGCGGACCAAGTCCGCCGATTCGAGGACGGGAGGTCAGAAGGGCCGCACTTGTGGAAAGTGCGGCAAGGGTCATGAGGGGGCATGTCGATCGGGTGCTTGCTACAAGTGTGGCAAGGAGGGGCACATTGCTAGGGATTGCCCCAAGGGATTTATGGTTTGCTTTCATTGCAACCAGACCGGCCATCGGAAGGCCGAGTGTCCTCAGCTTCACCAGGGATCAGCACAGGGATTTGCGCCTACGGCTAGGACTACCGAGACTCGGCCGGTGAAAGCCGAGGCTACGAAGGCTCATGGGAGAGCTTTTCAGTTGACTGCGGAGGAGGTCCGCGCGGTGCCCGATGTCGTAGCTGGTATGTATTCTTTCGTGTATTTACTTTTGTGCTAAGATATTGTGCTTATGTTATGATATGCGTAGGTACTTTTCTTGTGAATTCTGTACCTGCCTTGGTATTATTTGACTCGAGTGCGAGTCGGTCTTTTGTATCTTTGGCTTTTAGCCAACACATCGCTACTGATCGGGAGGTGATGAGTCGACCCTTGCGGGTTTCCATAGCGGATGAGAAAGCGGTATACGCCACTGACGTGATTCGAGGATGTGTGCTCAAAGTTTTTGGTGTTAAGTTCCCTATAGATTTGGTTCCTATAGCGATGGGAGATGTCTGTGTCATCATGGGCATGGACTGGTTGAGTAAGTTTGGAGCAGTCATTAACTGCGAGAGACAGCTGGTGACTATACGAGACCCTAGCGGGGGAGTGCTTACCGTGTATGGCGAGGGGACCCGGTGTGGGTCAGCGTTTTGTTCGGCTGCCAGGGCGAGACAGAGTTTGCAGCAGGGTTGCAGTGGATTCATCGCCTACGTGATGGACACTCGATTGGCCGCGGGGAGGCCCAATTCGGTTGACGACGTTCCAATAGTATGCGAGTTTTCGGATGTGTTCCCCGAAGAATTACCTGGTGTGCCTCCGGAAAGGCAAGTGGAGTTCCGTATCGATCTGGTTCCGGGAGCGGTGCCCATCGCCAAGGCGCCTTATCGCCTCGCTCCACCAGAAATGCAGGAGTTATCCTCGCAACTTCAGGAGCTGCTGGGAAAAGGGTTTATTCGGCCGAGTAGCTCACCTTGGGGCGCGCCGATTCTTTTTGTCAAGAAAAAGGATGGTTCGTACCGGATGTGTATCGATTATCGGGAGTTGAACAAGTTGACGGTTAAAAACCGATATCCGTTACCTAGGATCGATGATCTGTTCGATCAGTTGCAGGGGGCATCTTGGTTCTCCAAGATAGACTTGAGGTCGGGTTATCATCAGATGAGGGTCCGGGATGAGGATATCCAGAAGACTGCATTCAGAAGTCGTTATGGACATTATGAGTTTGTGGTGATGCCTTTTGGGCTCACCAATGCCCCGGCTGCATTCATGGATCTTATGAACAGGGTGTGCAGGCCGATGCTGGATCGGTCGGTGATCGTATTCATTGATGATATCTTGGTATATTCGAGGTCTAGGGAGCAGTATGAGGAGCATTTGGGGGAAATTCTTGGAGTATTGAGATCGGAGAGGCTGTATGCCAAATTCTCCAAGTGTGATTTCTGGTTACGAGGGGTCCAGTTCTTAGGGCACCTTGTTAACCAGAAAGGGATATTGGTCGATCCGGCCAAGATTGAGGCGGTGATGAGATGGGAAGTGCCGAGATCACCCACTGAGATCAGGAGCTTTCTTGGATTGGCCGGCTATTATCGAAGGTTTATCAAGGATTTCTCCAAGATCGTCGTGCCACTTACTAGGATGACCCGGAAGGGTGTTGCATTTTCATGGGGACCGGAGCAGCAGTCCTCTTTTGAGACCCTTCGTCAGAAATTATGCGAGGCCCCGGTGCTCGCACTCCCAGAAGGGATGGAGGATTTTGTGGTATACTGTGATGCATCTATATCAGGTTTAGGGGTGGTACTCATGCAGAGGGGACACGTTATAGCATATGCTTCGAGGCAGTTGAAGCCTCATGAGTCGAGATATCCCACCCATGACCTGGAATTGGGGGCAGTGGTGTTTGCCTTCAAGATCTAGCAACACTATCTTTATGGGGTTCGGTGTACCATATACACGGACCACAAGAGTCTGAAGTACTTGATGGATCAGCCAAATCTAAACATGCGACAGAGGAGATGGTTGGATGTGGTGAAGGATTATGATTGTGAGATCCTGTACCACCCGGGCAAGGTTAATGTGGTGGCCGATGCATTGAGCCGTAGGGCGGAAAGCACCCCGATCCGAGATATTTGTATGAGGTTGACGGTGATGACTCCGATTTTGGACACCATCCGAGGAGCTCAGGCTGAGGCTACAAGACCAGAAAACCAGAAGAGGGAGCGGGTTGTCGGTCAGGTATCAGAATTCATTACGGATGGTCGGGGACTCATGACTTTTCAGGGTCGGGTTTGGGTACCGTTTGTGGGCGGTACGCGTACCATTTTGATGGAGGAAGCGCATTGGTCGAAATTCTCGATTCATCCCGGGGCTACTAAGATGTACTTAGACCTAAAGAAGGAGTATTGGTGGCCCTGTATGAAGAGGGATGTTACATGGTTCGTCGAGAGGTGCCTGACTTGTCGTCAGGTTAGGGCTGAGCACTAGCGTCCGCACGGTAAATTGCAGCCACTGGAGATTCCCGAATGGAAGTGGGAACAGATTACCATGGATTTTATCACCAAATTGCCAAGGAGTGCGAGGGGGGTCGATGCAATTTGGGTGATTGTGGATAGATTGACAAAGAGCGCTCATTTTCTAGCCATCAGTGAGAGCTCTTCTGCGGAGAAGTTGGCAGAGTTATATGTCAGGGAGGTGGTATCGCGACATGGGGTTCCGATGTCGATCATTTCAGATTGGGATGTACGTTTTACTTCCAGGTTTTGGAAGAAGTTTCATGAGGAGTTAGGTACGAGGCTGCATTTCAGTACCACATACCACCTGCAGACGGACGGACAGAGCGAGCGGACGATTCAGACGCTTGAGGATATGCTCCGAGCATGTGTTTTGGATTTTGGAGGGAGTTGGGACACCTACTTACCCCTAGCAGAGTTTTCATACAACAACAGCCTTCATTCGAGAATTGGTATGCCACTCTTTGAGCTGTTGTATGGGAGGAGGTGTCGCACCCCCATCTGTTGGGGAGAGGTGGGGCAACGGGTAATGGGTAGCACAGAGATTGTACTCCAGACAACCGAGCAGATACAGCAGGTCAGGCAGAGATTGTTGACCGCGCAGAGTCGCCAGAAGAGTTATGCGGACAAACGTCGGTCTGAGCTCGAGTTCCAGGTTGGTGACCTTGTGCTCCTAAAGGTCTCTCCTTGGAAAGGAGTGATACGATTCAGGAAGAGGGGCAAGTTGGGACCCCGATATATTGGACCTTTCAGGGTAATTGCTAGGGTAGGCAGGGTAGCCTACCGGTTGGATCTACCTGCTGAGTTGGGACAGATCCACAACACCTTTCATGTGTCTCAGTTGAGGAAATGCATTGCCGACGAGTCGGCAGTGGTGCCATTAGAGATATTCAGGTGGATGCAGGCCTGAACTATGTGGAGAGACCAGTGGCGATCAGGGACCGGAAGGTTAAGGTTCTGAGAAACAAGGAAGTACCCCTAGTACAAGTGCAATGGCAACATCGGAAGGGGTCCGAGCTGACATGGGAGTCCGAATCTGAGATGCGGGATCAGTATCCAAAGTTGTTTTCAGTATGAGACTTCGGGGACGAAGTCTGGTTCTAGTGGGGGATAATTGTAACAGCCCGAAATCCAGGTATTCTTCTTTTTGGCCCTTCATCTTTGTTATGTTGCCATTCAGGGTTTGCATGTTAGGCGAGTACATGGCTCAACCAGAGGGGTTTGTGGATCCGAAGCATCCGAATAGAGTGTGTAAGCTTGAAAAGTCCATTTATGGACTTAAGCAAGCGTCTCGCAGATGGAATCTTTGCTTCGATGAGAAAGTCAAAGAGTTTGGATTTGTACGAAGCGAAGACGAATCTTGTGTATATGTTAAAGCCAGTGGGAGTATAGTAAGCTTCCTCCTTCTATATGTTGATGACATATTACTCATAGGAAACGACATCCCGACTCTGCAGGAGGTTAAGTCCTGGCTCGGGAAGTGCTTCGCTATGAAGGACCTCGGAGAGGGTTCTTACATTTTGGAAATAAGGATAGTAAGAGAAAGAAGTAAGAGACTAATTGGACTTAGTCAGAATACTTACTTAGAGAAGGTACTAAAACGTTTTAGTATGGAAAACTCAAAGAAGGGAGAACTACCGATACAAAGTAATGCCAAATTGAGTAAGACTCAAAGTCCGAGTACCGAAGCTGAGATAGCAGAAATGAGCCGAGTACCATACGCTTCCGCAGTTGGCTCAATCATGTACGCTATGACTTGTACTCGCCCTGATGTAGCCTTTGCTTTGAGCATGGTTAGCAGATATCAAGGGAATCTTGGCAAAGCACATTGGATTGCGGTGAAAACATCCTTAAGTACCTTCGGAGGACGAAGGAATGGTTCCTAGTCCTCGGAGGGAGTGATGACTTGAAGGTGCGAGGGTATAGTGACGCCAGTTTTCAGACCGATAGGGACAACTACCGTTCACAGTCGGGCTGGGTCTTTACCCTAAATGGAGGAGCAGTGACATGGAAGAGTTCCAAGCAGGAAACTGTAGCTGATTCGCGCTCCTCATTTGGACGCGTTCACCCTCAGGTACGCTGGGTGTAACCGGTCCAGACCTAAAAACCCTAATTCATTCGGAGGGCTATAAAAGGAATGTGTGGCTTGACTTCTCAGCCACCATCCCTCAGAAAGAAACCCTAAAGAGAGTGTGCATCCGTTCTTAGGCCATTTGTGAGTATTCTAAGCTTGGTGGTGCCCTTTTCAAGGTAGCAAAGGAAAGGAGGAGCTCATTGGGAAGGCTAGAAGTGGTATTCAAGTGTGGATCTGAGCTTTGCAAAGGTTGAAGCTTCATTATAAGGTAAAAAGTTTGGATCTTGTCCTGTAGTTCTTATCATATGCTTCAAGTACCATTTTCTAGGGTTTTAGTCCCAAAGGTGGAGACTTTTTGAGCAAATGGTCTCCATAAGCTTAGATCCTTCATATTTCAGGTCTATTTGAGTTATAGACTCATAAAAATGTAATCTTGGTCGTGAATATTGTACCATGCATGAGATCTAGGTCCTTGAGTTGGAATAGAATGATGTTATGAAGTGTGGGAGCCTTTACAGCCATGCCAAGGCTTAAAGGTCTCGACTTTATGGGTATAGACGCATAAACAGAGCCGAATCTAGAAGTTGGAGTAATGTCTTAATCGATTAAGACCAGAAATGACGTATGCTAAAGTCTGATGGTTCGCTGGGCGTAACTCCCAGTACGTGCAGCGTACTGGGTGGAGACCCCGATCCATGGGTTGGCGATGTACGCCCCGCGTACATCAAGAAGTACGCCCCGCGTACTCACAGGGTTGACTTTTGTTGACTTTTAGGGTTTTGGTCAACATGGAGACTTTGGGTCAGGGAAGGGTAAAATGGTCTTTTACCCTCTGAGGGATGATGATAAGGGGTGAAGTTTTAGTTGTGGAAGTCTTTGTTTATTAAATGATATTTTTATGATTAGGTGAGGTAGAGTCGTCGTCGGGATTTGGAGATAGCGAGTACGTGAGATCTTAGACTTTCCACAAGGTGAATCTTCTCACTATACTATACCCGTAAGGGTTTTATTGTGTGACCGGAAGGTCGGATATGTTACGAGTTGTATGCATTGTATGTAATAAGTTAATTGTTTATATACGCCATGTATGATATGCTTGATATGGGTCGGAAGGCATTATACTATGGGCCGGAAGGCATATATGTTGTAGGCCGGAAGGCATTGTGATGTGTATCGTAAGGTAGGACCGGAAGGTTTACCGAGCCGGGACGGAAGTCCCCTGAGACACATGGGCCGGAAGGTCAAGGCCTGGAAGGGCGTATGTGCGTAAGTAGTATTTTGGGGAACTCACTAAGCATTTATGCTTACCGTTGTTGTGTTATGTGTTTCAGGTACTAGCGAGGACCGTGGGAAGGTGCCGGCGTGATCGTACACATTGTCTAGAAAACTATTTCATTATCATTGGGATGTGCTTTGTTATGAAACATTGTTTACGTTTGAATTTGGAATATTAAACGATGGTTTTTGATGTTTGCAAAAATGAAAATTTTGTTTTAAATTTACGTTGTTACAAGTATGGATTGATGGATATGGTTTAGGACCCAATTAATAATTGGGTGTTATTTTGGTATTGATAGCTCGGGGATTTATTGGACCAATAGCCAAGGATTTTCAGTAAGATTCAGCAGTCAAGGTGAATGTCCTCACTCGGTTTAGTGGATCTAAGACACCAATGTCAGCCCTTATTTTTTATGTTAGGATGCTAGGAGTCTGCTTGGCCCTTGCATGTGTTATGTTTTGCTATGTATACTGGGCGGGGCTCGATGTCGGGCGAGGTCGATGACTGAAATTTATGCTATTGTTTATGATCATTTTATGTGTTAGCATGATTATATGATATATATATATATATATATATATATATATATATATATATATATATATATATATATATATATATATATATATTGTATGTGTATAGTGGTTAGGGCTCGATGGCGAGCGAGGCCCGATGTAGGGCGGGGGCCCAGTATGTGATTTATTATGTATGGTATGGGGTAGTTTGGGGAACTCAAATAAGATTTTTGCTTGCAGTTTTTAGTTATGTTTCAGGTACTTCTGGTTCCAAGGGGAAGAGTTCGGGACGACTACATCGCACACACCACATGGGTTCCGCTGTTGAGATGTTACTCTGATCGATACGATGTTTGATACACTTATTTTCATTTGGTTTGTATGGATAATATTTTTGGAATACTGTTTTATTCAAATAAAAATGAAATTTTTGGATCATATTTTTGGGACGTTACATCATTTCTAGCAATTTTGAATTCTCTTTTTATGTAGCTAATTCAATGGAATGTGTTTTTGAATCTTGTTCCAATAGTGTAATTCTAGCTTTACAATAATTACATGCTTATAACATGTATGTCGATTAGGTTATTTTTAGTTTATTGTTTTATTTATTTATTTTTTATTTGCATCCATTTCTAGCAATTTTGAATTCTCGTTCTATGTAGGTAATTGCATGGAATGAGGTTAGAAACTTATTCCAATAGAGTAATTCTAGCATTTTTAGCAACTAAGGTTTTATTAAAAGAAACACCAATTACAAAGAGCCATAAAACATTGCGTTTTGTATCCATGAAGCCCATATGATATTCAAAGATATGACTATTCCTCATGTAGGGTGTCTGAAAAAAAATATTGTTATGATACTACCAAATCATCCATATTTTCATCAATGCGATGACCTCTAGGGCCATGAGCTCCAAAATATTGTCAAATAGAGGAAAATGAACACCCAACCATTCTACAACCTTCACTCAAATTTGATTAGCCACCTCACAGTTAACAAACAAATTACTACAATCTTCCACCTGTAAAGAACAAGAAAAGCAAAACACCATGGGAATATTAATATTTTTATCTGCCAAATTTAGTCTCATAGGGAGTCTTCAGAGGACATTCAACTTGACTAGAACAAGTCTACATCACCCCATACATATCATACATTCTTGAAGCATAATAATATCAATGTGATGTAAATGATACCAACCAAGAAATTACCATCATGATCGATCTTTGACTCACATCTATCCATACGGTTAACAAGATGAATATGGATAAGTAGCCCTCTCAAAGCCAAGAACTAGGTAGCGTTACCCCCACCTTCTCTAACTTGCAGTGGAGTAACCAAGATTTTGTTTTAGGGTAGGCCAATAATATACAAAATATGAAAACGATAACAAAATGTAACTATATATGTATTCTTAACTAAATTTTTTTATTTAAGTTGCACACGATGTTGTCTTACAACAATGTATCCCCTTCTACTAAATTTAAGTTTTGAATGGAATAGGCTATATCACAACCCTAAATCCTTTTGTTTAACAAAAATATATATTATACATACCATATATATGTAACCTTAATATTGTGTGGGTGGGCTAAGGCCCACTCTTGCCCTATATTGGCTACACCCCTACTAAGTTGTCTATTCTAATTCCACACATAAGCCACATAAATCCATATATCAACAACCAAACAATCTTTAAAAGCCTCTATCAAACAAAGCCTTTGAAATCGATCCATAAATATCCACCGATCAACATCTGCCCAACCAATATGAAAATAGCAATCCAAATTACGAACCAGTAAATCCCTTAATGACTGACACTCAACCTGAGAATCCTAGTTCTCCCCCACATAAGCTCGAATTACCACCTAATGGTGTTGAAACCAAATCATAACTCGAACCTGCTGCAAAACCCAAGCCGGTCATAATCATCGCCCTCTTCTTGAGTCCCGCGACTCGAATACCCGACCTTGAGCAAAACCTCCGAGGCCTCAAACCAAAGCTCACTAGGTCTGCACCAAACAACCCAAATAAATAATGCCACTGGGGCTCAAAACACTTACCAGGTCCATCCTCATGCCTGAGCAGCCACAACCAAAAGATTGACAGGAATAGAAACATCATCGCGAATCATGGTATCCAACCATGCTATCTTCCCCGACAGGCCCTTAGAATCCCCAAAACCTTCCTTGATTGGAGTATGGATCATATGCTTCCAGTAGTATAGGCCCAATACTACCTTCCATACCTATCCATACTTCCTCAAGAATCATCTCGGGTCCTCTAAGTCCTAGTCATAAAATACTCCTGAAACCTGCTCAACAGCGAAACAACCGCACTAAAATACTCCCTAGGCTATCCTAGGATTCACCCATACCCCCTCTGCCATCAGCTGTTGAAGAACCCCTACCAATGCCAGCTAACCACTTCATGAATAAAACTAGATGCAACCAAGCTTAAATAATCCTTTGACTAAAGGGCTCAGCCCTACAATGGTTGGACTCAAACAAGAGTTGCACAATAGGTCCGAGTCCTTCATTATAAGATTATTTAACCTTCATAGAATGTAATTTTATTGTATTAATTTGATGGTTAACTCTCATCAACATGGGTCCCACAAAGCACAAAGTAAGCATCATTTGAGCAGAGAAGCCAACTGGCACTAAAACGCAATAAAATCAAACAGATCCCATATGAAATCCTCGATCTCAAACTCACTGCACCACGGGTGCACCTTCCCCTGGTTCTCACTCTCCCAAGAGTGGCTAATCATTCCTCGCACTGACCCACTATACACTACATCCACTCATGAAACTTCCACCAACCCTGCAACACTCGTGTATGCTATCCATACATAACACTGGATCCTATAGACAGTCGAATATCTGATCCTACCCTAAGCCCTCCATCAAAAAAGAATAGGAAATAAGGCGAAACCAAACATTCTCAGGCTATAGAATCTTATTTATGTACAACTATGATGCATACACTAAACAACTACAATAATCATGTAAATTTCATATAAGGAAGGACCCTAAGCTATCAAGCATCATATAATCAATCAATTCTATCATGTAATTCCTGAAGATCCCTAGCCTATCACTAGCATGTTGTTCTATCATATCACAATATCAAAGAACAGTGTGGTAATTTGGGGTCAACTTACTGACTCCAGATGTTCGTACATATCACATCCTCTTTTGGTTATTTTGAAAGCAACTTTGAAAATTATTTTTAAAACCCTTCCTTTGAAAATCATTATAAAACCCTTTTTCCTTAGTTTGAGAGTGGATTCACACGAGTGTTCCTCCAATTCACTCAAACCAAGGCTCTGATACCAACTTGTAACACTCCAAAAATTTCAAAAAATTTAAACTTTTCAAAACAACCCATTTACTGATAAAAATGTTTACAAAAACACTATCTCCAAAACATGATTTAAAATCAGAGTCTCCCAAGATCCAATCCATTGTAAAACCAAGGATGTGTACGGTTACGCCTTCACCTTGCCACGAATCATCTGAAGAACCTGAAACCGTAAACAAAATTTTAAGCACAAAGCTTAGTGAGTTCCCCCAAAGTACCAACACAAGAACAAATAGAAAATATACAACAACAACATGTACTTGGTACACAGCTAAAAGACGAGATTACCCCCGAGCGCGTATAGTATGAGTATGGCTTGCCTATCGGAACCACAACTCATATCTGGCCTACTCTTGAGCCCACAACATAAGTTTGGCTTGTCCCAGGGGACCACAATTTATGTATGGCTTCCTACCAACCCAATCAGTTATCGGACTGGAATACCAATGTTCAGACCTCAATACGAGTCTGGTATACCAATCGGTCCTCAAATCGTGTCTGGAATCCTACTAAACCCTCAATATGAGTTTGGCATGCCCTACCCGACCCTCAGATCAGATCTCGATTGCTCCAATAAACTCAAGCCCTCAGTACGAGTATGACATACCAACCGGGTCCTCAACTTGTATCTGGAATGCACCTGAGCCCTCAGTATGAGTATGGCATGCCATATTCGTCCCTCAACTCCTATCTGGAATGCTCTAGTGTTTATTGGCTACAACACGAAGCATTACAACCTCAACCCAGCACAATATGCCGACAACTAACAATTATATACAAGTAATCATGCAGACAAAATCACAGGTAGTCCTACTGATCTACCAGACTAGGATATCAAGACTAGCATGCATATCTATTCCATACTCAACATATCAACTATCACACCCAAAAACCGAGGACGGCGGAAACGTTCTGGGGTGGATGACATCATGTCAAGTATCACAACATATGCAATATAGTAATCAAAGTACAACAACCATTGAATTAATAGTAAAAATTTTACATAGGTTACATTTAATAACAACATCAAGTAAATACAGAGAATAATATAGAGTACAACTCGGTACAAGGTTGTCTTCACAAAAGCTCCCGGAGTGTAGGTGTCTACTGACGACCTGAGAATACAAGTTATTTTGAAAGCAAGTATCAACATTTTAATGCTGGTGAGTTCATAAGTATTTAATGACATTGGGTATAAATACATGTTTTCCTAATAAAAAGTATTCTTCTACCAAGACTCAATTGTTTTATGTTCAAGGAGTAATTTTCCCAAAAGTACTATCATTATCAAAATATAGTTTATACTTTTAAAGAATATGTGAGAAAATCACAAGCACAAGTAATAGGGAAAATAATATTTTATCTCAGCGGTAACATTGTTGGTTAAAAGTAAATAAAACATAGACTCCAGGAAGTATTAAGTGAACAATACGCCTCGGAGAGTCTAAAAAAATGAAATACAGACTCCAGTAAGTATTAAGTGAACAATACGCCTCAGAGAGTCTAAAAGAATGAAATACAGACTCCAGGAAGTATTAAGTGAACAATACGCCTCAGAGAGTCCAAGAGAATGAAATACAGACTCCAGGGAGTATTAAGGGAACAATACGCCTAGCAAAGTCTAAAAGGATCAATCACAGACCCCAGGGTGGTGTTGAATGAACAACACGCCTCAGAGGGTCTAAAAGAGTAAAATACAGACTCCAGGATGGTATTGAATGAGCCAATACACCTCGCAAAGTCTAAAATAGAATCTTTAATCCTAATTAGGTTTATTTAAAGATTTAAAACGTGGCCTAGTGTATAACTAGGAAGGTATATATATATATATATATATATATATATATATATATATATATATATATATAGAAAAATACCATGATTATACTTATTACCTTAAAGCCATGAATTATCAGGTAACTCTAGAGATACTCGTAACCATACTGATTGAAAATCGAATAACTTGACGACCTGTTGGCGTCGGAGTGAATGCGACATTTGTCACCCCTTGGCTTGGTTGGTTGGGACTGTAGCTAGCAGTCGGGATGTGGGAGTGTCTGTCCCGTATAGATCTATACACACAATGCCCGCTCTCCCTCCAGGAGACTCTGGTTACCAACTTGACAATGGCGAAATCCGCGCCATGACGATGCATCTCGTATCTTAATTTCTATAAACCTTTCCTTTTACTAGAGAGTATATGTGTTTAGAATTTAGATATAACTAGGTTCCCCTTCATGAGTGTTATGGTTGGTTTCTAACTATACCTCTTATAGTTTACTTAAGAGGTTATCTAGATGCCTTTGCTACCCAAAGGTGATGAATCTGTTGAGAGAACTTTTATGACCATATATGTGTACATGATATATAACTAATATTTAAACGACCTTCAGACGGATAACCATTACCCTAAAGCCACATCCAAACAAGGAAAAGGAATTAAGGCGAGTTAGCCTTCCTAAGTCCTTTAAACATTACTTATATAACTATACATATACAAGCATGCATTTAACAATACAAGAGTATAAAAGAAGTTTTGTTAAACCTTTGGAAAACTTATAAATAAGAATTTATTAAACTAAAAAGGGATTTTTATACTTAAAAGAGATTTGAGAACCAAATTTGAAAACCTTTAGCTGGATAAACAGTTTAACATGCAGAAAATCTATTTGCTAGTCAGTTATTAATCACATGTGATTGATATAATAACTTACTAGTTCAACTTGTATCCCCCCCATAAAAGCATTTAAAATCATTTAAAAGGTTAATTCAGGGGTATGAACTCACCTAACGTGGGTGATTCGGATGAACGGACGGTATAGGATGCTAAGTGTCAAGTGAGGACTTGACCACACACGCGAATCCTATGTAACATGTAGTGATACATTTAAGTATCAAATTAGTCATTTAATAACTAATTATGCAAGTAAAGACATCCTAATACATGAAAACACTTTACCACAAGTGCTAGGAGTACTAAAGGTTGCATATAAAGAGTGTATGGCTTATATTGGAGTTTACTCCTCAAATGGTGGCCCTTAGGGGTGTTTACGGTTTCAAGACCATTTCCCCCATGAGTTTATGGCCGTAAACTCATGGGAATGGTGTCATTGAGTGCTCAAAGGTCTTAAACTACTCAAGGAATTATGCTAGACTTGAATCAAGGGCTTAGGAAGTGATTGGGGCTCAAAATGACCCTTCTTTGGAGTTTACGGGTTTTAAACCACTCCTTGGGGAGTTTACGGCAGTAAACACATAAGTTTATGGCTGTAAACTCTTGTTTGCCCCTTCCTTTCGTGTTTTGGTGTTTTTAGGTTCAGCATGCAAAGTCCTAGTCACATATACAAGCCATATAAGGTGTTAAGGGCATCAAAACACCGTTTGGAAGGTGTTTACGGTTTTGGGAGGTCCCCAAACTGTAAACTGATATGAACATGGGGATTTTGGTGATTTTCGAGTGTAAACATGTCCATATTAAGCACACAAGAAGCTAAGGCAAGTGTACTTACGATCTAGGAGCTTAAATGACCGATTTTGGCCAAGAACACTATTGTGTTCTTGGTGTTCTTGATGAGCACTTGAAGATCTATGAAAAAGACACGATTTCATGGATGAAATCGTGTAAAAACACTAGATTAAGTGTTATATGAACGAATCTAGGAAGAAAACACTTACGTTTTGGTGGATTTGACGGGAAAGTGATATGATACTTGAGAGAAAACTTGGGTGTTCTTGGAGTCGGGAGTGAAAAATGAGCATAAAATGACTAAGTGTCATATTTATACCCTTTGGGGTTTACGGCCGTAAACTCCATGTTTACGTCCGTAAACTCTAACTTTTGAAGTTTCACGACTTACGTGATATACGACAAACTCTAAAGTATATCTCCTTATTTTTGCGCGCTTGAGGAATATAAAAATAAAATACTCGAACGGGCTTAAATCCGGCCAAAAATGTTTTAAGACGAATTTGGCTAATTTTGTAGTGCTTGACTGCGGAGTTTATACAAATGAAAATTTCAGTTTTTCACATCATCCCCCTGTTAGAGGGAATTTCGTTCCGAAATTAACGTTCAAGCACACACAAAGATGCAATTGAGTGATTCAAAAGATAAGGATGCTTTAGACTCAACAAGTCTTCTCGCTCTTAGATGAATTTAGGTCTCCGCTTGGTGTTCCAACGAACCTTTACTAACGGGATGCGGATTTGTTTCGATCGCTTGACCTCTCGGTTCATGATCCCTATAGGTTCTTCTACGAAGTTAGGCTCTCATTGATTTCGATCTTGACGATAGGGGTTTCGAGAGTCGCGTCAGACAAGCAATTTTTCAAGTCTACGACGTGGATAGGTTTGGATGGATTTCACGGGATTCCAAAAGTAGTTGAAGTTCGACGGGGGGGGGGGGGGGTGGGCCAATTCTTATCAAGAATCTCAGGTGGTCCTAAACTCTTGTGAAGGTAGAGTTTTTTAGTACTTAGGACATAATGTACTTACATGGTTAGATCATCACTCGATGTGATCGCCATTCTGAAGTTCCAAAAGTTCCTTCACACTGGGGTGTAGTTCACGGGTTGGTTCTTAGAAGGCTCAGGTCGTCTTCTGATTCGTATTTCCTACTGATTGGCTTTCGGAGGCTTTCTGGATCATCGGATGTATTGGCTATATATTGGTATCTATTGGTTACGTGGCATCTATCCCGACCTAGTGCAAAATGGACCTGCACTTCTAACTCTTGAGGTGTCTCTAACGGAAACTCTCAAGGTCGGTATGATAGGATATTTTACTAGATGATGCTTAGAAAATTTACATTTTCATTATCATCATATAGATGCTTTCACAGCACGATCCCTAAATGGAAGAATCATGCTCCTACTCACTTCATTGTTTCATGGATAGCAGTCTTTGATCAGGGCTAACTTAGCCCTTGAAGATTTTCTGAAGTGTTGGACTATTTCAGGAGGTGGTTCTACCATTTCGTTTGAGATAGTATTCATTGGAACACCTAGTAGTCCAACGAATCTCTAAGACATGACCCATTCTCCAATGGGTCGGCTCCCTCCAGATCGTAGGAAGCGCGTGTTCTTGTATAACCCATCGACTAACACCTAGACTGATGTCGAGTCTAAAATCTCTTTATGATCTAGGTTATAAGGCTTAACACAATATACCATTTTAATTTATTCAAGTATTCTTGGTTGCGGAGGTGGTCATGTGGTTCTAGGCATTATAGTATTTAACTTTGGAGAGTGTAGCCTATCGTCCATAAGGCGACAGTGACTTTTCTCGCATGAGGAGGTGGTGTGTCCTAGGCACTACTCGTCTGTACTGGGGTGGACGAAGCGCCTGAGTAGCGCGAGTATTACTTGCAACTACTCTTCCGGTGTTTCTGAGTTTTCTCGATCTAGATTAAATCTAGAGGATATAGGGTTCCGTCCCTCGGAACCTATGATTTTTCTCATCCACTTCTCTCAGAGTTTAACCTGTCACAACTTTCAGGTTTTTGGGACTACTGCTGAGATGTGTAATTTGTGGGATTAAGCGCGAATGGATGGTCGTAATCGATGTTTTTGACTCTTACGACTTGAGTTACTTTTCCCGACTGAGGGTGTTAGCTACCATGTTGGCTTAACCGGGATAACAACAAATTTCGAATTTATAGTCATTTTAGCAGCTCGAACTGCAGTGGTTCTCTCGACTCTAGCTCCTTTTCTATGGGATAGGATGAAGGGTCTTGCTATGAGGTCCGTGGTCGACCTCATACTCAGCTTAATCACTAATAATTGGTGTATACAAGTCGTATATAATTGGGATCTGACGGGAGGTTCAGATGTGTGGGCCCACCCCAGACCCACAACCAAACGAGGAACAGGGAGTAGGGAGGAAGCAGACATCTTAAATCTTATTGATCCAAATTATATACCACTCTAATTCATATTCTCAGTAGTAGTAAGTTAATCCCATTAGTTCTTTCTCTTGATTCATGAACCTGATTGTACGTTGCGGATAGCCTTTCTGGGGAAATCTATTGAGTAGGTTTTGGGCGGTCGTTATTGTCTTCTGGGATACCTACAGTGTCTTTCTCTTCAGGTTCTATCTGTCTGAGGAGGGGTTGGTTAACAGCACGTGGTACCCTTCTCCTGGGTACTTCGGAAGGCTTGGATAATAGATACGACTGACAGTTCGCATTAGGTTTTCTTATTAGGTTCGGAAAAATCTTTATTTGACGCAAAGGCTATGGTGAAAGTTCTCTTTACACAACACTAGGAATTTGCACATGGCCGCACCAAGTCGAACCATGATTGACGACAGTGTCGAAATTAACCAACATCGACATGATATGGAATGAAGATCGATAGGACCATGTGCTGAACAGGGCACACAAGTTCTCAGCGTCTCGGCTTTCGTCCATGATATCACTACCGCGGATACTTGGACTGATAGAATCAACGTGGAACTATAGGGGGTCCTGATGTTTTGGAATAATGTACTTTTCATGAATGGATTTCTCACGAGGCCTCTCTATAACCGCCTAGTATAGACTAGTCATGCATAATTAAGATTGTAAGGACTATTGACTGAGCGACTCCGCCCTAAATCCACAACCAAACAAGGAACAGGAGATAAGGCAACATCACTCACTCGAGGTCTATCAATCTTAATTATAAATGGCCTTAACGAATATACTAAGCCATCATAGCTTTACCTGATGGGTTTTTAAATTTTACAATAGTGCTGCGACTTTCGCCTTAATGAGAGAGTAATTACAATTAGGATTAATCATTTAATGTTTTCGGTTAGTTACTTAGGATTGAGAGACATACCAAAATTCTACCGGGTTCATTGATGCTTCCCTTAGGCATTAGGATCATTCTTCTCCTGCACCTTTGTCATTTCTTTTAGTTAGGTAGTTCCTCTTGAAGTGCCCAATTTCACCACATAGGTGGCATACTGGACTGGTCCCAACATTGGTGGTTGATGTAATGAACTCGACCGGGGTTCTGCAGATACAAGCGATATGCCCCTTCATGTTGCACCTAACACAAAAGGGTTCTCGACAGATACCATGATGATGGTAGTTACACTTGCTGCAATGGGGGAGGTTTCCTAGGTATGGTCTTCTTGGAGTTGAGACGGAAGGGTTGACAGAGGCATTGACCACTTTAGCTCGTCGCCTTTCGGAAGGTCCTTGAGTCGAGGTACTTCCCTCCTCGTTCTTAAACTTTCTTTTCAATGGATTTGGTTGGGGTTCTTGGGTGGCTTTACACTCTGGTGTTGGTTGCTGCTGTCCATTGCTTTGATCCGGATTCCTGATAGAGCTCCTGCTAACATTGGCATTGTTAGCATTCAGGTGAGCCATGATAGCTGCTATGGCTGCTGAAACTGCAGCTCGGAACATAGCTTCATCGAATTGAAGGACCGCTGTCTTACTAGCGGGTTGGTTACGTTTCTTTGGAGGAATGGTTTTTCCTACACGAAAAGGAACACAAGCTGATGAGAGATGGTGGTTAATCCTAGACGTAACCTCCTTTACTATGATAGGCATAAATTTTCCTGCGCCTTGATTGATGGTTATGTTAGGTCCAGAAGGTGTTACGTCTTGGGCTCGCTATTTAGTCCATTTAGTCTTCGGTATGGGCCTGTCCACCCGTGAGTTATTTTATAGGGTTTTGTATTTATAGGTGCTTGCATGCATCCTAGGACGTAAGATTTTAGAAGTTATTTTGTCAAGTATTTTGATCTTTATCTTTTGTAACCCTAATATCCTCTACAGCGGAAGTTCTTTATCGAGCTCTGCTGAGGATTGAATCAATCGAATCATTTGACATATTCAGATTCATTCTTGTGTTTTATATTGCTGTTATCGCTTTCGTGCTTTACTTGTTATAAGATCTAAACGATCAAAGAGTTTCTTAAAAATCATCAATTGGTATCAGAGCAGGAGGCTGTGTAATTCATACACATCTCTTCTATGAAAGAAGTGATTAGGGTTTATTCCGCATTTACTGATATTTATTGAGCAGTCACTCCATAATTGACGTATCTCAGTAATTATTCATCTTGCCCTAATATTAAGTCTGATCTTACAACATGTTAAACGATCAAGCATGGACGATTCTCAAACCAATCCTATCAACATCTCAAACAACATAGGATCTACAACCAAGATTCCAATTCTCTACACTCAAGATTACGAGGTTTGGGCGCATCATTTCGAAGACTACGTCATTGGATCTGAAGATAATGGGTATCTGATATGGGAAGCCATTGTGTCTGGACCATTTGCTCATTCAGGAACGTCCAGAATTATTAAAACTCAAAAGGAGTATAATGATTTGTTAAAAGATGTGAAAGATGTCGCTCAGGACGAAAAGGCGAAGTTTCAGTGCAACATCAAAGCATTGAGAATAATTCGATTCGCTCTTCAATCTGACACGTTTAGATTGGTTAGTTTCTGCAGTACTGCTAAAGAAATCTGGGATCGGCTGCGAGAGCTGTATTCTACAGATGAAGATCTGGAGCACTCAATTCAGACCTTGCTCCTGTCTAAATTTGGAGAGTTCAGGCAAAGCCATGATGAATCTGTTACATAGACGTTTGATCGCTTCAATCATCTTCTTAGCAAGATGATCAAACATGATATTGAAAGGAAGCTTATTTAACAGAAGGTCACTTTTCTAAATGGTCTAAGATCTGAATGGAGAGCTGTTGTGTCAACAGTTAAAGCACACGAACAATTCAAATCTTACTCGCTGGCGAAACTGGTGGGAATTCTAAAATCCCAAGAAAAGATAGTGCTGCAAGAGAAGAGCGTGGTTTCTAGTATGGGGTCTCTGGCGCTCTTATCCAAGGGTAAAAGTGTAGAAGAAGATGAAGAGGATCTTAATCTAGGAGATCACGATCTGAAAGCCGAAGATTATGCTTTAATGGTGTCAAATCCCAGAAGGTTTATCAAGAAGAAGTTTCTTTCCAACAAAAATCGTAATTGGCAAGGAAGCTATAGTTCCGAAAGAGTAAAAGATGAACCGAAAGTTGAGGAGTCGAAAAAGGAAGCTAAGGGTGAAGCTGACTCTGGTGTCAGTTGCTTCTACTGCGGGGGAAAGAATCACTACGCAAAGGATTGTGTGCTGAAGAAGATGGCTGAGAAAGATGATGAGAAAGATGAAGAGGCAATTCTTATGAAAAAGCTGGAGGAGATTAAAAGGAAGAAAGCTGCTACTAATCCCTCTATGAATGCTCTTATTGTGCAGGGTTCGACAGAGGATGACGAGTTGGGTGGCGTACAGGTATGGTCGACCGATTCAGAAGACGATGAGGTGAGAAAGCCTTCGCATGGAAAGGCTTATGTTGCAAAAGATGATGAAACCAGCGGAAGATGTCTGATGGTGACTGACGTATCTCAGATGAGGGGATATAATATTGATGGTGGAAATGACGAGGCCAAGGAGCGAGAGGACTTATGCTTTACAGCAAAACCTCTCAGTGTGCAGATCAATGAACTTGATGAACTGATCAAGAAGGTACAATCTGTTTTTGATTCATTTAAAATTCCACAAAAATCATATGAAAAGGAATTAAATAACTTGAATTCAAGACTCTCAAATCTAGATAGTTGTTTAACTCAAACTCGAGTCACAAATTCTAATCTGACTGACCAAATAAGCATGGTGTCATCCAAGAGTGAGGTGCGAAGGATGTGGATTGAGCAGAAGGAGTCGGAGCTAATTAAGTCTTGGGATGAAAACATTTATTTACAAAGAGACAATTTGAAATTGTTAAAACAAAGGAATGTTTTTTGTTTGATCACTAAAAGACTTTATGCTAACATTACTCAACTGCATCTAAATTGTGAAATAGGGCAGAAGATACATCGCATGATTCTACCCTTCCTTGAGTTTAAGGAGGATGAAATCGATGCCGAAGCATACAACTATGAAAGTGTTGTATCTTCCGATGATGTCAATCCCACTTATATGTATGGTCTGGACAAAATAGAATCTTTTATAAAGTCCAAAGACCATAAGGACATGCTTAAAAATCTTTTGGATGAAAATGATAAGCTGAAACTCAGGACCAAAACCATACAAAAATTTGACTCATTGAGTGCCAATTTAAGTTCAGAAAATAAAATTGATGTTGAAAATGAATCTGAACTTGATGAGAACGATGATATGAGTGAAATTTCTGTAGAGGTTGAAGTCGACTGTTCTGAGTTTGTCAAGAGCGAACCCGAAAACCACAAAAATCTGATTTCTGAAAATTCTGTAGAATTTGCTCGTTTGTCCAAAACTAAGTCCCCAGTCCTTAAAGAAAAGGCCGTTGTGTTTCAGAAGGTTAGAACCACTCCCAATCAAGTGTATAAGGTTACAAGAGTAACCGAACATCAAACAGCCGAACTCACTGCCATAGTGAATGAAGACAATGCAGATGGCTGTGATGAGTTTTTCTGGTCAGCTCCTATAGACAATGCAGACGAAACGGTTGGTCTGTTGGAGTGAACATCTTGGAAGACCAAAGGAAGATATGTGCCAGAACCGCTGAATAAGCCTACCAACTTTGGCGTACCTGGTACAAGTGGCAAAAAAGAAATACCTGTAGAAGAAGTCACCTCCACAAGCGAATCCTCATCTATGAAAAGTGAACCAGCTGTCAAGAAGCTAAAACAAAAAGCCAATATCCACAGACAACCGAAACAGGTGAAAAATCAAAAGCAGCAGAGGAATCTTAGATACAAGAAAAATCTCTCAGAGCGAAAGCAGTTTTGGCGCTCTCAAAATCCTCATTACTCATACCATGATAAAGATTCTAAGTCAGAGAGAAAGACTTTCGGGCCACATGAAGCACAGAACCGAAAGGATAGGTTCGGTCCCGAAAGCAGCAACAACCGAAAAGCGAGTTTCGGTCCTCCAAGTAATAACAGGCAAAGACCTAATTTCAATCCTTCAATATTTTATAATAAAAGACCAAGTTTCAGACCACCAGCCAACAACAACCAAAAATCCAACTTTGGCTCATCATCGAGCAGCTACCGAAGGTCCAGGTTCGGTCCCTCTAATGACCATAAACAAAAGGGTCATTTCGAACCTCAAGTCAGGAAAAACTCTCATTCTAAATTCTATTTTTCTAATTCTTCTCATTCTAAACGCTCTTCTAAACCCAATTCAGTCTCCACACAAAATTCAAGATCATCAACGAACTTGAACGAAAAAAACGAAGATTTCCTCAGTCAAGGAGGACCGAAATTAGTCTAGTGGTCAAACACCAGAATCTGAATCCAAAACACCTGCAACTAATTCTAACAAAATCAAAGTGTTTATTGTTAAAAGAAAAGATGAAACAACCATAATAAAACGAACATATCTTGTTGATGTTTCTCTTACTATTCCTGTTCCTGTGAAAGGCTCACGTGGACCCAAGAAACTTTGGGTTCCTAAATCTACTTAATTTTTGCAGGTTATTAGTGACAAGCAGTTTGACGAAGAATGGTACATTGACAGTGGCTACTCACGTCACATGACAGGAAGTAAGGAAGAGTTAAGGGAGTTTCGATCACTTCAAAATGGTGGCAATGTTAAGTTCGGTAACAACTCCTATGGAACGATAAAGGGTTATGGGATGATAACCAATGGAGACTTCACGATAAGAAAGGTGGCATACGTAGAAGGATTGCAGCATAATCTCATCAGTGTATCTCAACTGGTGGGTGGTACCGATCTCAAAGTATCATTCGATGACGAAGGTTCAGAGATTATAGAGAAGAAATCCAATAAGGTCATTCTCAAATCAGATCGAAAAGGCGAAATGTTTCCTCTGAATCTCAGACCAATCAAAGGAAATCCAACCATATGTCTTTTGTCCAAAGCTCACTATGACGAAAGCTGGTTGTGGCACCGAAGGCTCTCTCATCTCAACTTCAAAGACATCAACAAGCTTGTCACCGGAGGTCATGTTCGGGGTCTTCCATTGCTAAAGTTTGATCGAGAACACTTATGTGATGCATGCGAAATGGGGAAACAAAGTCGTCAAATTCACCCGTCAATTATAAACACAAAAGTTGTTGAACCACTTGAGTTGCTACACATCGACTTATGTGGTCCATCATCAATCGAGAGCATTGGTGGTAGCAAGTACATTCTTGTTGTCATTGATGATTTCTCACATTTTACACGGGTATTCTTTCTGAAGCACAAATCTGAGGCCACTTCCAAGCTAAAGATGTTTATCAAGCAAGTTGAAGTGCAATTGAGAAAAGTCGTTCGAAAGATTAGGAGCGACAATGGACTGGAATTCAAGAACAAAGAATTTGAAAACTTTTTGGCAGAAAAGGAACCAGTCATAACTTCTCAGCCCCTTACACGCCTCAACAGAATGGTATTGTCGAAAGGCAAAACCGATCCTTGTGTGAGGCGGCCCGAACTATGCTAAGTTTTGCTTCTCTTCCCTTATATTTCTGGGCTGATGCTATTGCTGCAGCATGTTTTACGCATAATAGGTCTTATCTCAACAAGCGTTTCTCTCTCACTCCTTATGAGATCATCAATAACAGGAAGTCGAACGTAAAATTCTTCCATGTGTTCGGTTCACGGTGCTTCATCTTCAACTCCAAAGAACATCATAACAAATTTGATGTTAAAGCTGACGAAAGAATTTTTCTGGGATATTCTCTTACTTCAAAAGCATATCGGGTTTTAAATAAGCGTTCTAGAAAGATTGAAGAAACCTATTATGTGACTTTCGATGACAGCTACGTCAAGAAGCTAAAGACTACTGAAGAAGCTATTGGAGAGATTTTTTCTCAAACAGGTCAAGTCACAGCCACGATTGCTAATCTATTTGATCAGTTCATTGACCTGTTCGATGAACCTGAGAAAGCCACTCTATCAGAAGCCAAGGCGGCAGACAACAAAATCGATCATCTGAAGCAGATTGTCAAAGATGCAGCCAAACAAATGGGAGAAGGAGAACAAGTTCAAAATGAACCTCATCAGCACGACACTTCAGTTGAGGGGGAGAATCTAATTTCTTCAAATCAACCTAGCTCACACTTTCAGGGGAAGAATTCCATTCATGTAGCACCCGAAAGCCAGGCTACACCCGAAAGTCCGGTTACACCCGAAAGTCCAGTAGCACCCGAAAGCTCAGCTACACCTGAAAGTCCGGCTACTCTTGAGAGTTCTGTTGCACCTGAAGGTCCAAATCAACCTGAAAATCCAAATGATTCATCATCAGTCGAGGGGGAGAATTCCGATATGTTCTATGATGATGATAGTCAATCTGAATTGGAAGAAATTGTCAACGCCGAATTGGATCCATCCTATGATCCAAACTATCCTCCCCTCGTTAAATGGACCAGAGATCATCCTGTATCTCAGATAATGGGTAATGTATCTGAAAAGGTCCTGACCCGATCCCAAGTGAAGGCAAAGCAAACCTCCCTATTTTCCAAAGTAGAGTTCTGCATGTATAATTCTTTTGTATCCAAAGTTGAGCCGAAGACCGTCAATTCTGCTCTTGACCATTCTGATTGGGTTCAGGCTATGCAAGATGAACTCAATGAATTTGAAAGAAGCAAGGTATGGTGTCTCATTCCAACACCAAAGGATGCCTCAGTAGTTGGTCTCAAATGGGTATTCAGAAACAAAATGGATAAGGAGGGTAATGTGATTCGCAATAAAGCTCGTCTTGTGGTGAAAGGATACTGTCAGGAAGAAGGAATTGATTATGAAGAAACATTCACTCCGGTAGCAAGGCTGGAATCTGTTCGAATATTTCTTGCCTACGCTGCACACAAGAACTTCGAGGTCTATCAAATGGATGTGAAATGCGCCTTTCTGAATGGAGAACTTGAAGAAATGGTTTACGTGGAGCAACCTCCAGGTTTTGTGAATGAAAAGCATCCAAATCACTATTACATTCTAGACAAGGCAGTTTATGGTCTGAAACAAGCACCTAGGGCATGGTATGAAACACTAACTAAGTTCTTAAAGATGTCTAAATTCAAAAAAGGTTCGGTTGACCCAACCTTCTTTCAAAAGAAGGAAGGTAACCACCTTATGATAGTTCAAATCTATGTCGATGATATCATATTTGGCTCAACGAATCCTAGCTTAACAGCTGAATTCAGAAAGCTGATGGAGACGGAATTTGAAATGAGCTCAATGGGTCCGATTAACTTTTTCCTTGGTTTAAACATTAGACAGGGACCCGAAGGCATCTTTATCAACCAGGAAGCATATACCAAGACTCTCCTTGCTAAATTCGGCATGATGGGAGATTCAAAGGTCAAAGTTCCCATGGCGTTCGGCACCAAACTCACACCTTCCTTGGAAAAACCGGTAGTTGATATAACGCTATATCGACAAATGATTGGATCCCTAATGTATCTCACAGCTAGCAGGCCCGATATAATGTTTTTTGTGTGTTATTGTGCTAGGTTTCAGGCGAATCCTCGTGAACCACACATGCTAGCAGTGAAAAACATACTCCTATATCTGAAGCGAACCACCTCTCTCGGTCTCTGGTATCCCTCAAACTCAGGGTTCTTTGTTCAAGCCTACTCAGATGCAGACCTTGGAGGATGTGGTTTAGACAGGAAAAGCACTACAGGAGGATGTCAATTCCTTGATGGAAAGTTGGTGAGCTGTAAATTTAAGAAACAAACATGTGTTTCACTGTCTACAGCCGAAGCAGAATATATTGCAGCCGCTTCTTGCACATCTCAAGTGATTTGGATCCAAAGTCAACTCAGGGATTACAGACTCAATATGAAAAAGATCCCACTATATTGTGACTCAGAAAGTGCAATTAGGATTTGTCATAACCCAGTGCAACATTCCAAAACCAAACATATTGCATTGAAGTATCACTTCATTTAAGATCACGTAGAAGACGGAAACGTAGAGATTCATTTTGTACAAACTACTGATCAACTGGCTGACATCTTCACCAAAGCTCTTCCTGAAGCAAGTTTCAATAAAATTCTACAAGGGCTAGGTATGATGGAATCGGAGTCAGTACCAAAAACTACTTCTCAAACCTAAAAGTTGGAAGCGAAATGAACCAAACGTTCGGGTTCGGTTCCCATGAGTGCCGAAATGAACCGAGCGCTCGGGTTCGGTCCTATTCTCTTATCTTCGCTTCTCACTTAAAGGTAGTTTCTTCCGTGGTAAACTTTTGGTTGTAAATTTTTTTTGTTTGTACTCTTATGTCTCATTTCTTTCTTACTTTTTCAAAGTTTTTTTTAACCGAAATGAACTGAGCGTTCGGTCTATTTCGGGTTCGGTTCCAAATTTTTTTTTTCCTTAACTCAAAAACTCCAAATTTTTTTTTACTTGTGTTCGTTAATTTTTTTTGTTGTGGATAATTGTGGAGCAATTCTTGTTCTCACATTTTTAATAGTTAATTGTCCCTAGAAGCATGCTGCTGTATGTGTCCAAAGCCTCATCCGATTCTAAATAATAGCCTTACTGACTTGGTATATACAAACCTTGTCTTTCCAATTAGGATTTTATATTTATTCTAATCATGAGCTACCTTACTCTCTTCTCACATGAGATAAGAGTTTTCTGCTTGGTCCTTATTTTACAACAGAGGTACTTTGGTTTCTTTACACCATCTCCAAATACTTTTCTCCATTCAATTCGCCTCATACAAGTAACCCTTGAGACTCTCGGTAATTACCACTGAGGTTTATGGTTACACAATTTCTGTGTTCATGATCTTAGCTTCGTGCCACTACGTGCTAAGTGAAACCCACAATTCAATACCTACTATGCATTGACGGCGAACAATTAAATTTTGCTCTAGTTTTCACTAATGAATTAACGAAGTCACCCATGGGGTTGTACCTTGAAATCTCTAAATTTTCTTTTTGTGTGATTCTTATGAAATTGTTAAACCCATAACATTTCTTCCCTTAGAATCCAACTTTTTTTTTTTTTTTTTTTTTTTTTTTTTTTTTTTTTTTGAGATTTCACCTAAAAGTATTTTACACATGCCACTTAAATTCTCTTCACACCTACTTGTTCAACAGACTACATTGGTCTCACAAGTACTTCAGTTGATTTCTGTCTTATGTCAAGACCAGGAATTCTGAACTGAAGCAAAAGCCACCCACATTAGCCTTATTAAAAGATGCCTTTCAACATTTCTTAATAAGTGTTTGATCGTAATTCAACGGGAAACCGCACAAACACTTTAAGGTCTCTCTTGACTTTGAAGGAAGAGATTCGTGCCCGGGATCTATTGTTTCGTGTCTTTATTGACATCACAATTTCCCACATATGTATTGCTTTATTTCTTTTCTTTTACACTCTATACATGAAAATCTTTTTGATTTTGCATAATTCTGGTTTCATTACTTACAAGCAATTTTTGGCTATGGGATTTAACGTTATAAAAGAGATGTGGCTCACAATGTTACATGTGGTTAATTTGCTTTATGACGACAGCTCACTCTAAAGGGATAAGTTGCTGACTCAGCCGAAAGTCCAATCGGTTTGATATTTCAAACGACGCTTGATGGGAAGGCGTGTGAAGTGGAACCGTTTTTGACATTTCAAATGGCGCCTGATGGGAAGGCGTGTGAAACGGGACAGTTTTTCTCTCTCCTGCGTAATCATCGGGGCTCTAAACTGTCACGCGTCAATCACCTAAGGAAACTCTTCGCATTTCCCTTGAAGATTTGGGAACATATTTTTCTCTCTCTTCTCACCACGGTATAAAAGGTAATTTCTACCATAATTTACCTCTTTACGGCACCAAACCTTCAGAGAGCAAGAAAAGCTTTGATTTTTCTACTGTTCATCATCCCTCCCAAATTCTCTCCTTCAATGGCGGACTCATCATCAGTTCATGCTACTTCTCACATTCTGCCAATCCGTCCTCAACAAAGCTTGATTATCGACCTCACTCCTCAAGTTTACGATGCATTCATGTTTCCAATCATGAAAGTCTCAAGTATTCGCCGCTGGTTCCAACTCTCACCAAGGTCAAAACAGTTCCAATGGAGTGTCTCTCGCAAATATTCTCCACTGCCCACTATGACAAGTCTGTCGATCGAATCTTATTCGACATTCTTGATCACAAGGCCTCCATCTCCAAGCAGCGATTCTGTTGGCTTTTAGGGTTTGCACCCGATGAATCTAGGGTTAACCCTGAATCCATCCCGGTGGGAAAGTTGTTTTCCATGTTTTATAACATGGGATACACTGAAATTCTGATGACGGTGACCAAATTCAAGAAATCTTGCCTACCTCCTCAGTGGAACGACTTCTTCACTGTCTTGTTCAAGGGGCTATCAGAACGAAGTGTAGGTTCAGACGGGGCGAGTCGTCTGTTTATGACCATTCTTTATGGCCTGTACCACGGCATCAACCTTGACTATGGGTCGGTTCTATGGCAGCAGCTGATTCAGAGTCTCGCATCTACATCTCGCCATTCAGAGATCTCCTACGCCAGATTCTGGACGCTGGTCGCAAAGTGGGGGATGGACAAGTATCACGTTCCAATTGTTGCTGATTCACCACTTTCTTCGATAGGTACTTTCCACACCATGAAGATAATTGTATCTGATTCCTCTAAGTTTCAATTTATTGGCTCAATCCCTGAGTCAATGTCTGGGGATGTTCCAAGCGACAGCCGGATCATCAGAACTTACAAGGAGTTTCGTCGCAACAACCACCGCTGGAGTTAGAACCAACGTATCTGATACGGGGGCTCCTACTACAGCACCTGAACCCACTCCCACTACCGAACATACATCCGTACCCGAACCTACTTCCACAACCAAGCCTCCACCCTCACCCTCTCCCTCATCTCCTGGTCACGTAGCAGATAATCAAGACCCTTTTCTTGGAGGAGAGGACATGACATTTGACTCGGTCTATTACAGTCCGTACCAAATGCAGAGTGATGATGACGATGATGCTCCGGTAACCAAGAAGCATCTCAAGGAGCTTCATGAGAAGATTGATTCTCTCATTGCTTCCTCCTCTTCTTCCTCACAGTCTACCATCTCAGAGGCTACTATTCAGGGGATTGTTGATAAGGTTTATAAGGCTCATGAAACCTCTATCAACTCTGCCACTGCTGCTATTGACTCCTCCACCAAGGCGTGTGCTGCTGCGACCGAGAAAGTCGAAAAATTATTTGTTGATGCTTCTTCTCTTTTGCAGTCTTTATAGGAAACTGCTGATTCCAATAAAACGAAGCTTGACCCTATTGTCAACAAGCTGGCTACCTCAGTTGCCTCAGAACTGCAGTCCTTTGCTAGTCTTCGTCAAACTCTCAGTGATGACAACACATCGTTTAAGGCGACTATTGAGGAGCACCTGACTAAGCTGCATGACGACTTAGCTGCTGAGAACTCAATAATGGATGCTCTCGCACAAAAGACCACTGCTTTGAAGGTCAAGAGTCTTCAGCTTTTCCATTCTCAAAAGGAAGTTGAATCTCTTCGATCTGAGCGAGAAGTTATTTCTTTGTGTGTTTCGGATGTCCACGCCACCCTTTCCAACATCATTGAAGCCCATGATCCGATTCTAAACTACTCGGTGAGGCGCACTCTTGCATAAAAGCTTTCTCCGGCCCTTGCTCTCTTAAGCAAACTTGAAGGGCTCCTGGAGTTCGTGTCCACTCCGAAACAAGGGGGAGAAGATGTATCTCAGTCCCAACCACCTCCCACTTCTACAACAACTAAAACAACCGAACCTCCTCCAGCAGGTCAAGCCTCAGGTTCGGGTGTCAAAGACAAAGGAAAGAAAATTGCTGAAGACAGTGATGATGATGATAAAGAGACGATTGCAGATCTCTTAAAGAAACAAGGTTGTGATAAAGATGCTGACATGAGCGCTCGTGTTGCCAGAGAGGCTGAGGCGAATGAAAGAAAAATGAAGGAGGCTCATGACCTTCTTGAGAGTAGGAAAACTCTTTTTCCTCCATGGACTCTTGAGAAGCTTCTGAAAGAGGCTATTGAAACTCCCATCATTATGTGGCTCGAACCAGTGATTTCATTGGATCGTATCAACTCTGTCGATTCTCAGTTCGACATGCCACTAACCCGAAAAGCCTTCATCTTTCATGCCTTTGATAACGTTGCTGATGTCCCTCATCCTCATCCAAAGGTTGATAGGGAACTCGTCGAATTCTATCTGAAGTCTGCTCAACCACAGTATCAAAATTGGAGTGCTCAGAAGATTGTCAACGTTCGGGTCCTCAAGCCGTTTCGTGAGGGGAACTTCACTAACGTTCAGTTCAAAGTGCCGAGAGGTTCTGCCAAAACCGAGCACGCGATATCACTTGCTGATCTTCCCAACCTGAATCCACATGACTGGATTATTTTGCACAACATCCTCCTCACCAACGAAGCTGAGTATGGTCCAATTATTGATCACTTCAAAAGGATGCTCGTATGCTACATTATGGAGGTTGTCAAGATGGATCAGGAGATCGCTAGCATCTTCAGGAAAAAGCCTACTATTTCTCCTATAGGCTCTGCCAGTGATTTGAACATGATGCAGATGGGAAGAATTGACCCGAAGCGGAATTCTGTCATGTTTACAAGGAACGAAGGCCAAAAATGCCTGTTCGCCTTGGCTGACAAACACCTTTACACCGCTGCATGCTTGGAACATGTTCTAAGTATCATTCATCGATGCAAGCAGAATTCAGCAGATGACGAGAAGTACTTCGATGATATGATCCAGTGGTACATTCGCTTCAGACAGACTATCCTTGCTCTCATCCCACGTCTGTTTGATACCACTAAGAAAGTTCCTGCAGCTGGACCCAGCAAGCCGAAGAGATAGTCTCGCTCCAATTGACGCAAAGGGGGAGATTGTTAGGTCCAGAAGGTGTTGCGTCTTGGGCTCGCTATTTAGTCCATTTAGTCTCTGGTATGGGCCTGTCCATCCGTGAGTTATTTTATGGGGTTTTGTATTTATAGGTGCTTGCATGCATCCTAGGACGTAAGATTTTAGAAGTTATTCTGTCAAGTATTTTGATCTTTATCTTTTTGTAACCCTAATATCCTCTACAGTGGAAGTTCTTTATCGAGCTCTGCTAAGGATTGAATCAATCGAATCATTCGACATATTCATATTCATTCTTGTGTTTTATATTGTTGTTATCGCTTTCGTGGTTTACTTGTTATAAGATCTAAACGATCAAAGAGTTTCTTAAAACTCATCAGGTTATCTGAGTGTCAACCTACATTCCTATGATTTAGTCTGAGTAACAAGGTAGGAGTGAGTGTATCGGAAGGCTATAAAACGGGGGTCGTTCCTACTAAGTTATCTTTATACTGGAGAGGTTCACTCTCCAGTTTTGAAAAGACCTGAGAGGAGTTCGGAACGAAGATCATAGGAGAAAAGACTCATGAAAACTTATGGCTAAACACTCTTAATCGAGGTTTTGAGATCCGATCTATTCGTATTAATTGTGACAGGAAAGACGGTTTGCCTAGCACATAGTGTGAGTAGTGTAATCACTAACTCACTAAATTGTATTATTTTATGGATGTATTAGTGTGACGATAAGGGGAAAAAGACACTTCTCGGGTTCCATGCATTGGCTCCCTCTGTCCACATCTTATCCTTGACTGGAATAGGTGTTGGTTTTCTTCGGGTACTTGCCTAGGGTTCTCTTCTCTTGTAGACATACTGAATCTCTACTCCACCTTACTTTTGATTCTGACCCTGAGTGTCATTACTTCATGATGGATGACTGGAATCTCGGAAATTCAGGCGAATTCCCCACCGATGTTCCTAAAAGGTATAGGCACATGGGGGGCTTCAATAGTCTCGACCCTGTTTATTAATTTCCAAATTGGAAACCTTCTCAATGGACCTCTTCTGGGTCCGAATCGACTCTTCTGCCGATCACTGAAGTGGATAAGGTTTTCTAAAGGGGGGTTCGCACGAGAATGGAAATGTCTAAAGAATCCTAAGAGATTATTAAAACATTTGACTGGATGATCCATATCGAGTCCTGCTACAATTTCATAGTGTATACAAATCATATATGACTTAGATCTGATAGTCCTTCGAATATGTGATACTACTCCATATCCACATCCAGACAAGGAAAAGGAAGTAGAGCAAAACCACACATTCTCATACTATGAGATCCTCACTATATATAACCTTGGGAGTTACACTCTGTAATCGTAGGTATATCAATAAGGATCTTTTTAGTTTTTCACACAAGGTTATTTATGGTTCCTAAAATACCCCTATGGTATTTTAATTACATGTTTGATTCTTAACTTCTGAATATGCTTCTGGGATTAAATCTTTTAGTATCATAAAATACTCCTATAGTATTTTAAAATTTATGTTTGGCTCTAGCATTCCTATTTGGTAAGTTTCAGATTTGTTGCAACATCACCATCACTCCCAAGCACACGTTAGTCGCATCTCGAATAAATGTAGTTGATCAGGTTACATTTATTCCATCTTATGATTACATAACTACCCAGGTTTGACGGTAAGGGTCAACATCTAAAGACTTTTATTCTTGTTCTTCTTGTGATACTTTATTCGGGCGTTTAAATTCTGGATGTTCTTATACTTTTGTAAAATATGGTTATATTTTAAAGTATGATTCTTGGTCAGAGTGTTTTATCCCAATGTATTTATAGGTTGTATATCTTTTATGATTAAATATACTGAGCTCACTATAAACCTAGCTCTGATACCAATCTGTCACACCCCAAAACCGAGGACGGCGGAAACATTTTGGGGTGGATGACGTCATGTCAAGTATCACAACATATGCAGTATAGTAATCAAAGTACAGCAACCATTGCATTAATAGTAAAATTTTTACATAGGTTACATTTAATAACAACATCAAGTAAATACAGAGAATAATATAGAGTACAGCTCGGTACAAGGCTGTCTTCACAAAAGCTCCCGGAGTGTACGTGTCTACTGACGACCTGAGAATACTAGTTATTTTGAAAGCGAGTATCAGCATTTTAATGCTGGTGAATTCATAATTATTTAATGACATTGGTTATAAATACATGTTTTCCTTCAAAATAATCACATGAAAGGTAGTGGTTTAGAATTTACAGAGTATTAGAATCCTTTCCAAAAAATCCCATATTTTCTAATAAAAAGTAGTCTTCTACCAAGACTCAATTGTTTTATGTTTAAGGAGTAATTTTCCCAAAAGTACTATCATTATCAAAATATAGTTTATACTTTTAAAGAATATGTGAGAAAATCACAAGAAAAAGTAATAGGGAAAATAATATTTTATCTCAGCGGTAACATTGTTGGCTAAAAGTAAATAGAACATAGACTTCAGGAAGTATTAAGCGAACAATACGCCTCGGAGAGTCTAAAAGAATGAAATACAGACTCCAGGAAGTATTAAGTGAACAATACACCTCGGAGAGTATAAAAGAATGAAATACAGACCCCAGGAATTATTAAGTGAACAATACGCCTCAGAGAGTCTAAGAGAATGAAATACAGACTCCATGGAGTATTAAGGGAACAATACGCACAGAAAAGTCTAAAAGGATCAATTATAGACCCCAGGGTGGTGTTGAATGAACAACACGCCTCGGAGGGTCTAAAAGAGTAAAATACAGACTCCAGGATGGTATTGAATGAGCCAATACGCCTCAAAGTCTAAAAGAGAATCTTTAATCCTAATTAGGTTTATTTAAAGATTTAAAACGTGGACTAGTGTATAAATAGGAAGGTATATATATATATATATATATATATATATATATATATATATATATATATATATACGGATTAGTTTATATATATAGAAAAATACCATGATTATACTTATTACCTTAAAGCCATGAATTATCAGGTAACTCTAGAGATACTCGTAACCATACTGATTGACAATCGAATAACTTGACGACCTGCTGGCGTCGGAGTGAATGTGACATTTGTCATCCCTTGGCTTGGTCGGCCAAGACTGTAGCTAGCAATCGGGATGTGGGAGTGTCTGTCCCATATAGATCTATACACACAATGCCCGCTCTCCCTCCAAGAGACTCTGGTTACCAACTTGACTACGGAGAAATCCGCGTCATGAGGATGCATCTCGTATCTTAATTTCTACAAACCTTTCCTTTTACTAGAGAGTATATGTCTTTTGAATTTAGATATAACTAGGTTCCCCTTCATGAGTGTTATGGTTGGTTTCTAACTATACCTATTATAGTTTACTTGAGAGGTTATCTAGATGCCTTTGCTACCCAAAGGTGATGAATCTACCGAGAGAACTTTTATGACCATATATGTATACATGATATATAACTAATATTTAAATGACCTTCAGACGGATACCCTTTACCCTAAAGCCACATCCAAACAAGGAAAAGGAATTAAGGCAAGTTAGCCTTCCTAAGTCCTTTAAACATTACTTATATAACTATACATATACATGCATTCATTTAACAATACAAGAGTATAAAAGAAGTTTTTGTTAAACCTTTGTGTCACACCCCAAAACCGATAACGGCGGAATACGTTTCGGGATGGAGGACGTCATGTACAGTATCGTCACAATTGCATAATAGTAAAAACAAGAAACATACAACCATTGGATTACATAGTGAGTTTAATTACAAGTGTGTTTTGTAATGTTTAGCAAACACCAAAGTAATACAAAAATAAGAGATGGATCTTGTATGCTCCACCTTCTCCAAAATGCTACACCTGTACCTGTCTATCTTTGACCTGAGGATACAAGTTATTTTGAAAACGAATATCAGCATAAAGCTGGTGAGTTCATAAGCGTTTAGTGTGAGTTTTTGTATAAAAGCATTAGAACCGATAGTAAGAAAAAGCTGCAAATTTTACTTTCATAAGTAGTAGAAAACCCTAGAAAATCCTATATTTTCCAGAAATACATTGTAAGTGAAAACCTTTAAGAAACATGTTATTTTCATCTTTGAAAACCATTTATTGTAAAAGTATAATAGTGAATTTCCAATAAGTAATGCAATATGGTAGATTATGCCTGAGGTCAATAATAATGGTGCAAACTTTCTTTAGCGCTAAATACTTGTTTACTTCGGGATATTAACTTCGTCTTTAGTTTAGTGTTTTAGTGTGGTTATAGTTTATTCCTTGTATGATACCAATATCGTGTATAATAGCGGTCCCCATGACCTTCCCAGTCATGCACAGTGTAGTGAAGTAGCGACATTCCTGGGCCTGCGCGGCTCGGACTGAAGTTAACAGTCAGGAAGTAATAGTGTCTGCCTCGTATAGATCTATACATATAGCGTCGTCTTCCTGTCAGAAGACTCTGGGCGTAGTGCGTAGCGAATAGAGTATCTCGTAGTGGGTTAGTGTGTTATCTCTTGATTAGTGCTTTCTCTTGTATTATAGTGTAGTAGTCTTTTGTATAACTCGTATTGTGTTCTCTTATTAATGTATGGTATCATAATAGAGTGTATTATAGAGTGTAGAGTAGTAGCTATAGCGAGTAATAGTGGCCTTAACTATACCTATTATAGTTAGCTTAGTGTGTATGATTCTTGTCAGTTTAGTGGTTTAAACATCGAATGAAATGAAAATACTCGTATCCAACACTAATATATATGATATATAACTAAGAAATCAACGACAGTCGGACGGATAACAACTACCCTAAGCCTACAATCAAACAAGAACAGGAAATAAGGCGAGCTATCGGTCCTAAGTCCTTCAAGTCTTACTTATATAAATATATTGGTGTGGTTACATTTTATAAGGAATTTATTTAATAAAAATCTTTTCGAAAGGGAACATTTAGAAAATTGTTTATTTATCCAAAATAGTTTTGAAAACGAAAATCCTTTTTATAAAACATAGTGGTAAATCACATGTGATTTGCACTACGGATAGTGAATCACATGTGATTAATTTCCGTAACATGAATAATTGACTTGTATAAATTTCCATCAACATGTATAATTGACTTGTATCCCCCCTAAAACATATAAAACATTTGAAAGGTTCATTAAAGGGGTATGAACTCACCTGAAACTGAGTAAATCGGGTGAAAGTGTCGGTGGAGCGTTTTGTACCAATTGAGGACTTGTGCACCTTTTAAGACCCTAATATCATATGAAATATGTATTTAACAAGAAATTAATCATTTTGTGCTTTTCTTTAAGATATTTAGATATTCTAGCATTGATTCGGGGTTTTAGGGCTTAGAAGGGGTTCCCGGGGTTCGTATAAGGCCAAAGGGGGGTAACAAGGGGCTCATGAGTTCACTCCCTTGGAGTTTACGGCCCAAAGGCCACTCCTTGGGAGTTTACGGCCGTAAGCCTCATGGCTTGGCCGTGAACTCTTGTTCACTCCCCATTTCATGATGTTAAGGCCCTTATTCCATTTCCTTTGATTTCTAGTGAAGGTATAAGAGTGTTTAGGGGCTTAAACCATCATTTTGGCTAAGTTTGGGGGAGTTTACGGTCCTAGCTTGTGCTTGGCCATAAACTCCTTTTTGTCCCTCAAAATGGATTGTTAAATGGTCCTAATCACTCCCTTAAATCTTAGCTAAATTCTAGAAGGCCTTAGGTGGGTTTTTGGGACATTTTAGCATGAGGAATGGGTGTTTATGGCCCAGGCATATTCTTGGCCGTAAACTCCCTTTTTAGGTCCTAAAATGTGTTGTTTAATGGTCTTAAGCATTTCCTAAGGTCATACCAAAATTCTATTATGCCTTAAATGAGTTTTTGGGACAATTTAACATTGAAATTGGGTGTTTACGGCCTAAGCACAAGCTTGGGCCGTAAACCCTCTTTTAGGCTCTAAAAACTTATGTTTTCATGTCCAAACTCATCTAGGCTATTTCCTTAAGTAGTATCCAAGCTTAAAGGAAGGGAAAATGGGGTTTTTGGCCATGTTTTGGGTGTTTACGGCCTAAGAGGCTTTCTAGGCCGTAAACTCCATGTTTTCCACTAAATCCTATGATTTTTGTGTGTTAAATGCAATGGAGTACGTTTAGAACAAGCTAGGGAAGAAACTCTTACGTTTGGAAGCCGGAATTCGCGGTTTTGGAGTCGGGTTCAGGTCTAGAGAGAGAAAGTAGTGAGAGAGAGAGAGTGAATGAGTGGTAAAGGGGTTTAAAGTGGTGTCCATTTCCTTTATATATACCTTGGGTATTGCACCCGGTACCCGGCTACCCGATGCTAAAGTTTAACGGGGTTAAAACTTTTTACCCGGGTGAAGTGGTTAAAAGTAATATAGCTTTGTTTGGTTAAACGGGGTTAACACTTACAAGTTATATTTACTCAATAACAAAATGATAATGTCAAGAACATATAAATAGATTGATATTTATTTATTGACGACTCCAAATATTACGGAAATTAATACATAGCGACGGATTCCGTTAGTGGAAACGGGATTATGTAACGGCAATAAATTTGGGTTGTCACACTTTGGAAAACTTATAAATAAGAATTTATTAAACTAAAAAGGAATTTTTATACTTTAAAATAGATTTAAGAACAAGATTTGAAAACCTTTAGCTGTATAAATAGTTTAACATGCAGAAAATCTATTTACTAGTCAGTTATTAATCACATGTGATTGATATAATAACTTACTAGTTCAACTTGTATTCCCCCCCAATAAAAGCATTTAAAATCATTTAAAAGGTTAAGTCAGGGGTATGAACTCACCTAACCTGGGTGATTTGGATGAACGGACGGTATAGGATGCTAAGTGTCAAGTGAGGACTTGACCACACACGCGAATCCTATGTAACATGTAGTGATACATTTAAGTATCAAATTAGTCATTTAATAACTAATTATGCAAGTAAAGACATCCTAATACATGAAAACACTTTACCACAAGTGCTAGGAGTACTAAAGGTTGCATATAAAGAGTGTATGGCTTATATTGGAGTTTACTCCTCAAATGGTGGCCCTTAGGGGTGTTTACGGTTTCAAGACCATTTCCCCCATGAGTTTATGGACATAAACTCATGGGAATGGTGTCATTGAGTGCTCAAAGGTCTTAAACTACTCATGGAATTATGCTAGACTCGAATCAAGGGCTTAGGAAGTGATTGGGGCTCAAAATGACCCTTCTTTGGAGTTTACGGTTTTTAAACCACTCCTTGGGGAGTTTATGGTAGTAAACACAAAAGTTTATGGTTGTAAACTCTTGTTTTCCCCTTCCTTTCGTGTTTTGGTGTATCTAGGTTAAGCATGCAAAGTCCTTGTCACATATACAAGCCATATAAGGTGTTAAGGGCATCAAAACACCCTTTGGAAGGTGTTTACGGTTTTGGGAGGTCCCCAAACCGTAAACTCATATGAACATGGGGATTTTGGTGATTTTCGAGTGTAAACAAGTTCATATTAAGCACACAAGAAGCTAAGGCAAGTGTACCTACGATCTAGGAGGTTGAATGACCGATTTTGGCCAAGAACACTAGTGTGTTCTTGGTGTTCTTGATGAACACTTGAAGATCTATGAAAAAGACAAGATTTCATGGATGAAATCGTGTAAAAACACTAGGTTAAGTGTTATATGAACGAATCTAGGAAGAAAACACTTACATTTTGGCGGATTTTACGGGAAAGTGATATGATACTTGAGAGAAAACTTGGGTGTTCTTGGAGTTGGGAGTGAAAATGAGCATAAAATGACTAAGTGTCATATTTATACCCTTTGGGGTTTACGGCCGTAAACTCCATGTTTACATCCGTAAACTCTAACTTTTGAAGTTTCGCGACTTACGTGATATACGACAAACTCTAAAGTATATCTCCTTATTTTTGCGCGCTTGACGAATATAAAAATAAAATACTCGAACGGGCTTAAATACGGCCAAAAATGTTTTAAGATGAATTTGGCTAATTTTGAAGTGCTTGACTGCGGAGTTTATACAAATGAAAATTTCGGGTTGTCACATCAACAATATCAGGTTATCCAACCAATGGGTCGGCCGTGGTGCCTTCAATCCATAAGTATATTGAATAAAACTCACCTCGCACTTTCGAACCGTACAGACGATCCCTGGCTACTGGCTGACAGATCCCCAACGGCCAATATCAACACAACACCCCATCAACAACTGATCCCACGAATAGTCTATGACTGAAGATTCACAAAAATCCACACGCTATCAAATACCACAACAACAACCTATCAACATTTACCCCTGACTCACACTATGATTCCAAATTAGGGTAAAAGACCTTTTTACCCTTACTCAAGCTTGGCCCAAAGCCAAGGCCCAAACTAGATGACCAAAGGCCCAAAATCCAAACTAAACATCCAAGGCCCAAATATGGCCCAATTTTCTAAATTGGGCACAATTCCTTTCGTGGGCCTTCACCCAAGAAGGTCCAACAAGTCAAAACAACCCTACCATAAAAATTCAGATGGCCCAAATCAGCCCAACACAACCAAGCCCAAAACGAAAGAGCCTAATTCTGACAAGTACGCGGGGCGTACTAAGCCTATACACTCAAAGTATAGCATGGAAGGCTTGTACGTGCAATATACATACTTGTACGCCTAACGTACTCACCAGCCATAACCATCTTTCCAATTTAGCACTTAATCCAGTAAGACTTGGGTCTAAACTCAGATCTGACTTCTCCAAGATGGTTAATCGCATAAAGTTGCCAACTTTATGTGAATGCATGGCTAAATGGGACTCTAGAGTTTAAAGGAGCTTACTACTTCACTTAATACATGCATGGAACCTAAACCACCATAAAGTTTGTACCTTTATGCCCAGGGAACTCATGTTATATCCTGATCTTCAATTTCAAGCTTCAAAAATGACTTTAACTCCCACTCATCAACCAAAATGGTCAAAATGACCAAAAATTTACCAAGAACAAGATCCATGAAAAGAAAAGGCAAGGTTTGGAATTTATACCTCCCAAGCCACCAAAAGGAGATGCAAATGCTGGATCTCAAAGCTTTCTTGAAATCAAGAGGTTATTATGATTTATTAATATATTATATGATTAATATATTAAAAGAGAAATCATATATTTTAATTAATATTAGACAAGAATTAATTAAGAATTAATTATGTGGCTAAAAGAGATTAATTAAATAAAGGGGACTAGAACTGTCAATTGTATGGTAGTTGGTTTTGGGCTGTGGATCCTTATGGATCATAGGGTGGACGAAATTAATGTGTATGGACTCCTTGAATTCGTCCAAGCCCTAATCTAGAAGGATCCTTGGACCGCTTAAGGCCTAAGTAATTTAATTAGGGTTTCAGGTTGTAACCCTAGCAGCTCAAGTATTTAAAGGACCTAGGGCTACAGAAATCGACTACCAGAAACCCTAAGGAGTTCCTAGAGCCGATTTCGTGTCGTCAACCTCTCTCCATATCATCCTCTTGCTTCTTGGTTTTTGTAAGCCATTAGAGGAGTGCCAATTGTGACTCTAAGCTCCAAGGATAACAAGATTCAAGCTTCCAAGAAAGAGGTAATCTTCTAGATCTATTTTATAATGTTGATTTCGAATTATATATCATAGATCTAGGGTTTGCAAGTCTTGGATGAAAAGCATGTTCATTAGAGAAACTTAGATCCAAGCATTAGGGTTTGTATGTGCACAAAGGAATGTTCTTATGGCTCAAACCCATAAGTGGCATCAGAGCCTAGGCGTCGCTTCTCTTGAATTTGATGCTTTGTGTTTTGATTCTTGCTTAAAATCGATTTTTCTTGCCTCTTCCTGATGAACTCGGCGAGTCCCATTGTGGACTCGACGAGTAGGATGAACTCGACGAGTCCATATGGGGACTCGGCGAGTCGAAGTGTCAGATAGAGGAGATTTCGGGATTTCTTGCTGTTTTGATTAAGGATAATTACCTAAATTGTTCTAGCCTAATAAAATCCGAATTTTATTACCTTTTTATCAATATCCTCATCAAAAAAAAGATAATTGCCAATTGTTTAAATAATAATTTCCTTATTTGATAATACTTGATTATTTAAATTAATTGTTGAATTGTCTTGCAAGTAATGTTGACTAGGTCAAATTTAGATAATTATTAAATTAAATGTTTAATTGAATTTTTTTTTGCTATTTGATCTTTGTGTTTTGAAAAAGTTCAAAACTTGCCCTCAAGTTTTGAAATTTAAAATTTCTGATTAAAGTGTTTAATTTGAAATATTTAAATTTCAAACTCTAGAATTTTACAAGTTTAAAATTCAACATTATACTTTATAATATTATAAGATTAATATGTATATGTATAACTTAAAATGCTAGTCTTACAGTTAGTAGGCCTCATTCATGAAGCCGATCTATAAGGGGGGGTATAAGGATATGGCCTATAAAATGGGTGTCCATTCTCACCTACCGCTTCCTTGATTGGTGGAGGGTCGTTAGCCGAACGGGTAGGATAGGGCAACCCTTTCTCATTAATAAGTATAATGAATCTATATAAAGTAACTAAACGTTTTTACAAAATTCCCAATCTTAGTTACTTTAGGCAAAGTGAATTGATGCAATCCCATGAAATTACACTTTGTACCCTTGCTAAGAAGTTAGTCGAGCGTGTGTGGTTAACCGGCACACTAATTGGTTCTAAGAAAAGGTGGCAAAGGGTGACTTATTGTTTTTCATAGTTTGATGGAGCGTGTGTGGTTAACCGGCACATCGAATAGGTGACTGTAACAATGAACGCACCGTGTGAACGCACCGTGTACATTTGCATGGTTATTCACACCCGCTTTGTGATCCTCAGCATCCCAATCACAAACTTGAGGGGCATATCGACATTGAAACATGCCATTGAAAAGTTCAATGAATCTCAAAGGAATCTAGGAGCTTTAAATACATTTAAAACTTAATCTTATTTTCATTTTTCATGATGAAGAATTAGTGAATTGTCATTCACTTACCTTCAAATTATTTGCATGTTAGATTACAACATCCCTTTTCTAATATGTAAATAATTTTGTTGGATCCTAGCCCTAATTTCTCATTTTGGGTGTTTAATTAGGGATTCATTTCTAATCAAACTTTGTTCTTTTCTTCAGATGTCGAACTCAAACAACAACAACGCTTCAGGCTCAACCTCATCCGGCTCGTTCTCACTCATGAACTTGTGTGGGAGAGTGATCTTTGACGGGTCCAATTTCAATGATTGGATCCGTAACATGCAATTGGTCACTCGTTACAAGGACAAAGAGTATATCCTCGATAAGGAGCTGAAGTAGGTGAACATCAACACTGCTACTCCCGAAGAAATCGCTACCTTTGAGGCCCATGAGCGTGATGCCACGAAAGTCCATTGCATCATGCTGGCGACCATAATTGTTGAACTACAAAAGTCCTACGAGGACTACTATCCCTACGAGATGCTTCAAGACTTGGTGGACTGGTACCACCAAAGCGCGAGTAAAGAAAGGTATGAGACCATCAGTTCGATGATCACTGCCAAAATGGGTAACGGAGAGTCCCTTACCGCTCATCTGCAAAAGATGCAGAGATATTTTGATTGCCTGCTGAAGGTTAATGTTAACTTCGATGAAGAGCTGGCAATTGATATTATCCTTCACTCCTTGCCTCCTTGCTATAACCAGTTCCGCATGACCTACCATATGAATAAGGAAGAGGTCACCTTATGCAAGCTTCAAGGGTTGCTTAGGACTGCTCAGAGCAATCTCAAGGATAAGTCTGTTGCATCAACTCCCACTCCAACCGCTGCTCCTGTTTTGGCCATTGGGCAAGGGAGGGGCAAGAAAAGGAAGGCTCCTTCAAAGAGCCACCACAAGGGAAAATCCCAATATGGTACCTCTTCTAGTGGAACCAAAGTTGGTTCTGCTAAGCCCAACTCTAACCCGAAGGAGGTAGAGTGCCACCACTTCCACAATATAGGGCATTGGAAGAGAAGCTGCCCGGAATATCTGCAAGCCATCAAGGATGGGAAGATGAATCCATCTTTTGCAGGTATTTACACGATTAAATCTAATGATTCATCACATGCTATTTCTTGGGTTCTTGATACAGGATGTGGTTTTCACATATGTTCTGATTTGCAGGGACTAAGAAGAGATAGGGATGTGGAGTGTGGAAGGATAAATCTAATAATGGGGAACAGAAGATCGTATCTTGTCACCAAGATTGGAGTGTATTCTCTAGCACTTAGTAATGGATTAGGATTAGATTTAAATAATTGTTTCTATTCGCCAGATATGGCAAGAAACATCATTTCATTTCATGGTTTGTTTAGACAAGCATTTAGATATTCATTTGATAATGAGAAAGGTTGTATTTATGCTTATCTAAATGGTGTTTTATATTTGGAAGCATTGCCTTGTAATGGAATTTATGAAACTGTTATGGTTGTAGATAACCTAGGAAATGATGTGTTGTGTGTGGATTCTTCCAATAGTATGGATAAAACATGCTTGTGGCATTGTCGTCTTGGACATGTCAACAAGAAACGCATAGCCCAACTCCAAAAGGATGAAGTGTTGGTGTCATTTGACCTTAGGGACGATGACGTGTGCGAGTCTTGTTTACTTGGAAAGATAACCAAGTCACCCTTCACTGGCACTTGTGAAAGGGGAGAGCGTCTATTGGATCTCATACACACTGATGTGTGTGGGCCTTTTAGATCAACCACAAGGAATGTGAACCGCTTCTACGTGACTTTTACCGATGACTATAGTAGATATGAGTATATCTACTTAATCAAGCACAAGTCAGAAACCTTTGAAAAGTTCAAAGAGTTTAAACAAGAAATAGAGAATCAATTGGGCAGGAAAATGAAGATGCTCTGATCCGATCGAGGAGGAGAGTACCTAAGTCTTGAATTCCACGACTATCTTAAGGAATGCAGAATCGTTTCGTAATTGACGCCACCTAGGACACCACAGTTGAACGGTGTGGCAGAGAGGCGTAATCGAACCTTGTTGGACATGGTTCATTCCACGATGAGTCGTGCTTCACTACCTATCTCATTTTGGGGGTATGCCTTAGAGACTGCCGCCCATATCCTTAAATTAGTCCCTACGAAGAAGGTTGCCAAAACACCTCACGAGATGTGGACATTGAAAGCTCCCTCATTGGCACATATCAAGGTTTGGAGTTGTTAGGCTTTCGTAAGACGAGAGACTCACGAAAAACTCAAACCTCGTAGTGAGCGATGTATTTTCATCGGCTACCCACAGAAATCCTTTGGATATCTCTTCTATAGACCGTGTGACAATGCTGTCTTCGTTGCGAGGAGAGGGGTTTTTTGAGAGCGAGAACTCATAAGCCAAGGGGGCAGTGGGAGGAAAATCGATCTTGAAGAGATTCAAGAGTCGAGTGAAGAAGGTACCTCTAACGCTGGCTCTCAACCCGAGGAGGAAACTCTGGTTGAACCGATTGACGAGTCATTACCTCTTAGACGTTCCGAAAGAGTTAGAGTTCGACCCTAGTTGTATGGTTTTCATATTACTATAGAAGGGGACACATATATTAGTGATAGTACACTAAAAATTTTGAATGAACCTAATAGCTATAAGGAAGCCATGGCAGGCCCAGAGTCTGCGAAATGAAAAGAGGCAATGGATAGCGATATTTACTCCATGTACGACAACCATGTTTGGAATTTGGTTGACCATGTGCCCGGACGTAAGACGGTCTGGTGCAAGTGGATCTTCAAGAAGAAGACCGACGTGGATGGGAGTGTACACACATACAAGGTGCGATTGGTTGCGAAGGGTTTCACTCAAACTCCCATAGTTGACTATCATGAAACCTTCTTGCCAGTTGCCAAAGTAAAGTCTATTAGGGTGATGATGGCCATTGCTGCATTTCTTGATTATGAAATATGGCAAATGGATGTCAAAACCGATTTCCTTAAAGGGAAGTTGGCTGAGGATGTTTACATGGCTCAGCCAGAGGGTTTTGTCAATGCGAAGCATCCCAATAGAGTGTGTAAGCTTGAGAAGTCCATTTATGGACTTAAGAAAGCATCTCGCAGATGGAATCCTTGCTTCGATGAGAAAGTCAAAGAGTTTGGGTTTATACGAAGCAAAGATGAATCATGTGTATATGTCAAATCCAGTGAAAGTATAGTTAGCTTCCTCGTAGTATATGTCGATGTCATACTGCTCATAAGAAATGACAGCCCGACGCTGCAGGAGGTCAAGTCCTGGCTCGGGAAGTGCTTCGCTATGAAGGACCTCGGAGAGGCTTCCTATATTTTGGGAATAAGGATAGTGAGAGACAAAAGTAAGAGACTAATAGGACTTTGTCATAATACTTACTTGGATAAGGTAATAAAACGTTTTAGTATGGAGAATTCAAAGAAGGGAGAGTTACTGATCCAAAGTAATGCCAAGTTGAGTAAGACTCAATGCCCGAGTACCGAAGTCGAGATAGCAGAAATGAGCCGAGTACCATACGCTTCCGTAGTTGGCTCGATTATGTATGCTATGACTTGTACTCGCCCTAATGTGGCCTTTTCTTTGAGCATGGTCAGCAGATATCAAGGGAACCCTGGCAGAGTGCATTGGACCGCAGTCAAGAAAATTCTTAAGTACCTTCGAAGGACCAAGGAATGGTTTCTAGTCCTTGGTGGGAGTGATGACTTAAAGGTGCGAGGGTACAGTGACGCCTGTTTTTAGACCGAGAGGGACAACTACCATTCGCAGTCAGGCTGGGTCTTTACTCTTAATGTGGGAGCAGTGACTTGGAAAAGTTCCAAGCAAGAGACAGTAGCTGATTCAACGTGTGAATCAGAGTATATTGCAGTGAGCGAAGCGTCAAAGGAGGTGATATGGTCGAAGAAATTCATTGGAGACCTTGGAGTTGTGCCTGCCATAAAGGAGCCCATGGAAAATTTCTGTGATAACGAAGGAGCGGTTGCCTTGACCAAGGAACCGAGGGACCATGGTAGATCTCGACATATCGATTGAAAATATCACTTTATTCGACATCGGGTAGAAGAATGACTCCTCGTAGTGAAGAGGGTATCATCAGAGAATAACCCAACATATCCGCTTAGGAAGGGACTGAGTAGGTTTAAGCACTTGCAGCACGCTAGGAGCATTGGGCTGAAGGAAGATATTAGTTTAGATTAGATAGTTTAGAAACGTGTAATAGATAAATGTAATTGACATTTGATTATTAAATAAAGGAGTATTATTTATAAGTAAAGTTACTATGTTATGTTCATTGTTAAACTATTGTTTCACTTTGCATGTTTTGACTTCCTGAATAATTGAGTTATTTAAGAATAATCGAATTATTCGAACGGTCTACAGTCGTTCATATGTTGGAAGTAGGTATGAATGAAGACTGTCATGAATAGGTGTGTAGATTGTCTAAAAGGTATTAGACATAGCAAAGGTTTGCTGCAATGTTCATGAGTGCTTATGAACACGTTTTGAGCATTGGAATAAACCCACGCTTGCTGGAATCACTTCATGGAATTTATTACTAGTGATTGCAAGACGGTAATATCATATGGTATTAAAACCTAGATATATGGTTTATTGTTTGCTGATTGTTTGTGCATTGATAATGCGAAAACGCATCAGTAACTTGATGTCATAAAACGCATTGTTGTGTATAATTTGATTAGTGAATAGTAAATACATATGAGTCAAAGTTTATATGTTCCTTTTATCCTAAGAGGGTAAAAGCAATATCAAGGCCCCACGATGATTTGATTTGACTTAAGTGGCGGGCCCAGTCAGGACTGAATTGATGTGTTCAATTAATTTCTAAGTCAAATGAATCTTAGATCGAGAAACAAACTGTTGGACAATAAGTATGACTATGTTCCATGTGATTGTCCGCACGATATCTAGAACAGAGGACTATACGATCCCGTATCTAAAGGACATGTTACTGATAAGATCAAAGTTCGATAGCGTCTTTGAGAGCTATGATCGCTAATCAGAATATGCTTACATTATAGTTACTAGACTTATCCAAGTGGGAGACTATTGGATTAGTGTCTAAGCCCGTAACTATATTTGGTAAGTACTTGACCCGGTTGTGCATGTTCCTTTTGGGTTGCTTTCACCAGAGCAACATGATAGGATGATTTATAAATAAAGAGGTTATTATGATTTATTAATATATTATATGATTAATATATTAAAAGAGAAATCATATAGTTTAATTAATATTAGACAAGAATAAATTAAGAATTAATTATGTGGCTAAAAGAGATTAATTAAATAAAGGGGACTAGAACTGTCAATTGTGTGATCGTTGGTTTTGGGCTGTGGATCCTTATGGATCATAGGGTGGACGAAATTAAGGTGTATGGACTCCTTGAATTCGTCCAAGCCCTAATCTAGAAGGATCCTTGGACCGCTTGAGGCCTAAGTAATCCAATTAGGGTTTCAGGTTGTAACCCTAGCAGCTCAAGTATTTAAAGGACCTAGGGCTATAGAAATCGATTACCAGAAACCCTAAGGAGTTCCTAGAGCGGATTTTGTGTCGTCAACCTCTCTCCATATCATCCTCTTGATTCTTGGTTTTGGTAAGCCATTAGAGGAGTGACAATTGTGACTCTAAGATCCAAGGATAACAAGATTCAAGCTTCCAAGAAAGAGGTAATCTTCTAGATCTATTTTATAATGTTGATTTCGAATTATATATCATAGATCTAGGGTTTGCAAGTCTTGGATGAAAAGCATGTTCATTAGAGAAACCTAGATCCAAGCATTAAGGTTTGTATGTGCACATAGGAATGTTCTTATCGCTCAGCCCCATCATGTGATTGATTCTTGATATTCCGCATTCGTCATCTCAGATTTATTCCTAACAAGTGGTATCAGAGCGGGTTCTTGTAGATCTCAGCAATTATTGCAAGAATCGATCTTGTTTATGGCGATATTTTATCATGAATCTCACCTTATTCTTCAAGTTTTGTAAGTTTTCTAAAAAGAAAAAGTCTAATACCTCGTTTTATTGCAAAATCTTGTTCGGATATGTTATCTACTACTCATTATTTCATCTAATTTGTTCTTGAATTGTGTTGTGGAAGAGTATTTGAAGAAATTTTTCGTGTTTATTCGAATGTTTGTGTTTAGATCTACTTTATCTCTCTAAAAATCGTCCCATATATGTTTTGTCTCTCTAGAATTCTTATTAGATCTACTTTCTCTCTCTTCAAGTTTTCTTTCTTGTTGAAGATTTAATGGCGGATTATTTGGTGATAAAAGACATTAAAAGACTAGGATTAAAAGTTACAGATCCAAAGTTTTGTCTTAAAGAAGGATATTTGTTTAGGAATGTTCTTGAGCAATTTATGTTGAAGAATGCCATTGGGATATATAATCTCTATGTTGATGAGAAAATTGATGATTTCATACGAATTTCTTGTGGTGGATTGGAAAATATTCGTTTAAATGAAGACAAAGATTTGTTAAAGCAATTTTTTGTTATCAAAGAATATTTACTTCTGAAGAAAATGCAACCGAAGTTAGAGAAAGAAAGGAAATAAAAAGAAGATGTTATTGGTGTTCTTGGAGACGTTCATGATGTTCTTCAAGTTTCTGAAGAAAAAGTGACTCCAGATGTTCTTGTTGAGGGGGAGTCAAGTGTTTCAAGTTTTTCAGAAGCTTCACAATCCGAATCTAGTTGTTCTGAAGATGAATCTCAAAGCAAATCTTCTGAAATCATGAAAGTAAAGACATTTTCTTCTATTGGAACAACCAACAGATGATTTTTTGTGTTCTGATGATGTTTTTGAAGGATCGCTTCCTTACAGAAAGCCAATAATTCAAGATGTTCATATTTACCAAACTCTTACGGATTGTGTTCAAAAGTATTCAGATGTTCAGATTCAGAAAGATGAAAAGGTTGTTCAGATCTGAAATTCGTTTCTGAAACCTAGAAATAAGAAAAGAAAGAAAGAAGAAGAAGAAGAATAACAAGAGTAAAATGAAGAAGGTTTGGATGCCTAAGGTACAGGTACCTAATGCATGTGATAAGATTCAGAAAGTTGAAGTCAAGAGTGTTCAAAAGAAATTCTATTCACATTTTTCTTCAGATGAATATGTTAAAAGTTGGAGAAAAGAGAAAAAAAGTATTTGGTTGGTTCAATGAATTTTTTGGAAATTTTTGTTTTCCAACTAAAAAGCGGGTATTATTTTCAGAAGAGGATAGATTTTCTTCAAATATGTGGGTGTGCAAGAAACCAACTTCAATCTTGATTCTTAAATGGATACAAAAAGTCTCATAAATGTTTTGTCATTTATCAAAAAAATTTAACGAAAAAGGGGACAAAAGCTGATGAAATTTGAGTAAAAAAGGAGAAATTTTGTTGAAGAAACCAATGTTTATTGATTTTTAATGGTTGGAAATAACAAAATGGTGACAAGTTGAAAAGATGAGCTGAAAAGTACTTTTTCTGCAAAAAGAGGGCTGCCATCTGACACATTTAAGCAAAAAGTGGGCTGAAATTGTCAGTGTACTGCAAACAGAGGGTATGATTCAGAATTATTGACAATGTTTTGTTACTTTGGGAATTATGGATACAATCTGCCACTTTCTTAAAACTTTAAGGTTAAATTCGGAATTACAATCAAATAAGAAGTTTGATCGGTATATGGGCTGAATTCAATTCTTCGTTGATTCTCTAGGGGCCAATTCCGTAACTGTGATGAAATACTTCTTTGCATCTGGTAACGAACGAGAAAATACAAATAACTTTACAGGAAACTCCGAGCATTGGGAACAATTCTCACTCGGACTCGTTTTTCCCACGAACGTTCGGAACCAATTGATTCGGAGTTTGGAATCTTTGAAATGGAGATGACGAACGGAACAGCCAAATGCGAAAGTCTCAATCGGAATATGAAGCTACGAATGCGAATCTACTGTTCATTTGCGAACGTTCGCAGGCGCTCGCAGTTCTAGATTCGCATGTTGCAATCGATTCGCATCCGTGATTCTGTCTGAGTATTGGAAACACATTCGGAAGTTCATAGGCGATGGGAATTTGGTGTTCGTATACGAAAACCATCTGCGCTCGGAATTGAACCATATTCGGAGCTTCAGTTTGCTCGAAAATATCGTTATCAAATTCGCAATTGGAGAAATCATGCTCGGTGGAGTTAGTTCAGAATTTGATTAAAATATGAACGAAATCGGCACAAAATATGCTCTCGTTATTTAATTTTGACTTTTAAGAGTCAAAAGCGTGTTCGTACCAGATTAAATGATGAAGATGACTCCATTTACAGTTTCAGTCCTCGGAAGTTACAAAGATTAGCAGAATTAACCCCATTTCTAAATCATTTACAAATTCATGGGTTTAACCATTGGAATTTTTGGATCTTAACAGTTTCTACCCCAGATTCTTAATTCTTTCAATTTCTTGGGATTTACCACTTTTTACCCCTTCTTTCCAAAAAAATTTCATTTTTAATCCTTTTCTTTGGTCTTATTCTTTTTAAACCCTTCTAAATAATTGTTTCTTACTCTATTCTATTTGTCTAATATTTAAAAATCAAAAAATACAAAATTAATTTTTGTTATTTTTCCAGTTTTAATTTTTGAGAATTGGTCATATTCTAAAAGAATTTATTTCATTTAATCTGACGGGTTTTGAAGATTGTTGGTGATTCTTCTTAACTTTTCGGATTCTCTCCATGGTATTTGTTGAAGATTCAAGGGGGAGTGATGATTATTCAAGGGGGAGTTCGTATTTGGAAGATGTTATATGTTTATCTCGCTTTGAAGACCCCATGTGCTGATGAGTCTCACAATTTAGGAGGAGAAATACCAAGAAGATTGCAAATCGTGATCTTCATCAGTTTCAACATCTTGGGGGAGATTACCGAGTATTTGAGATATTAAAACTGATTTGGCATGTTTCATTATTTAGGGAAGCCTTTTTAGGATTAATCGTTTTATGATTCTCTACGGTGCCTTTACAGTAGAAGTTCGTCATCGAGCTCTTCTATGGCGTTGGTTTTATATTAAGGCATTGGTTTTATATTTATGGTATATATTTTATCTTCCTTATAAATAATCATTAGGTTAGATTTTGATAAGGGATTTTTTACTAGATTAGGTTTTTCTCTGTATGTTCATATCATAATCAATATACACAAAAACTTTTATCAGATTACTTGCATATGATGGTGATTGATTCTTGATTGTTCTTGATATTCCTCATTCGTCATCTCGGATTTATTCCTAACAACAACAAAAAAATAAGTGTTTTTCTTACTTACCTTGGGACGGTTCACTTGAGATTAAAAAAATTAAAAATCTTGAAATTCAACCTCAACCATATATTTCTCATTTGCCGCTCTAATGCTCCAGCGTATCGACAACAGCGAAGTATGCCTAATCATAAATGATTATATGCTAAAGAGGTATAATCATATATAATTATACATGTTTATACGTATATTCCTAATCATAAATGATTATACATATATGTTTATTCACAGATTGAGTAATCATATATGATTATAACAGCTGTTGGCGAAAGAGGTAGTGGTGGTATAAGTGAGGGAGGTGGCGGTGGTTGGGTCGGCTGGTGGCAGACGTGGTAGTAGTGGTGGTGGCATTGGCGGTTGTATTGGTGGGAAAGTTGGTGGAGGTGAAAGGAACGAGCGGCGCAAAATAATCATTTATGATTATATCTGACCTGTCACGTGGGTACACCGGAGGGTTAGAGCGGAAAATGTGCATTATGTAGTTGAGGCTGAATTTCAAGATCTCTATTATGTTTTGAATCTAAATGGTGTAAAAGATTAAGTGTTGCGTCATTGGGCCTATTCTTTTGAGTCCATTTTGTATAAACAAGTTGGGCTTGTCCACTTGTATTTACTACTAGGGTTAGTATATAAGGTGTATGCATACTACATATTTTAGAAAGTTTTTGAGAATTATCTTTGTAACCCTACACTCCGTCTCTACAGAAGTAATTCTTCATCGAGTTCTTCTGAGGCACGACTATTAATCATTCAGCACCTGTTTGATCATATAGTGTTCTTGTTTTACCTAATTTAATCTATTCGATCATAAAGGATTTATTCTTATCATTTGGTATCAAAGCAGGAGACTGTGTACTTAATACGCATCTCTTATGTTTGAAGAAATTATTAGGGTTTCCGCAAATATTGGATCTGTTAAGAGTCGTCACTGATCTATTGACATAACTATGTGATCTCGATATTAACCTAATAAGTGTTTACTGTCTGATTAATTGAAAGTATTAAAATATTTTTCACCATGCAGAACGACGATTCAAACATCAACTCTTTTAATATCTCAAGCAGCATTGGATCGACAAGAAGAATCCCGATTCTTTTTCCTCAAGAATATGAAGTCTGGGCAATGCACTTTGAATATTATGTTGTAGGTTCAGAAGATAATGGTTATCTGATTTGGGAAGAAATCACTCTAGGTCCCTTTGTTCACATAGAAACCAAGAGAACAATCACAACCCAGAAAGAATACAACCAACTGCATCTTGACATGAAGGACGTGCCTCAAGACGAAAAAGACAAACTCTTAAGCAACATTAAAGCAATGAGGATCATCAGATTCGCTTTACAAGCAGATACCTTTTGTCTTGTTAGTTCGTGTGACACAGCGAAGGCCATATGGGATAGGTTGAGAGAGCTCTATTCCACAGACGCAGATCTAGAACACTCGACTTAAACACTCTTGTTATCCGAGTTTGGCGAGTTCGGTAAGATGATGAAGCACGGGATTGGACGTGAGGTGATTGAGCAAAAGGTTACGTTCATGAACGGATTAAGATCACAAAGGAAGGCAGTGGCGTCAACTGTTAAAGCACACGAACAGTTCAAGAAATATAGTTTTGCGAAGCTTGTAGGAATTTTGAAGGCGCGAGAGAGTGAAGTAATGAAAGAGGCAAAGGTGGTGTCTGGGATGGGCTCTTTAGACTTGGTTGTGAAAGGTAAGACTGTTGCTGATGATGGATCTGATTCACATCATTTTGAGTTCGAGCTCTCAAACGAAGATTATGCTTTAATGGTGTCTAACCCTAAGCGATTTGCTAGAAAGAAGTTTCCCTCAAGCAAAAATAGGAACTGGCAGGGAAGATATAGCTTAGAGAAAGTGAAAGAGGAGAACAAAAGTAGTTTTCAGAAAGAGGAAGAGAAGAAGGAGAAAAAGGTTGTTGGTGACTCCGGATACGATTGCAATTATTGTCATGGTAAAAACCATCGTGCAAAGGAGTGTATGTTGTGAAGGAAGAATGAGAATAATGAAGTAGAGGATGAGGAAGCCTATCACATGCGAAAGATGGAAGAGATTAGGAAGAAGAAATCTAATAATAATTCTATGCCTGCTTTTTTTGTACAAGAAAACTTGGCTCAAGGTGAGTTTGGAAGATTGGAAGTCTGGTCGACAGACTCGGAGGATGAAGAGGTAAGCAAGCCCACACATGGAAGGGCACTCGTTGTGAAAGAACAGAGTTCGCAGTACTAAGGAAGATGCTTGATGGTGACTGAAGGAGGATCGCAGGAGAATGCAAGTGGGAGTGGAAGGAGCGAAGATAGTTGTTTCACGACAAGGCCTATTTCAGAACAAATCAACAAATGCAAGCAGCTGATAAATAAGGTAAACTCCATTCTTGAGTCACTTAATATTCCTGTATATAGATACGAAACAGAACTTAATGATCTAAAATTTACCTTTTCAAATATAAGCGATAGTTTAAAGCGAACCTGACTATCAAACTCTAACCTAACCGATCAGTTGAGCAGGGCAACATCCAAGAGTGAGGAGAGGCGTATATGGATCCAAAAGGTTGAGTCAGATTTGTCTAAGTATAGGGACGAATCAATTTATTTGCAGAGAGCTAATTTAATGCTTTTAAAACAACAAAACATTTTTTGTTTAATTGCAAAAGGCTTTACTTTAATATTACTCAACTGCACATTGATTGTGAAATCGGCAAGAAAATACATAAAATGATTTTGCCATTTCTAGAATTAAAGGAAGACAGAATAGATGCAGACTGTTACAATTGCAAATCTATTGTTTCGTCTGAAGAAACTTCTAATGCATACAAAGTCGGACTTGAACGTATTGAAAATTACATTAAGTCCAAGGACCACAAAAACATGTTGAAACAACTTTTGGATGAAAATGATAAAAAGCAGATCAAATCTGATACTGTGCAAAAATTTAATTCATTGAATGCCAACTTGAGATTGGAAAAATAAATTAAATGTTGAAAGCACTTCTGAATTTGATGAGGATAGTGATATGAGTGACATTTCTTTAGAGGATGTGGTTGAATGATCAGCGTTTGTTAAAATTGAATCTCAACCTGCGAAAGCTCTTATTTCTGAAAATTCTATTGAGTTCGCAAGAGTTGTTCAAAACAAACCTGAAATTTTGAAAGTAAAAGCAACTGTTTTTCACAAAGTTCAAACAACGCCCAATCAAGTTTTCAAAGTCGATGGAATAACCGAAAATCAAACCATCAAGATGAAGACAATTGTTGACGAAGACAACAAAGATGGATGTGATGAGCACTTCTCGTAATTTCCTATAGATAATGTTGACGAAACTGTTGGTTTGTCTGAAAGAACTTCTTGGAAAATCAAAGGGAGATACGTGGTTGAACCCTTAAATAATCGCTCACCATTTGCAAAAGGTAGCCCAAGTGGTACCAAGGAGATTCGCAGCGAACCTAACCTAGTAAAGAGCGAACCCAAAGTGAGAAAAGGGAATCCAAAGGTGAACATTCACAAGTCATCAAAGCAACTTGATGATCAAAAACGACAAAGGAATGACAGATATAGAATAAATCTAAGTGAAAGGAAACAATTTTGGCAATCCCAAAATTTAGATTATATTCGCCACGAAAGGAGAATGAACCACAAAGTGAAAGCTCCTTCGCAAGTAAACTCCAATTAGTGTTCGAATTGTCGTTCTCATAGTCCAAAGGACTCTCAGCAAAAAGGTACTCCAAAACACTTCTTCTTAAAGCAACAAAATGAGAGACTAAATCCTTATCACTCTCAATCTACGAAGTTTATGACTCATAATGTCAAAGGCAAGGGAAAGCTTTCTTCGGAGCCGAAAACTACATGTAAGAAACCAAATGCTAAGGAAGCTGAAAAGGATCCCATCAAGAATAAAGCTGACAATAAGAATAAAAATTCTGATTCTAAAGAAACTAACTCAAAAGTTAACAAAATCAAAGTTTTCACCATCAAACGAAAAAATGAAACCACTCTTATAAAACAAACATATATGGTTGATCTTGATATTACTTTTCCTAGTTCTGTGAAAGGCTCACAAGGAACCAAGAAACTTTGGGTTCCTAAATCTGCTTAAATTTTGCAGCTTATTCGTGACGAACAGTTCGGCACTGAATGGTACATCGACAGTGGTTGTTCACATCACATGACAAGAAGAAAGGAGGAACTGTGAGAGTTCAGGGCTCTGAAGGATGGCGGCAACATAAAATACGGGAATAATTCTTTTCGAAAAATTAAAGGCTACGACATGATAACGAATGGGGAATTCTATATTCGTAAAGTGGCTTATGTTGAAGGATTACAGCACAACCTAATCAATGTCTCGCAGTTGGTGGTAGGAACCGGATTGAAAGTGTCATTTGATGAAGAAGGATCAGAAATCATTGAAAAGAAATCCAAGACTGTTCTTCTAAAATCACAATGAAAGGGTGAAATGTATCCACTGAATCTAAACCCGATACGAGGAAAGCCTGTCATTTGCCTGCTTACAAAAGCTCACTCAGACAAAAGTTGGTTATGGCATAGGCGTCTTTCGTACTTAAACTTCAAAGACATCAACAAGCTCATTCTTAGTGATCATGTGCGAGGACTTCTTCCATTGAAATTCGGCAAGGATCATTTGTGTGCAGCCTATGAGATGGGAAAGCAAAGTAGAAAAAGTCATCCTACTATTGTGAACACGAAAGTCATCGAACCTTTGGAAATTCTACACATCGACCTTTGCGGGCCTTCAGCTATTGAAAGCGTTGGCGGCAGTAAGTACATTCTAGTAATTGTAGATGATTTTTCACATTTCACTTGGGTGTTCTTTCTTAAGAAGAAATCTGAAGCAATGCCAAAGCTCAAGGATTTTATCAAGCAAATCGAGCTTCAACTGCGAGGCTGGTTCACAACGTTCACAGCGACAACAGGATAGAATTCAAAAACCAAGCGTTTGAAAAATTTCTTGTTGAAAAGGGAGTCACACACAACTTTTCTGCTCCCTACACTCCACAACAGAATGACGTAGTTGAAAGACAAAATTGTTCCTTATATGAAGCTGCACGAACCATGACAACGTTCGCATGTCTGCCACTCTACTTTTGCGCTGATGCGATAGCTACCGCTTGCTTTACCCAAAATCAATCCATCCTAAATAAGCAATTCTCAATAATTCCTTATGAAATCATAAATAATCGCAAACCTAACGTTGAGTTTTTCCATGTTTTTGGCTCCAGTTGTTTCATCATTAATTCCAAAGAACAACGGAACAAGTTCGATGTGAAAGCAGATGAAGGTATATTCTTGGGATATTCACTAACATCCAAGGCATATAGGGTTCTCAACAAACGCTCAAAGAAGATTGAAGAGACCTACTATGTCACATTTGACGACAATTATCTAAAGTGAATTCAGTCGAACGAAAATCAGATCAAGGAAATCTTTCCTAAACCTTGTCCAACTGTAATTCCTATGTCCAACCTTTATGAAGAGTTCATGTTACTCTTTGATGAACCTGAGAAAGCTATCACATCTGAAGCTAAGGCAGCGGATAATAAAGTCAACGAACTTAAGAACCTCAAGACACGCGCACTGCTTTCCGGGGGGAGAATTCGGGGTCTAACACACAATTCTAGGGGGAGGATGCTACACCTCTAACCACAAATGCTTCTTTGCAGGGGGAGGGTTTTGCATCACCCATTTCTACCGAGCCTCCTTTTGATGGTGATTTTTCCCCACCAACTATGACCCACGAACTTCCATTCGCAGGAGATGATTCAATTCCTGAGGTCAACGAGTTCGCATCATTCGAAGGGGAGAATAAAGAAGCGAATGATGACTCCGAAACTCAATCAGTTCTATCTGAATTCGAGGAAGTAAACATTGAGCTAAATGCATCCTTAGATCCAAATTATCCTCCCATGACCAAATAGACAAGAGATCACCCAAAAGCTCAAGTTATTAGTGAATCCTCTGCAGGCGTCCTTACCCTTTCTCAACTGAAAGTGAAGCAAACTACATTATTCTCCAAAGTTGAATTTTGTATGTTTAATTCATTCGTGTCCAAGATTAAACCCAAAACCATCAACACTGCTCTCGATCATTAAGACTGGGTGCAAGCGATGCAAGATGAACTCAATGAGTTTGAACGAAACAAAGTTTGGAGACTTATTCCAACTCCCCCAGATGCATTAGTTGTTGGTTTAAAATGGGTGTTTCAGAATAAAATGGATAAAGACAGGAATGTCATCAGAAAAAAAAGCTAGGCTTGTGGTCAAAGCTTACTGACAGGAAGAAGGAATTGACTATAAAGAGACCTTCGCACCCGTTGCAAGGTTGGAATCCGTTCGCATCTTCATAGCATATGCAACTCACAAAAATTTTGAAGTTTTTCTGATAAGTTAAAAATTAACTCGAAGATCGTTTGGATCTTTATAACAGGTAAAGTGATGAATATGAAAACTGTAAATAACACAAATATAGATCGTAGAATGTCAAATGATTAATCAACAATCCTCAGCAGAGCTCGATAAAGAGCTTCTACTGTAGAGGATTTAGGGTTTACAAGAACGATGAAGAAAAAATCTGTGATCTATCGTAATCGTTATTAATCGTTAACCTAATATGCATGCAAGCATATATATTTATATTAAACCCTATCAGCTCACGGTTGGACAGGCCCAAACCGGAGTAACAAAACTTGGACTATTAACCGAGCCCAATGGACGCAATACATCAAAAAGCTACGCTACCCAACAATCTCCCCCTTTGCGTCAAATTGTAGCGAGATTACTTCTTCTTCATGCTTGGGCCAGCAGCGGGAACCTTCTTCTTTACAGTTTCAAACAGACGTGAGATGAGCGCGAGGATTGTCTGTCTGAACCGAATGTACCATTGTATCATGTCGTCAAAATACTTGATATCATCCGCTGTATTTTCTTTGCATCTGTGGATGATCCTCAGCACATGCTCTAGACAAGCAGTGGTATAAAGATGTTTATCAGCTAAGGCAAAGAGACATTTCTGTCCTTCACTCCTAGTGAACATGACTGAGTTTTGCCTCGGGTCAATTTTTCCCATCTTCATCTGGTTTAGATCACTGGCCGAGCCAACAGGAGATATCTTTGGTTTCTTCTTGAAGACAGTTGCAATCTCCTAATCCATCAGTGCGACCTCCATGATATAGCACACCAACATCCTCTTAAGATGGTCGATGATCGGACCATATTCAGCTTCGTTGGTCAGAAGGATGTTGTGCAGAACAATCCAATCATGTGGATTGAGGTTCGGTAGATCTGCTAAAGAAATGGCATGTTCGATTTTTGCAGATCCCCTGAGCACCTTGAACCGAACGTTGATAAACTTCCCTTCAGTGTACGGTTTCAAGACCCGAACGTTGATGATCTTCTGAGCGCTCCAGGTTTGGTATTGGGGTTGAGCAGCCTTCAGATAGAATTCAATCAATTCTCGATCAACCTCTGGATGAGGATGAGGGAACTTAGCAACGTTGGCGAAGGCGTGAAAGATGAACGCCTTTCGGGTAAGTGGCATGTCGAACTGAGAGTCGACAGAATTGTAACAGTCAAATGAGATAACTGGTTCAAGCCACAAGATGCTCGGGGTGTCGATTGCCTCCTTTATCATCCTCTCTCGAGTCCAAGCAGGAAAAAGAGTTTTCCTACTCTCGAGAAGGTCGTGGGCTTCTTTCTTTTTGCGTTCAGCTTCTTCAGCTTCTCTTGCCACACGAGCACTATCATCTGCATCATTGCATCGACTTTTGCATTTCAAGAAGTTGGCAATGGTTTCTTGGTCATCTTCCTCTTCTTCCTCAGCAACCTTCTTGCCTTTGTCTTTCACACCCGAACCAGAGGCTTGGCCTACAGAAGGAGGTTCGGTTGTGTGAGTTGCCTTTGAGGAATGAGGTGGTTGAGATGCAGACTCCTTTTCTCCCCCTTGTTTCGGAATGGACACGAAATCGGGTAGCCCTTCAATTTTGCTTAACAGGTCTAGGGCAGGAGCGAGCTTCTCTGCAAGGGTACGCCTTACAGAATGATTAAGTATAGGATCATGTGCTTCTAGGATGTTGGAGATGGCTGAGTGGACATCCGAAACACACGTCTTGATTACCTCCCGTTCGGACCGAAGAGTGTCAATCTGTTGTTGAGAATTGGAGAGTTGAGCACTCTTGACCTTCAGGGCAGTGGTCTTCTTTGCCAAAACATCCATCAACGAGTTCTCAGCCGCCAAATCTTCTTGAAGCTTTGAGAGACGCTCGTCAATAGAAGCACGAAACGCTGAGTTGTCGTCTGTAAGCGATTGACGAAGTGAAGCAAAGGACTTCAACTCAGTAGAGACAAACGTGGCCAACTGTTGAACAATTGGTTCCAACGTAGTCTTGGTGGCATCAGCACTCTCCTGTAAAGACTTTAACAGGGAAGAGGCATCAGAAAACAGTTTATCGACTTTTTCGGTCGCAGCCTGACAGGCTTTCATTAAGGCATCAATGGCGGTGGTGGCAGCAGCGACAGAGTCTTGCTGAGCCCTTGAGAAAGCATCAACAAGCTTTTGAATGGCAGCTTCAGAGAGGGATGATTGAGACGTAGAGGAAGAGGCAATGAGCAAGTCGACCTTGTCATGGAGCTCCTTAAGATGTTTCTTTGTGACTGGAGCGTCATCATCATCATCGCTCTGGACTTGAAACGGACTGTAGTAGACCGAATCAAACGTCATGTTTTCCCCGCCAAGGAAAGGGTTATCTCCGTCAGAGACATGGCCGGGAGATGGTGGTGGTGGTGAAGCTGGTGGTACAGTGGTGTGGGTAGGTCCGGGTTGGGTTGTTTCGGGTGTAGGTGTAGGTGTAGGTTCAGGTTGGTTTTGGGTAGGGGTAGGTTCGGGTGCTTTTTAGGTTTCGGTTGTGTGTATGGTTTCGGGTGCTGGTGGTGGTTCGGTTGCATCAGTATGAATCCCCGTATCAGATACGTTGGCTTTAACATCTGCAGTGGATGTTGTGGTTGCTTCGGTGAATATTGGTGGTGGCATTGGGATGGAGGTGTTTGGAATGTGGGTGAAGGGGTTTATGGTGGGAATGGAAGTAGGAATAGTTTGAGTAGGATAGGGAATTGGAGAAGTATGGATTTGCATTTCAGGGGTAGGTGATCTGGGTGGTGTGTTGCCTCTTGGAGAGCCGTCAGAATCCGAACTCTCACCCTCTGACTCACTGGAAGAGGAAGCGATAATCAGCTTTCTCTTTGGTTGAGTTTTTCGCCTCTTGTGCTGCGGAGATTGAGCAGCTTTTGTGGGTTTCCTCTTCTTAGGGGAAGGGCCTTTAGCCCCTTTCGCCACCTGTTTTCCTTTGTCTGCCTTCTTGCCTCTTGGAGCAGGCTTGTCGGCGTCGTGGATTGATTTCAACATCTCTGGTGTGAGATCCCTTGGACCAGAACGCTTGAACTCTTTGTAGGTTCGGATAATCTGGCTGTCAGCTGGAACGTCAGCATACATGGTTTCCGGAATGGAAACATTGAAAGGGAATTTCGAAGCATCTGAAACGATGATCTTCGTGGTATGGAATGTACCAATCGAAGACATCGGTGCACCGGAGACAGTGGGGACGTTGTACTTGTCCATTACCCACTTCGTGATCAGGGTCCAAAAACGAGCATACGACACCTCTGAATGCCGCGAAGAAGATGAGAGACTCTGGATGAGTTGTTGCCAAAGAACAAACCCATAGTCGACATTGATGCCATTGTAGACCCCATATAAGATGGACAGGAACAGTCGACTGGAACCATCTGAGCCAGAGCTCCTTTCAGAAAGACCTTTGAATAGCACAGTGAACATCCCGTTCCACTGTGGCGGCAAGCATGACTTCTTGAACTTGGCGATGGAAGTAAGCACCTCCGTATAACCCATGTTGTAAAACATATTAAACAGGTGCCCCATGGAAATTTTCTCTGGATTAACCCTTGTTGGATCAGCTTCAAACCCTAACAGAGAGCAAAAGCGTTGCTTGGAGATAGACGCTTTATGATGAGAAACGTCAAAGAAGATCCTATCGACCACTTTGTCGTAATGAGCAGTCGCATAGATTTGGGACAGGAATTCCATGGGCACTGATTCCACCCATGATAGTGCAGGAGCAATTGGCGAATAATTCAAGCACTCGATGATGGCAAACATGTAGGAATCATAGACATGAGGGGTTAGATCGATAATGAGGCATTGTTGAGGGCGAATAGGAAGAATGTGGGAAGTGGCGTGAACGGAGGATGAATCTGCCATTGTTGAAGAGAGTGAAGAAGATGATGAACAGTTAGGGTTCAGGGAATTCTTGCGCTCTGGGATTCTTGATTGCAGTAAAGAGGTAAATGGTAGATGATGTCGCCTTTTATACTAGGGTTTAAGGAGAGAGAAAAATCTTCCCAAATCTTCTATAGAAATACGAAGGGTTTTTCCGGAATTTGACTGATGCGTGACAGTTAGGGAAACCGATGATCACGCATGAGAGAGAGTGTCAGATTCCTTAGAACACGCCTCCCATCAAGCGCCGGTTGGATAGAAATCGTTTCAGATTCACACGCGCCCTTTCAGTGCTTTTTAGAGAAGAACCGTTTCAAATTCGCACACACGTCTGCGACGGCATTTGGAGATTGGACGTTTCAAATTTGCACGCGTTCCCTTTTTTACCGCCGTTTGAAATCAAATCAATTAGACTCCCGCCTGAGTCAGCAACCCTTCATCTTATCTCTGTAACGACATCTTTTGAATAATACGCCCACGTGGATGAAAATTGACCACAACTTATAATTAACCACCAATCCAATGAAAAAGCATGTAATTATTAGAACCAGAATTTTGAAAAATCAAAGATTTTTGTGCTAAGAGTGTAAAAGAAAAGAAATAAAACAATCCTTTTTAGGAAAAAGTGTGATGTCAATAAAGACATGAAACAAATGATCCCGGGCATGAATCTCATCCTTCAAAGTCAAGAAAGACCTTAAAGTGTTAATGTGGTTTCCCGTTGAATAACGATCAAACACCTATTAAGAAGTGTTGAAAGGCATCTTTTAATTAAGCTTTTTAGGGTGGCTTTTGCTTTGATTCAACAGTCCTAATCTTGAAATAAGATAGAAAGTGAACAAAGTACTTGTGAGACCGGTGTAGTCCGTTGAACAAGTAGGTTTGAAATAATTTTAAAGTGGCTGGGAAATATAAAATCTCAACAAAAAAAAATTAAAAACTGGATCCCAAGGGAAGAAATGTTATGGTTTTTAACAATTTCATAGGAATCACACAAAAGAAAAATTTGAGACTTTATGAAGATACGTCCGTCAAGACATTAGTGAAAACTAGAGCAAATTAATTGTTCACCGTCAATTCAGATTGGGTATTGAATTTTGGGTTTCACTCAGCTCGTAGTGGCACGAAACTAAGATCATAAACGCAGTTTTTGAGTAACCATAAACCTCAGTGGTAATTTCTGAGAGTCTCAAGGGTTACGTTTGTGAAACGAATTTAATGGAGAAATGCAATAGAGATGGTGTAAGAAATTAAAGTACCTCTGCTATAAAAAATAGGACCAAGCAGAAAACTCTTATCTCATGTGAGAAGAGAGTTAGGTAACTCACGATTAGAATAAATGAGATAGCCTAATTGGGAAGACAAGGTTTGTGTATACCAAGTCATTAAGGCTATTATTCAGAATCTGATGAGGCTATGGGCACATACAGCAACATGCTTCTAGGGACACTTAACTAATTCGACAATTTCCCCATAAACAAACACACAAATAAAATTAAAGTCAAAAAGTAAGTAAAGAACAAAATATTTTTGGAGTTTATGATATTAGAAGAAAGGAAATATTTTTGGAATTTTTTTTTGATATATATATATATATATATATATATATATATATAATAAGACTGAGAAAGAAAATAAAAAGAAAAAAAACTTTGGAACCGAACCCGAGCGTTCGGTTGATTTCGGTTTTGAAAAATTTTGAAAAACCGAACCCGAGCGTTCGGTTGGTTTCGGTTTTGAAAAATTTTGAAAAACCGAACCCGAGCGTTCGGTTGGTTTCGGTTTTGAAAAATTTTGAAAAACCGAACCCAAGCGTTCGGGTGGTTTTGGTTTTGAAAAATTTTGAAAAACCGAACCCGAGCGTTCGGCTGATTTCGGTTACCGAAGAAATTAGATTTTCAAAAAGGAAATACTTTTGACAATAAAATAAATAATTTTAAAACAATTGTACATGAAATTTACATCCAAGAAAACTACCTTTAGTTGATGAGCGAGAGGCAGATGATCCAACTGAACCCGAACGTTCGGTCTATTTCGCTTCTTATGTTTGTGATTGAGAGGTAGTTTGTGGTGCTGACTCTGATTCCATCATTCCTAGCCCTTGTAGAATTTTGTTGAACGACGCTTCAGGAAGGGCTTTGGTGAAGACATCAGCCAGTTGATCAGTGGTTCTAACAAGGTGAATTTCAATGTTTCCATCTTCCACATGATCTTTAATGAAGTGAGACCTCAGTGCTATGTGCTTAGTCTTGGAGTGTTGCACTAGGTTATGACAAATCCTAATTGCACTTTCAGAGTCGCAATATAGTGGGATCTTTTTCATATTAAGTCCATAGTCTCTGAGTTGACTCTGGATCCAAATCACTTGAGAAGTACAGGATGCAGCTGCAATGTATTCTGCTTCAGCTGTAGACAAAGATACACACGTTTGTTTCTTTGATTGCCAGCTAACCAACTTCCCGTCAAGGAATTGGCAGCTGCCTGTGGTGCTTTTCCTGTCTAGTCCACAACCTCCAAGGTCTGCATCTGAGTAGGCCTGAACGAAGAAGCCTGAGTTGGATGGATACCATAGACCTAAAGAGGTAGTTCGCTTGAGATATCGTAGAATGTTCTTCACTGCAAGCATGTGAGGTTCGCGTGGGTTCACCTGAAATCTAGCACAGTAACAAACAGAGAACATTATGTCAGGCCTGCTAGCAGTAAGATACATCAGAGAACCGATCATCTGGCGATAAAGTGTAATATCAACTGCCGGTTTATCCAAGGATGGAGTGAGCTTGGTGCCGAACGCCATTGGAACTTTGACCTTTGAATCTCCCATCATGCCAAATTTTTCTAGAAGAGTCTTCGTGTAAGCTTCCTGATTGATAAAGATGCCTTCGGGTCCCTGTCTAATATTTAAACCAAGGAAAAAGTTAATTGGACCCATTGAGCTCATTTCAAATTTAGTCTCCATCAGCTTTCTGAATTCAGCCGTTAAGCTGGGATTCGTAGAGCCAAAGATGATATCATCGATGTAAATTTGAACAATCATAAGGTGGTTACCTTCCTTCTTACGAAAGAAGGTTGGGTCAACCGAACCTTGTTTGAATTTGGACATCTTTAAGAACTTTGTCAGCGTTTCATACCAGGCCATTGGAGCTTGTTTCAGTCCATACACAGCTTTGTCCAAAATATAACAATGATCAGGATACCTTTCATTTACGAATCCAGGAGGTTGCTCCATGTACACTGTTTCTTCAAGTTCTCCATTGAGAAAAGCACACTTGACATCCATTTGGCAGATTCTAACTGATTCCAGCCTAGCAACCGGAGCGAAAGTCTCTTCATAGTCAATTCCTTCCTCCTGACAGTATCCTTTCACTACCAGACGTGCTTTGTTTCGTATCACGTTCCCTTCTTTGTCCATTTTGTTCCGGAAGACCCATTTGAGACCAACAACTGAGGCATCTGGAGGAGTTGGAATTAGTCGCCAAAATTTGTTCCTTTCGAATTCATTCAGTTCGTCCTGCATAGCTTGAACCCAATCGGAGTGATCAAGAGCAGTGTTAACTGTCTTTGGTTCAACTTTTGAGACGAAGGAGTTGAACAAACATAATTCTACTTTTGAGAACAAGGAAGTTTGTTTTGTCTTGAGTTGTGATCGGGTTAGAACCTTTTCAGATACATCCCCAACAACTTGATAGACAGGATGATCTCTAGTCCATTTGATGAGAGGAGGGTAGTTTGGATCAAAGGATGGATCCAATTCAGCGTTTATCATCTCTTCTGGTTCGGATGGACTTTCATCGTCATAAAGCGTATCGGCATGCTCCCCCTCGACAGATAAGCTTTCAGGAATGTCTTCGGTATCTTGTGCTACAGAGGTTTTTGCTGGTGCTGAGCTTTCGGGTGTTGATGCACCTTCGGGTGATGAGGCACTTTCGGTTGGTGTGGTATTTTCGGTTGATAAAGTGCGTTCGGGAGCAGCTTGAGAACTGTTCTCCCCCTCAACATGTGAGCTCGGCTATGATGATGATGGCGGATCCTCCCCCTCGACTGAAGCATTGTGTTGTGGAGGGTCGTCAGAACTTGATCCTCCTTCATTCATTCTCTTTGCAGCATCATCGATAAGTTGCTTCAGATGATCTACCTTGTTGTCAGCTGTGTTGGCTTCTGAGAGAGTTGCCTTCTCTGGTTCATCAAATAACTCAACGAACTTCTCAAAGAGGTTTGCAATAGAGGCGGTGACTTGGCCAGTTTGAGGAAAAATTTCTCCAGCTGTGTCTTCGTTGGCCTTTAGCTTTTTGACATAGCTATCATCAAAAGTCACGTAATAAGTTTCTTCTATTTTTCTCGAGCGCTTGTTTAATACCCTGTACGCTTTAGAAGTTAGAGAATAGCCCAGAAATATCCCCTCGTTGGCTTTGACATCAAACTTGTTGCGGTTTTCTTTAGAATTGAAGATGAAACACCGTGAACCGAACACATGGAAAAACTTGACATTTGGCTTCCTGTTGTTGATGATCTCATAAGGATTGAGAGTGAAGCGCTTATTGAGATATGACCTGTTCTGTGTAAAACAAGCAGCAGAAATAGCATCAACCCAAAAATATAAAGGTAAGGAAGCGAAACTTAGCATAGTTCGGGCCGCTTCACACAAAGATCGGTTTCGTCTTTCGACAATTCCGTTTTGTTGAGGAGTGTAGGGAGCCGAGAAGTTATGACTGGTTCCCTTTTCGGCCAAGAATTCTTCAAATTCTTTATTTTTGAACTCCAGCCCATTATCGCTCCTGATGTTGCGAACGACTTTCTTCAACTGTACTTGAACTCCAGCCCATTTTTGCTTCAGAAAGAACACCCATGTAAAACGCGAAAAGTCATCAACAATAACAAGAATGTACTTGCTACCACCGATACTTTCGATAGATGATGGACCACACAAATCAATATGAAGTAACTCGAGTGGTTCAACAACTTTAGTGTTTATAATAGATGGATGACTTTGACGACTCTGCTTCCCTATTTCACATGCAGCACACAAATGTTCTCTATCATACATAAGCAATGGAAGACCTCGAACATGACCTCCAATGACAAGTTTATTGATGTCCTTAAAGTTGAGGTGAGAGAGCCTTCGGTGCCACAACCAACTTTCGTCAGATTGTGCTTTGGATAACAGGCAGATAGTTGGGTTCCCTTTCATAGGTTTGAGGTTCAGGGGAAACATTTCACCTTTATGCTCCGATTTGAGAATAACTCTTTTCGTCTTCTTCTCAATTATTTCAGAACCCTCATCATCGAATGAAACTTTGAGACCGGTACCTCCAACTAGCTGAGATACACTGATGAGGTTATGTTGTAGTCCTTCCACGTATGCAACCTTTCTAATCGTGAAATCACCGTTTGTAATCATTCCATAGCCTTTTATGGGGCCGAAGGAGTTGTTCCTGAATTTGACATTTCCACCATTTGAAAGAGATTTTTATTCCCTTAGCTCTTCCTTCCTTCCTGTCATGTGACGCGAGCAGCCACTGTCAATGTACCATTCTTCGTCAAACTGCTCGTCACTGATAACCTGCAAAAATCAAGCAGATTTAGGAACCCAAAGTTTCTTGGGTCCTCGTGAGCCTTTCACAGGAACAGGAATAGGAAGAGAGATGTCAACAAGATATGTTCTTTTTATTAGTGTTGTTTCATCTTTCTTTTTGATGGTGAATACTTTAATTTTATTGGGATTCGTTGCTTTTGGTTTGGACTCTGGTTTAACTGATGAAACCTTCGATTTTCCTTTCGCTTCAGTTGATGATTGAGTTTTTTGAGGATGAACAGAATGGAATTTAGAATGAGGTGGAGAGGAATTAGAAGAGTTTGAAGAATTAGAAGAGTTAGAATGAGAGAACTTAGACTGAGATGGTTGCTTGACTTGAGATTCCAGGTGACCTTTTTGCTTTTGATCATTAGTGGGACCGAACCTAGAATTTTGATCTCTTTTGTTCTCTGAACCGAACCTTTGCTTTCGGTTGATGTTGTTTTCTGAACCGAACCTCTGCTTTCGGTTGTTGTTGCTCTCTTGTGATTCAACAGGACTTTTCTCTGACTTTAAGTTCCTGTCATGATGTGAGAAATAGGCATTTTGAGATTGCCAAAACTGTTTTCTTTCAGAGAGATTCTTCTTGTATCTCTGATTCCTTTGTTGTTTTTGATTTCTCATCTGCTTCGGTTGATGATGGATATTGGCTTTTGGTTTCGGTTTCCCTTTAGTTGGTTCACTCTAAACTGATGATGTTTCGCTTAAAGGAGTGACTTCTTTTGCAGGAATTCCTTTTTCTTGAGGAATATCTTTTGTACCACTAGTACTTGGCACATCGAAGCTGTCAGGCTTATTTAAAGGTTCTGGCACATATCTGCCTTTGCTTTTCCATGAAGTTCTTTCAGACAGACCTACCGTTTCATCAGCATTGTCAATTGGAGCTGACCAGAAGAACTCGTCGCATCCATCAGCATTGTCTTCGTTTACAATGGCTGTGAGTTCAGCAGTCTGATGTTCGGTTACGCCTGTGACCTTATACACCTGATTTGGAGTGGTCCTAACTTTTTGATATACTACTGCCTTTTCTGCAAGGATCAGGGACTTTTGTTGGGACAAACGAGCAAACTCCACTGAATTTTCTGAGATGAGATTCTTGTGGTTTTCGGATTCGCTCTTAACAAATTCTGAACAATCAACTGTGTCCTCTACGGAAATTTCACTCATATTGTCGTCCTCATTAAGCTCAGATGCATTTTCAACATCAATTTTATTTTCTGAGCTCAAGTTGGAATTTAATAAGTCAAATTTTTGTATGGTTTCGGTCCTCAGTTTCAGTTTATCATTTTCATCCAAAAGGTTTTTAAGCATGTCCTTATGGTCCTTGGACTTAATGAAAGATTCAATTTTGTCCAGTCCATACATATACGTCGGATTAACTTCCTCAGACGAAATAAAATTTTCACAATTATACGCTTCAGCATCAATTTCATCCTCCTTAAACTCAAGGAAGGGTAAAATCATGCGATGAATCTTTTGTCCTATTTCACAGTCCAAATGAAGCTGAGTGATATTAGTATAAAGACGTTTAGCAATCAAACAAAAAACATTTCTCTATTTTAAAAGCTTTAAATTGTCTCTTTGAAAATAAATGTTTTCATCTTTGGTTTTGATTAACTCCGACTCCTTCAGTTCGATCCACATTCTCCGTTCCTCACTCTTCGAAGACACCCTGCTTATTTGGTCAGTTAGGTTAGAATTGGTGACTCGAGTTTGAGTTAAACTACTATCTAGATGAGAGATTCTTGAATTGAAATTTTTTAATTCTTTTTCGTATGAGCATTGTGGGACTTTGAATGAAACAAAAACGGATTGTACCTTCTTGATCAGTTCATCAAGATCGTTGAACTGCACGCTGAGCGGTTTTGCTATGAAGCATAAGTCCTCTCGCTCCTTTGCGTCTCCGTTCCCACTATCTGTGTTGTATCCCCTCATCTAAGACACGTCTGTCACCATCAAGCATTTTCCAAGGCTGCCCTCATCTTTCGCCACATAAGCCTTTCCATGAGAAGGCTTCCTCACTTCATCATCTTCAGAGTCGGTTGACCAGACCTGCACGCCACCGAACTCATCATCCGCTACCGAACCCTGCACAATTAAAGCATTCATAGAAGGGTTAGCAGTAGATTTTTTCTTCCTGATCTCATCCAGCTTTCTCTGCAACAAAGCTTCTTCAACCTTTTCGTCATCCTTTTCTGTCATTTTCTTGAGGACGCAATCTTTTGCATAGTGGTTCTTTCCTCCACAGTAATAGCAGCTCACTCCCGAATCTCCTTCAACTTTCGGTTCCTTCTTTGATTCTTCTGCCTTCGGTTCATCTTTGACCTTTTCAGAACTATAACTTCCCTGCCAATTTCTATTCTTATTTGTGGGAAATCTTTTCTTGATGAACCTCTTGGGGTTTGACACCATCATAGCATAGTCTTCAGAAGTGAGGTCGTAGTCCTCCAAGTTGAGATCTTCTTCTTCCATCACCGCTTTGCTTTTGGACAAAAGAGCCAACGAACCCAAGCTTGAGACCACACTCTTCTCCTGTAACACGATCTTTTCTTGAGATTTCAGGATGCCTACCAGTTTCGCCAAAGAGTAGGATTTAAATTGCTCATGCGCTTTAACAGTGGACACAACAGCTCTCCACTCAGATCTGAGGCCATTCAAAAACGTAACCTTCTGCTCAATAAGATTCCTTTCAATGTCATGTTTAATCATCTTGCTAAGAAGATGATTGAAGCGATCGAACGTTTGAGTCACGGTCTCTTCGGCCCCCTGCTTGAATTCACCAAACTCAGACAAGAGTAAGGTTTGAATGGAGTGTTCAAGATCTTCGTCCGTAGAATACAATTCTCGTAGCCTGTCCCATATTTCTTTTGCAGTCGTGCATGAACTCACCAGCCTGAAAGTATCGGATTGAAGAGCGAATCTGATTAATCTCAACGTTTTGATATTGCACTGAAATTTATCTTTTTCGTCTTGAGCAATATCTTTAACGTCTTTCAAAAGATCATTATACTCCTTCTGAGTTGTAATAATCCTTGAAGTTGCTAAATGAGCGAAAGGTCTAGAAACGATTGCTTCCCAGATGAGGTATCCATTGTCCTCAGATCCTATAACATAATCATCAAAGTGATGTGCCCAGACTTCATAATCGTGGGTGTAAAGGATGGGAATCTTCGTTGTTGATCCAATGTTGTTCGAAATATTAATTGGATTGGATTGCGACTCGTCCATGCTTGATCGAATAACCTGTTAAAAGATCAGACTTGTAATGTATTAAATTAGGGCAAAACAATAAATATCGAGTTACGTCAATTATGGGATGACGGCTCAATAAATATCAGTAAATGCGGAATAACCCTAATCGAAACCTTTTTCACAGAAAAGAAGTGTATGAATTACACAGCCTCCTGCTCTGATACCAATTGATAAGTTAAAAATTAATTCGAAGATCGTTTGGATCTTTATAACAGGTAAAGTGATGAATATGAAAACTGTAAATAACACAAATATAGATCGTAGAATGTCGAATGATTAATCAACAATCCTCAGCAGAGCTCGATAAAGAACTTCTACTGTAGAGGATTTAGGGTTTACAAGAACGATGAAGAAAAAATCTGTGATTTGTTGTAATCGCTATTAATCGTTAACCTAATATGCATGCAAGCATATATATTTATATTAAACCCTATCAGCTCACGGTTGGACAGGCCCAAACTAGAGTAACAAAACTTGGACTATTAACCGAGCCCAATGGACGCAATACATCAAAACGCTACGCTACCCAACATTTTCAAATGGATGTGAAGTGTGCATTCTTAAATGGCGAACTAGAAGAGACCGTCTATGTAGAGCAACCACCTGGTTTTATAAACAAAAAATATCCCAACCACTGTTATATTCTTGACAAAGTAGTTTACGGTCTAAAGCAAGCTCCAAGAGCTTGGTATGAAACACTAACTCATTTTCTTAAAATGTCCAATTAACTATTTTCTTGGACTAAACATAAGATAGGGACCGGAAGGAATTTTCATCAATCATGAGGCTTACACGAAGACCCTACTTGATAAGTTTGGAATGTTGGGAGACTCAAAGGCGAAAGTTCCAATGGCATTCAGAACAAAACTGACTCCTTCGCTAGATAAACCAGCTGCTGATATGACCATTTATCGTTAGATGATAGGCTCACTCATGTATCTAACAACTAGTAGACCATATATTATGTTTTCAGTTTGTTACTGTGCTAGGTTCCAAGCAAACCCACATGAACCTCATATGGTGGCTGTCAAGAATATATTCTGGTATCTAAAACGAACGTCATCTTTTGGAATATGGTATCCTGTGAACTCAGGTTTCTTCGTACAAGCATTTTCAGATGCTGAATCAGGCGGTTGCAGTTTGGATAGAAAAAGCACCACTGGTGGCTGCCAATTTCTTGATGGAAAGCTGGTGGGTTGGCAATCAAAGAAACAAACATGCGTTTTATTGTCAACTGCTGAGGCTGAATACATAGTTGCAGCTTCGTGCACATCTCAAGTTATTTGGATTCAAAGCCAACTTCGCGATTATGGCTTAAGTATGAAAAGAATTCCTCTATATTGTGACTCTGAAAGTGCCATCCGCATTTGTCACAACCCAGTACAGCACTCAAAGACGAAACACATAGCACTGAGATATCACTTTATCAAGGATCCTGTGGAAGATGGCAATGTCGAGATTCATTTCATAAGATTCGCTGATCAATTTGTTGACATATTTACCAAGGCCCTACCTGAAGCAACATTTAATAGAATCCTTCAAGGGCTAGGAATGATGGAAGCTGATTCTGTACAAAAGCCATTTTCGCACACATAAAATCTTCACTGTGAATCGGTGCGAACGTTCGCAGGCTTTCGCAGTCAACTGTTCATTCACAGTCTATTTTATGGATGCGAATCAATGCGAACGTTCGCATTAATTTGCAGGGCACTGTTCATTTGTGGTTTGGTATTTCATATATCCTTTTGTACATTTTGTATATCCGTGCTTATCTTTATTTTCAATTTGTATATTTTATTTTTTTTTTATTTCATTTCATTTTCAGAAAATCTACAAAAACCAAAAATAACTTATTTGTTTTATTTTATTGTTTTTAAGAAAAATCTAAATCACAAAAATATTTTTACTTTATGTCTATTTCTATTTCATTCCTTTTTAGAAAACATTAAAAATTCCAAAAATATAGATTCACACCAAGATCATAGACAAAGATGTTCACAACATTTATCAACTTGTGTGATGGGGCAGGTATAAATCTCGTTACTTATGTATTAGCTAAGTGTCCCTAGTAGCATGTTGCTGCATATTGACCTAAGCCTCAACGACTTTACTATGAAGCCTTAATGAGTTGATACCACCAATCAATTCTTCCAAATCAGGTTGCGAATTCACATCAGTCATGAGCTACCTTACTCTTCTCACATTGAGTTAAGAGTTGTCTGCATGGTCACTTTCGCATTGCATAGGTACTTTCACTTTCTTGTAACCACCTACCTTCTTCCCCATCACTTTCGCATCCATTAATGTAACCCTTGAGACTCTCAGAAATTACTACTGAGGTTTATGGTTAGACAAATATATGTGTTAATGATCTTAGTTTCGTTCTACCACGAACTGAGTGAAACCTAAAATTCAATACCTTATATGAATTGACAATGAACAATAAAACGTTCTAGTATTTTCACCCAAGAATTAACGAAAGCCAACGTTCGTGGTCAGCACCAAGAAATCTCTTTTCTTTTGTGAGATCCTAATGAGGTGTTCTCATCCCAAGACATTTCTTCCAATGGATCCAGTTTATTAATTTTTTTTAGAGATTTCAGTATTTTTCCAAGTCACTCAAATATATTCCAAACCTACTCGTTCAACTGACTACACTGGTCACACGAGTACCTTCTCCAACTTTCGCACTTATATCAAGTTCGTAGTTTGGATGAAGGATGAACCACCTTTATAAGCCATATTAAAAGATGCCTTTCAATGTTTCTCATCAAACATTTGATCGTATTCAACAGGAAACCACACAAACACTTCTTAGTCTCTCTTGATTTTGAAAGAAGAGATCTTTGCCTGGGATCCATAGATTTAGGTCTTTAGTTAGACATCACAACATCCCATAGATAAACTTTGTTTTATTTCTTTTTCTTTGACACTCTTGCACGAAGATCTTAATGATTTTCCAAAAGTCTAGTTCGTGGTTACTACCAACTTTTAGGTTTGCAGTTGTATTCAGCATGCTTTCTTTACTACAAAAGGAGATGAGTTGACGTGACTAATGGGTTTTGAGCATTCTAACACCCCCTAAGTGTACATGTAACCCTAGAAAACCTTGGATCTATGTTTGTCTAAAATACATGCAAAATATGATTTCCAAGGTTCATAAACCTATCTAGCATACATGGTGAACTTTTAATCTAAAAGATGGCTAGAATTACATACCTTGTAGTTGATTTGATTCCTTGGAAACCTTGAGAGCCTAGCACCCCAAGTGTGATGCCTCAAATGCTTCACACAACACCAAATGCTTTGGAATGACTTTGAGAGAATGTGTAACACTCTAAAAATCGGCCTAGCCCTCTTGTAACTTAGTGTAGCCGATTTTGGTAGAGAACATGTTGCTTATATAGTGTGTCACATCTAGGGTTACACCATGTAAACCCTAATGTGAAATGACTTTTCATTTCCATGACCCATGGGTTTGTAACTCCCATGGAACATCCATGGAGCATCCTATGGGTTTAACCCAACTTGATAATCCATGGAGCCTTTTAGCCCACTATAAAAGTTATGGATGATTTACATAGTATACCCATATATTTAATTAGTTATCTTTTGATCACTTAATTAGTTCCAAATTAATTCCTGATCAATACTAATTAAATAATACTATTAATATATTAGAACTTATAACATATTAATAAACCACAAGTGTTATTTCTCTCATTTAGTCTATCCAAATGCATGATGCCATGCAACCCAAATGGACCATGCCGGGTCGGGTCAAGTACATACCAGAAATAGTTATGGACATAACCACCTTATCCAACAGCGACAACTTTTAAAAGATAAGAATTCAAACAGTTGCGTGAAAAGTTGAACGGACAGCTACCAATACGCCGTGTGACACATGCTTCTGACTCATCACAGCTGTCAAATCGTGCTTTTATAGGCGACGGTTCGCTTTTCAAGACACACACACTCTCTCTCTCTCTCTAGATTTTCATCACCAAATCATATCGTATATAAGGGTTTTGACGGTTCCATATCTCATTACTATTTCCAACTCTCTACACGATTTCCGGCTATCATAAAGCACTCCACTGTTCATCGTCTTCTTCAAGCTTCATCAATGGCGGCTTCATCAGAGAATCTTTCTGTTCAAGACCAAACTGCTCATTTATCCCTTCTAGCCGTTAAGCAACATCAAAACCTCATTATCGAACTTGATCCCGTTCGATATGATCCCTTTCTTCTACCTCTGATTGAGTTCTTGAAATACTCTACTCTCACCATTACTATGTCTCAAGTTGAGAATGTTCCACTATCGATTCTCTCCAAAGCTTATACAACAGCCAACTATGTCAAGGAAGAACAAAGGATTTACTTCGACATCCATAATCACACAACTTCGATCTCCAAAGCCTGCTTCTGCAATCTGTTAGGGTTTCCTCAGTCTGGTAACATGATCAACCAAGAAACCATCTCCGATGCTGCTATCTTGGAAATGTTTTATCAAATAGGGTACAAGGAAACTCTCACTCCTGTTTCCAAGTTCAAGAAACCTAATCTTCCACCCATATGGAATGCCCTATTCACCATCCTGTTCAAATCATTTTCTGAAAGAGTCACTAGCAATGACTGTGCAAGCAAACTTTTCATGGGTCTGATGTATGGCCTGTACACTGGTCTTAATATTGACTATGGTTCTATCCTCTGGGCTCAACTTATCCAGAGCACTCACTCTGTTACTCGTCATAGTGAGATATCTTGTGCGAGATTCTGTACCATCGTTGTGAATAGATAAATCAAGCAGCTCAAGATTCTGGTGATGTCTGATGCACTGATGGCTTCCATTGCAACCCTCCATACAACTGGTATCATTATGGCAGATCGATCAACGTTTTCCTTCATTATATCGATTCCAGAGGTTATGTATTGTGATGTTCCTCCCACGAGTAAAATTCTAGAGGGTTATCGTGCTCTTACTCCTTCAGGACCTCGTCCATTGCCAGAAGAATTTCAAGTAATTTTGGCTGAGGCAGATAAAGCCAAGAAAGGGAGCAAAGGGTCAAAGAAAGCAACTAAGAAAGACACTACGAAAGAAGGACCTTCTGAGGCTGAGAAACCTCCTTCTAAGAAGCAAAAGCCTCCTGCTACTTCAACTGTTGCACTAAAAAGAAAGAAGCAACCTGCTAGAAAGCGAAAGTCTCTCACTCCTTCTCCATCTTAGAGTGAAGGAGAAGATTCCGACTCCGAAACTGAGTCAGTAATTCGTATTGAGCATGATCCACCAGTTTGTAATGAAGAGGAAGAGCCCATTCGCACTGAAGAACAAGAATCAGTTCGCATCGAGGAGGTAGAACAAATTCACAATGAACCACCTGTTCGCACTGAGGCTACATCTCCGACTCATGAGGTAACTCAACTACTTAATGATTATGTTCCTTCTCCACCTCCCTCACCAAAATCAACTACTTTTATCCCAATCACCTTCGCACCTATGCCACCAGTAGTATCATCTCAACCATCCACAACTATTCCTGTCTCAATCCTTATTTTCACCAAATCCACTATATCGCACCACACCTCTGCTACACCTGTAAGCTCAGTCAACGTATCTGATACGGGGGCTAGCACTTCAGGTTTTTCAACCCATGTTACACCACCCATCTCTCCCATTCGCACTGATGACTCTGAAATGCTTTTCAGAGATGATAAAGATAATGATTTGGACGGATTCTCTTACAGTCCTTTTCAAACAAGGATTGACAGTGAAGATGAAGTCTCTGCTAGGAAAGGAGAACTCAAATCTCTTCATGAGAAGATTGATCAACTGCTTCTCGCATCCCAAGTCTCCACCTCTGAAGCTTACTCCAAAGCTGCCATTGAATCAATCCTTGAGCGAGTAACAAAGGAACATTCTGCCAATGTCTCTACTTTATCTAAGGCAGTTTCTGATTCTACTGATGTCTGCAAGGCTACGATCGAAAAAGTCGATAAACTAATTGCTGACACAATGGGATTCATGGAGGATTACAAAAATACCTACAATGCCAAGACAGTGACTGCGAACAAGGCAATTCAAAACGTTGGTGCCTTATTCCAAATAGAAAAAGAGAACTTTGTTGAGCTTCGTAAGGCACTTCAGTCTGATCACGAAGCATTTTAGTCTTCTATCGCTGCGAAAATCACAAATCTTCAGGAGGATCTGGCAGCAGAAAATAAGATCATGGATGCCCTTAGCCATCAAGGTAGAAAAATGCAAAGTGCTGGAAACAAAGATTCAATACGCTCAAAAGCAGGTCGATGATTTGCTAGCAGAGAAGGCAGTCACTCACAGTTGTATCTCTGATGTCACTGGACCACTCTCTGATATCATTGAGACTCGTGATCTAATGATCTCCATCACAGTGAAGAAGCATTTATATGACAAGCTAAGACCGGTATTTTCTATGTTACACCGTTTAGAGGGTGTTTCATAACCGATGTCTGTTCCAAAACAAGGGGAGAAGGTAGCTCCAAAGATCAAACGAATGAACCCCCCAAGCTCCAGTTAAACCTCCTGTCATCAAACAAGAACCAAAAAAGGAAAAAAAAGCTATTCAATGAAGAACCCATTATTGATGATAAAGAAGACGAAGATCCTGATGAAGCTGAGCTTAAAAGGCGGAAGTTTCGCAAGGCAAAGATTCATGAACATGCTCGCATCGTCAGAGAGGTTAAAGAAAAAGAAAGAGTTGAAAAGCAAGCTCAGGCCACTCTTAAAAGCAAAATGCTATTATTTCCTAAGTGGACCCTGAAGCGAATGCAAAACCAAGCTATGGATATGCCGAGCTAGTATTGGCTGGATCTAATTGCTTCTTTTGAAATCCAAAACACATAGGATTCGCAATTGGACCTACCTATCACACCAAAGGCATTCAGGTTTTGTTCTTTTATAAAAGTTGCCAACGCACCCTTCTCAGACAGCACTACAGATCAAATGTTGTTTGCCTTCTACTTGAAGCACATGAAGCCTCAGTACGAGACTTGGAGAGCGAGCAACATTATTGTTGTGAAGGTCACTGCGTCGATCGAGACCGAAAGCTTCCCTAATGTGAAGTTTAAAGTTGCGAGAGGATCAGCATCTCAAGCCTACGAATTCACTCTCGCAGACCTGCCCTGTTTGAGCCCCCATGATTGGATGGTGATATACAACATTCTGCTGAGAAACAAGGAGAACTATGAACCTGTGGTATCCCATCTTCAACTTTTGATCAAATCTTATATTCAAGAAGTTGGATTGATGGATGTGGAGATTGCCACTGTTTTGAGGCAAAAAGCAAGTGTTGTTCTGAAGGAAGCTCCAAAAGACTTTGAGATGCTCAAGCCAGGAAAAAATTTCAAGGATGGTTCATAGTGTATACATATAGAGATCGTCAGGGAGCATATCGACGCAAGTTATTTTTCCATCTCGAAGACAAGCACTTATTTCCTACTTCCTATTTGGAGTTCATCCTGGAGCTGGTTGCGAAGTTTAGAGGCAATAACAAGGATGTTGTGAAGTGTTTCACTGATGTGATCACTTGGTATATTCAAGTTCGCAAGCTGCTGTTGAGCTTCATTCCCAAGGTCTACGAAGTGCAGAAGCGAATCAAGAACTAAATGGTTGTGGTCTTAATTGACGCAAAGGGGGAGATTGTTGAAGATTAAGTGTTGCGTGTGTACAAAAACCTAAACACGTGTGTAAAATCATGTGGTCTCAACATAAACCTAAACACGTGTGTACAATCATGCTGGTGCCTTCTCGTGATCCTCGAAGGTACCTGAAAAACACATAACACATAACACGGTAAGCACGAAGCTTAGTGAGTTCCCCAAAATACCATGCATAAATAATCAGCCACTCGAGGCTATAACTCTGTAAGACCCTCCGATCAATGTGTCTCAATGGGACCCTCCAGTCCCATAGCTCGTTGGACCCTCTGGTCCGGTCTAAGTGAGGACCCTCCGGTCTCATTGCTCGTTGGACCCTCTGTTCTGGTCTAATTATCACATAATATACATATATCACATATAACACAGAAGATGCATAACTCAAGCAAGCACATACGACCCTCTGGTCACACAAAATTACCACTTTAGGTATAGTATAGTGAGAAGACTCACCTTGTAGCTAGCAAGTAATAGACCTGTACTCGGAAATCTTGAACTAGCCTCCGCCTAACACATTAGATAAGCATCTCTAAGGTCCAGATCTGAAGTCTAGACTCAGAAAGGGGCTTGGTGCAGCCATAGCCCCTTCAAGAAGGTGTTACAAGCCCTAAATCTATAGAACATGAGATCTAATCCTCCTAAAAGAAAGGTAAAAGGTTTTTACCTTTTTCTGAAGCTTGAGATGAAGAAGAAACAAATCTACTGGCCCTCCTTTCTTGATCTTTGATGAACCTTCCTTCTTATTCAAGGAAATGAGCCAAAATGAACACAAGATTAGCTATCCTCACCACTCTATCTCACTATAGACGTTAGGGTTTCTCTCAAGGGTGAAAGGGTACTGGTGAGACGAAATGGAGGCTATAAGTGTCCTTAAATAGGCCACATGCCCGAGAATTCAGGGTTTCCTTCAGTAGCGCTGACTCGGCGTGTAGGCTCACAGACTCGTCGAGTCAGCTCATTAATCCACGTCACCAATCACGACTCTACTCGAAGAGTTGAGGCACCAACTCGTCGAGTTACTCAGCAAACCTCACAATTAAATAAATAAAACAATATACCTGGGAAACCGAATGTTTCAATTATCCCCCACTAGAATCAGACTTTGCTCTCGAAGTCTTGCTCTGCAAATAGATCTGGATGCTGCTCCCGCATCTCTGACTCCAGCTCCCAAGTCAACTCGGGCCCTCTCTGATGCTGCCACTAAACCTAAACTAGGGACACTTCCTTGTTTCTCAGAACCTTCACCTTTCAATCCAAGATCACTACCGGCCTCTCAATATAATTCAGACTCGCATCTACCTGAATGTCCTCCAGTGGTACCACTGCCGTCTCATCGGCTACACACTTCCTCAACTGGGACACGTGGAAAGCGTTATGGATCTAACTCAACTCCGCAGGTAGCTCCAACTGTTATGTTACTCTACCCACTCTGGTGGTCACTCTAAAAGGATTGATGTATTGGGGTCCCATATTACCCAACTTCCTGAATTGGATCACCCCTTTCCATGGGGATACCTTTAGGAGCACAAAATCTCCAACCTGAAATTCTAGCTCGGATCATCGCCTGTCCCCATAATTCTTCTGGAAACTATGTGTCGTTAGTAACCTCTGTCTGACCGGCTGAATCTGCTCAGACGTTTTCAACACTATCTCTGTGCCACCCATCACTCTCTATCCCACTTCTCCCCAGCGAATGAGGGGTCCGACACCTTTTCCCATACAGAAGCTCAAAGGCAGGCATACCAATACTCGAATGATAGCTGTTGTTGTAGGAAAACTCAAGCCAGTGGTATGTAGGTTTCCCAACTTCCTCCGAAGTCCATGACACATGCACGCAACATGTCCTCAAGCGTATGAATCGTCCACTCGCTCTACCCGCCTGTATGTGGGTGATACACAATACTAAAATGCAAGCGCGTGCCCAACTCCTCATGAAACTTCTTCCAAAACCTGGAAGTAAAACGCACGTCTCGATCCAACAATATCGAGACCGGAACTCCATGTCGCGCTACCACTTCTCTCACATAGATCTCAGCCAATCTCTCCGTAGAAGAGCTATCACTAATAGCAAGGAAGTGAGCACTCTTCGTCAGTTGGTCCACAATTACCCAAATCACGTCAACCCCTCGCATAGTCCTCGACAACTTGGTGATAAAGTCCATCAAGATCTGTTCCCACTTCCACTGGGGAATCTCAAGAGGCTGCAATGGACCATGTGGACGTTGGTGCTCTGCCTTGACCCGACGGCAAGTCAAGCACCTCTCAACTACCCAAGCAACATCCCTCTTCATACAGGGCCACCAATAGTCTCTCTTCAGGTCTAAATACATCTTAGTGGCCCCGGGATGGATCTAGGATCTCGATCTATGTGCCTCCTCCATGCATATACCTCGAGCTTCGCCCGTATAGGGCACCCAAATCTGTCATTGGAAGGTCATTAGTCCTCGGCTATCCGCCATAAACTCTGACACTTGACCAATCACCCGCTCCCTCTTGGGGTTCTCCAGTTTCACGGCCTCCGCCTGGGTATCTCGAATGGTATCCAAGATTGGAGTCATCACTGTCATTCTCAAACACACATCTCGAATTGGGGCACTCTCTGCTCTACGGCTCAGGGCGTCGGCTACCACATTAGCCTTGCCTGGATGATACAGGATCTCACAGTCATAGTCTTTCACCACATCCATCCATCTCCTCTGTCACATATTCAAATTGGGCTAATCCATGAGATACTTCAGGCTCTTGTGGTCCGTGTAAATGGTACACCGAACCCGATACAAAAAGTGGCGCCAGATCTTGAGGGCGAACACCACCACCCCCAACTCTAGATCATGGGTGGGATATCTCGTCTCATGAGGCTTCAACTTCCTCGATGCGTATGCTATCACATGCCCTCTCTACATTAGCACCACACCCAACCCGGATATAGATGCATCACAGTAAACCACAAAGTCCTCCATTCCCTCAGGAAGAGCTGACACCGGGGCTTCGCACAACCTCTAGCGAAGAGTCTCAAATGAGTTTTGCTGCTCAGGAGCCCAAGTAAAAGTAACGCCCTTCCAGGTCAACCTGGTGAGGGGAATGGAAATCTTGGAAAAATCTCGGATAAATCTTCGATAGTAGCCGGCCTATCCCAGAAAACTCCTGATCTCGGTGGGGGATCTCAGCACCTCCCATCTCATAACCGCCTCAATATTGGCTGGATTAACTAAAATCCCATTCTGATTAACGAGGTGTCCCACGAACTCTCGTAACCAGAAATCACACTTGGAGAATTTGGCATAAAGCCTTTTCGATCACAATATTCCAAGAAGCTCTCTCAAATGCTCCCTCATGCTGCTCTCTGGATCTCGAATACACCAAAATATCGTCGATGAACACGATCACAGATCGATCCAGCATAGGCGTGCACACCCGGTTTATGAGATCCATGAACGTTGCCGGTGCGTTGGTGAGTCCAAAAGGCATCACCACAAACTCGTAATGCCCATAACGACTCCTAAAGGCCCTCTTTTGGATATCCTCCTCACGAACTCTCATCTGATGATATCTAGACCTCAAATCGATCTTGGAAAACCAAGACGCACCCTGCAACTGATCGAATAGATCGTCGATCCTCGAAAGTGGATAACGGTTCTTGACCGTCAGCTTGTTCAACTCCTGGTAATCAATGCACATCCGGTGTGACCCATCCTTTTTCTTGAAAAAAAGGATCGGTGCTCCCCACGGCGAGCTACTCGGTCGGATAAAGCCCTTCCCCAACAGCTCCTGGATTTGTGAGGATAACTCCTGGATCTCAGGTGGCGTAAGGCGATAAGGTGCCTTGGGGATAGGTGCCGCTCCTGGAACCAAATCAATCCGGAACTCCACCTGCCTCTCAGGAGGCACACCCGATAAATCCTCGGGAAAAACGTCCGAAAACTCACTCACTATCGTAATTTTAGCGATAGAACTCGGTCTCTCAGCAGTAACTCGTGTATCCATCACATATGCTACAAAACCCCTGCAACCCTACTGTAGACTCTATCTCACTCTGGAAGCTGAGCAGAATGCTGATCCAGATCGGGTACCCTCACCATACACTGTAAGCACTCCCCTACTAAGGTCTCGTGTGGTCACCAACTGACGCTTGTTGTCCATGCCCATAATGACACAGACATCACCCATTGCGATCAGGACCATATCTATCGAGACTCAACACCAAAAATCTTGAGCATGCATCCCCGAATCACATCAGTCGCAAACACCGCATTCTCATTAGCTATGGAAACTCTCAGAGGTCGACTCAACGCCTCTCGTCGGATACTGATGTGATGGCTAAAAGATAACGATACGAAGGACCGACTCGCACCTGAGTCAAATAACACCAAAGCAGGTATAGAACTCACAAAAAAAGTACCTAATCATATAACAATGTAAGCACAATATAACTCGAGACAGAATAAGTAAAAGAATACATACCGGCCACGACATCTGGTGCTGCGTGGACCTCCTTCGATGTCAATTGAAAGGCTCTCCCGTGAACTCTCGACACCTCGGCCTTCACTGGCCGGCTCTCCGTAGCTCGTATAGCAGCAGGGGCAGATCCCTGTGTTGATCCTTGTAGCAGCTGTGGGCACTCGACCTTCCGATGGTCAGTCTGGTTGTAGTGGAAACAGATTGCAAACCCCTTGGGGAAATCCTTCGTGATATGCCCCTCCTTGCCACACTTGTAGCAAACACCAGCTCGACACACCCCTCATGACTCTTGTCGCACTTTCCACAAGTGCGGCCCTTCTGGCCTCCAGATCTCGAATCAGTGGGCTTTGCCCACTTGGCTGCCGGCTGAGACAATGTCGGTCGCCGATCCCTCCCCTGAGACTCCGCCTCCTCTCTGGCCTGAGTCTCTAGCTCAATCTCCCTTTTCCGAGCATTTTCTTGAAGCTCAGTAAATGTCCGATAGGTCGAGTTCGCCACAAACTCTTGAATATCCCTCCTTAGAATGCTCAAATACTGACTCATACGTGCCTGCTCGGTAGACACGTGCTCAAGGTAGAACATCGCCCTCTCATGGAACATCCTTGTAATCATTGTCACTGACTTTGTCCTCTGCTTGAGGGACAGAAACTCCTGGGCCAACCGTTCCCTCTCCACCGGGGGAACATACTCATCTCAAAACATCACAGTAAACCTCTCATATGACACTGCAGTGAGCTCTGAAGAACTGTAACTGGCTGTCACAAACTTCCACCAGTCCTTCGCCCCCAAGCGAAGCTGGTTCACCGCGAACCGTACCCTCAAATGTTTTGGACAGGAACAAGTGTAGAAACACACCTCGATGCCGGAGATCCATCTCATCGCAGCAATCTGATCCTGAGTCCCATCAAACTCTGGTGGCTTCGTGTTGCTGAACTCCCGGTACAGCAATGAGTCACCCCCTGTGGCCTAGCAGTAGCGACAGCTGCAGCAGCAGCCACCTTGGTAACCACAGAATAACACTTATCAAACGTCTCAATCATAGTAGTCTTAATAGACCCAAACATCTTTGGAATGGCCTCACGGATAGCTACAACCACCTCCTCGTGAATCATCCTGCGAATCTCATCATCGCTAACTCCACTACTCTCAGGGTTGTGGTGCATACCCACCATGATGTCTCTAAAATACAACACAAAATAATCAGAGACTTGCTTGAGTATACTCACACTCAATCACTCCCTCTACTTGTTCCTTAACATCCCAAGGATTCTTACTTGGACTTCTCACCGACCCAGTGCTTCCAGTACTACGGGACCAATACTACCTTCCCCACCGCACCTGTAATCACCCCAAGTCCTCCTCCTAGGATTCCAGATCGCAAGTACTCTATATCTCGCCGGACACAGGCTACTCTCATAAGCTCATTTCTGCTACATACTCTTACTCAAAGCAAATCACAGGTAGCAGTAAATCCTAGGCTAAGGCATCACAAATAAGGCCACTCTAGTCCTAAAATATGAAGTACCTAGCCTACTCTCTAGCATACATAACATATCTCACAAGTATCTCATAACACAGAAAGTAAGGGTATTTTGGGAAAATCACCGTTCGGGTGCTGGCTGATTGTACACACTGCTCCTTCTTGTTTTTCTATTTAGAACTCTTACTTGTTTTAGAAAAATTGTTTTTCTTGAAAAATATTCTCAAATCCTTAGTTTGAGTCCAGACATACCCGAAGGTGCATCCGAATCCCTCAAACCAAGGCTCTGATACCAACTTGTAACGACGTAATTTTCAAACAATTTTTTCATTTTTAAAACTCATATATTATATTTAATAAAATCACAAGTGTCTTTAAGTCAACATAAATCCACAACAAAAGTCAAATCCCAGAATCCTCAACATAAACCCGAACAGGTGTGTACAATCATGTCGGTGCCTTCCCGCAATCCTCAGAGATACTTGAAACAGATAACACATAACACGGTAAGCACGAAGCTTAGTGAGTTACCCAAAATACCATGCACAAATAATCAGCCACTCGAGGCTATAACTCAGTAAGACCCTCCGGTCAATGTGTCTCAATGGGACCCTCCAGCTCCATAGCTCGTTGGACCCTCCGGTCTGGTCTAAGTGAGGACCCTCCGGTCTCATAGCTCGTTGGACCCTCCGGTCTGGTCTAAGTATCACATAATATAACATATAGCACATATAACACAGAAGATGCATAACTTAATCAAGCACATACGACCCTCTGGTCACACATAATTACCACTCTAGGTATAGTATAGTGAGAAGACTCCCCTCATAGCTAGCAAGTAATAGACACATACTCGGGAATCTTGAACTAGCCTCTACCTAACACATTAGATAAGCATCTCTAATCAATACCCTACTCTTACTCACTTACACCACAAGTTCTATTATTCTCTTTCTAACCCTCGGGATGGGTAAAAAACTATTTTACCCCTTCATGGTCCCAAATGCTCATAATTGACCCATCCTCAAAGTCAACAGAAGTTGATACGAGTCAATAGTCAAAGTTGACCTGACTCGCCGAGTGCACTCATGTGACTCGCCGAGTTCAATTGTATCCTCAGAGGTCTTGCTAGGGTTTCACTCAGCTCGTCGAGTTGACCCCCAACTCGACGAGTTATCACTGGGTCAAGAACGCTGGGACAAACCCGATCCGAATCAGCGAGTTGACGAAATCAGATTTCTCATATGGGCACCTGAGGGCAGATCTGCAACTTCAACCTCTAGATCTAGCCTCCTAATGTCCAAAAGTCACGTAAAGGTTTGATCTTGATGATCATGCATGGAATATGTTGCTCTATATGCCATCACCACTCCATTAATGCTTTCAAAACACCAAACTCCTTGTTTGATCAACTATGGCTCTGAACTTTTGAACTCTCTGGACCTCCTAAGGTCCATATCTGAAGTCTAAACTCAAAAAGGGGCTTGGTGCATCCATAGCCCCTTCAAGAAGGTGTTACAAGCCCTAAAGCTCTAGAACATGAGATCTAATCCTCCTACAAGAAAGGTAAAAGCTTTTTACCTTTTTCTGAAGCTTGAGATGAAGAAGAAACATATCTACTGGCCCTCATTTCCTGATCTTTGATGAACATTCCTTCTTCTTCAAGGAAATGAGCCAAAATGAACACAAGATTAGCTATCCTCACCACTCTAGCTCACTATGGACGTTAGGGTTTCTCTCAAGGGTGCAAGGATACTAGTGAGACAACATGGAGGCTATAAGTGTCCTTAAATAGGCCACAGGCCCGAGAATTTAGGGTTTCCTTCAGCAGCGCTGACTCGACGAGTCGGATCACAAACTCGTCGAGTGAACTCATTAATCCACGTCACCAATCGCGACTCTACTCGACGAGTTGAGGCACCAACCCGTCGAGTTACTCAGAAAACCTCACAATTAAATAAATAAAATAATATACATGGGAATCCGGATGTTACAATATACATATATATATATATATATATATATATATATATATATATATATATATATATATATATGGCTAGGTTATTGTATTTCCCACATCTATTGTGTGTTCGCAAGTACAATTTTGGACTATATGATGAATAGAATTAACGGTCATGATCTGAGGGTCTATGATAGTACAATGGGATAACATATATTATATAACCACACAAATTTCAGCTTAAGGGTATTTTGGACAATTAACTATATGTTAAAAAGGAAAATTTTGGATTTTTAGTGATAACTGATTCTTCTAATTGTAAAAATCTGAATTTTTTAAATTATTTCAATTTTAATTCTAACATATTTTTTAATAACCGGATATATGTTGTCAGAATGAGAGAACACTAGTAAAGATATTTACGATTTTATTCATATAGTATATAGTTCCGATTAAGATATTTTTGACAATTAACCTGATTTAAGAATTCTACATATTCTTCATATACATCCAAATTAGAATGAGGGTATATGATTTTATTCTTCATATACATCCAAACTTAAATACAAATTCATATATATTCTTACAGATGAATAGTTTTATACTTTTTAATATAGTTATATATATATATATATATATATATATATATATATATATATATATATATATATATATATATATATATATATTCTAACAGAATATAATTAAAAATGAATAAAATTCTTAAAATATAGCATTCTTAAATATACAAATATTGAAGAAATACACTTGATACTCTTCAGTGGTCCAAATAATCGACTTGATTCCAACTATTCTTATGAAAATGTGATGTATTATCGTAAAAAATGTAATTTTTAGCAAATATACTTGTTTTTGAACTCGTTCCAAGTGTTTCTCTTGTATGATCAATATTTTATTCCTTCTTCAAGTCATTCTGAAAGAATAACATGCATTACTTGTTAGTATTAGCAATTAAGCAAATATACATGTTGTTAACAAACATTTTTATAGACATTCTAACAGATTGCATTTATACAAATAAATTCTGACATAATACACTAAATAATAAACTTAAATCATAGTCTTTTCTTCTAAGAATCGTTTTATACATTTTGGTAGAATACACATTTGGTCTGCATATTTTTCTGTACATTTATACAAAAACATTGTGACAGAATGTATTTATACATAAAACCATACACCACTTAAGAAAAGACATACAAACCACCTGGGGAGACAAAATACATAATTCTTTACAAGTAGTCTCAAGAAAATCAAGGTTTTGACTTGAAATGTATAAAGAAAAACCAATTACCATAGAATTTAGCAACATCAATGAAAGGTCCTATGATTAGAACGATCTTCCCATCTCTAATTTAAATCACAAATCCATCAGGGCCACTTTGTCTCAACTAAAGAATGAAAAGAAAAGAAATCAACTTTGGATAAATTATACTCCCTCCGTCCCAATATTATTATCCACAGACAAAAAGCACACAGATTAAGAAAAACATTAATTACCACTAACTTTATTTAATAAAATGACAGCTTTGTCCTTACTTTGCATTTAATGTTCCATTAAATGCTTAGTTGGTTAAGTAATAATAAAGGGTATTTTGGTAAAAATGTTATTTATTTTTAGAAGTGAACTATTATTTTGGGACAAATCAAAAAGAAAAGATGGACTATAACTTTGGGATGGAAGAGGTAATAGAGTTTGATAATTGAAGGTCACCCACGTTGTCTATGTGGCCGATTATTCTAGCCGATTCAATTTATTCATAGAAAAAGGTTCCAAATTCTTTAAATTTTAAAATAAATTTCTCACTGTTTCTCTACATCATAAATCTATATTTAATTTTCAAACAAATTGACCTTAAGGATCCAAGATCGATAAATTAGATGAACATATAGAAATTATGGCAGAAAGCTTACATAATAAAACACATCATATAGAACCGTTCGCATCATCATCAATAAATGTCCTTCCCTTACCGAAGTTGGATTAAATATGTACCAAATGGAAAATGACGTTTGTGTTAAGTCCTAATCAAGTTGATCGGAGATGGAGGCTAGAGTCGATTGCATATGGAGCCGATGTCACTAAAAATCACCAACGAGAGAGAGAGGTGTGGGTTCTTATGAGGTGACGATGGTGGTTGTTATGCACGACGACAGAAAGCAGAAGATGGTGTTGTCTACATAAGGTACGATTATTAAACTATGGTAAGAAAAAGCTTTGGTGATGGGGATTGATAGCAGTGGCGAGATGATGGTGGAGGGGATGAGGTAGAGGTATGTCGATGGTAGTTTTAGACGTCGGAAAGATGATGATGGTTCTAGGTTTGTGATTTTTAGAAAAAGAAGGGGAATCGATGGTGGTGTTATAGGTTTGTGAAACTGATAACCTATATTAATGGGATATTAATTGATTTTGTTTTCTTTTACCATATAATTATAGTGTAGATTATTTTATACCTTTTATTATTTATTAATGCTTTAATTATTTTTTGAATTTTTATTGGTCTCTACAAGCATATAATAGTTGTCATATATATATATATATATATATATATATATATATATATATATATATATATATATATATATATATATATATATATATATATATATATATATGTCATGGTAGCTGAAATCAGGATTATTAATCGTCGATTAATCGCTTGGCGTTCTCAACCGTCAAGGATTAGGGTATTATTCGGAAATTTAGAATTAATAGATCTTGGCGGAATTAATCGGTCAACAAAAGTCAAAAATGTCGAAAAAAGTAAAAAAAAAATTATATATAAATAAAAATATAGTACTTCAAATTGTGAGGGTATTTTTGGTATAAATATAGTACGTCAAAAAAGTCGAAAATGTAAAGAAGTGTCGTCCACTAAAACTGTGAGGGTATTTTTGGTAATTTAGCATTTTTGAATAAAAGTCGTTGAGGTATAAATGAGTAGGAATCGGAGTATTTAATGTCAACATCTAACAAGAAACCGACCCTCGCCGATACAGCACTTCAAATTTGCTAATTTTGGACCTGGTCAGTTTAGGTTCTTAAGTCCTATCAACAATCTTTAAATTTGTTTCTATTTAAATAAAAAATATATAAACACCGAGATAATCGTAATGATTCTGAAATGTAAAATATTAAATCTTTTAGGGGTTATTTAGTAGGATCAAGAATTTTTAAAATATAAATTTTTAAGAAGTTTAAATTATCATAAAAATGTATACTGACACGTAAATGTTTGTCATTAAAACCTCAGTCATAAACATTAACATGTTATTTGGTTGGAACTTTTGAATTTATATTTTATTTATAGAAATGACCATTTTATCATTCTGTATTATTTTTTGATGGATATTAAAAAAAAAATATAAACAACATACATAATCCAAATTAACATAAATCAAAATTATAAAAATACAAACACTAAAAATGATCATTTTACCACAATAATATATACCACAAAACTATCAACAAAATTTAAGAAATCCATACAATAAGTTGTTAAAGCGAACAACAAAAATAATTAATAGAGATCCATTATTGATGTCGCATCAAATTCGATTGTTTATATTTGACAAAATGATAATAAGAAACTATAAAAATAAATTATTAGTAAAATGTTTAAAAACAACAAACTTGACACTCATAAGTTATGAAACTAGGCAGGTTTGGTAAATCAACAAATAATATCCTAATTTAATTACCGATTTCAGCAAGAAATCACTGATTTCATTGCATTTGAGGATGAGCATTGCAACTTCATCATCAATTTCAGCCAAAAAAAAAAAAACAAGAGAAAAAGGGGAAAAATTGAACTTAAAGTGAGGTTATAGTTTTGGTGGAACGACATTTGAGGTTAAATTAAACAAAAAAGAGTAGAAAAAAAACAAAAGAAATAGAGCAACAGAAACACATACATGTGATGGAGATAGTCGGTGATGGCGATGGGGAGGATGTCGACAGATAGAGCTGGCGATGGGGAGGAGTGTCGCCGGCTGTTGGCGATGAAGATAAAGAGCGAGAGAAACAAATGCAAGAAAAGAGTTGGATGCGTTAGGTCTAGGGGCATTTTTTTTCTTTTCAAATGAGTCTCAACATCTACTTCAGTAAGTGGATTTATTCAGTTCCAAGCCATAAATTAAGGGGTAAACAAACACTATGAATCTTATAGATTTAGAGTCGCCTCTTATTAAGAGGTATTAAGTAGTAAACAAACAGTCCCTTTATCTTTGTATAAGATTTCAAATAGATAATGGTCTCCGGCTAGGGAACAACGAAATTCCGGTGACCAAACAATGAAAGATTGTTACCGACGAGAAAAAGGCATTCCAGTTTAAGATAATTGAACTCGTATAAAGATAAGCAATTAAAAGGTCTTCTTAATGAAGCGATCAACAAATTTTAGCATTTGTACATCTAAGATCACTTTAAGATATTTGAACTCATAATGATGAGCATTGGTGATATCAATCATTTGTCTTGGGTTTCTTTAATTAACATGACCTTTTTCAGTGTTCGGTATTCCAATATCATGTCTCTCACAAAAAGAAGAGACACTCGTCATAAAAGAATGAAACACACCATCTCTAAATTTTTGCAATGCCCTTGTGGTTGATTTCACCAATGAACTAACACTGATGATATCTTGATCTTTTTCGTTGAAGATCTTGTGACATTGACTTTGTGAACCCCTAAGAGTGCAATATCAAGTGTATATGAAACACAAAATCAAAGGAACTAAAATATAGTAGAACAATTGCTTGACGTCGACTAGAATAATTAATTCCTTTACAACGTATTCTGGCACCTCAACAACCGATGAAAACAAATCAACCAAACAAAAAATTGTCTTGTAATGAGAAATCCTCCATGTATCTACGAGTCTAATAAGAAAATATTCTTAGTTTAATCAGCTTTTTTTCAATTTCACCACTACCTAGTGCTTTTTGCACCTTCTGTGTTGTTTGACTCCAGTCATAGCATTTTGTTTACAAGAAGCACAAATGTGACAACCTTCAAAATTCGAGTCAGTTTTAGATTTGAAATCCGGTTGCATATATAGGCACGACACATTCTAGACTTACTAACTAGAAGCTAAGTTATAACCTACTAGAAACTTGGAAAGAATTAGAAATGAGGGACAGTGTAGTTAGATTTCATAGTGATATGTAACTTCTACAACTACTTTAACCGTAACGACTGTCGAATTCAGGTCATTCCTTGACTTGAGTGTCTTTGTAGGTTTCATGTAGACACACAATAACCTTGACACAGTAGTAGAAATTAGGTCAGAGTCTTGTAGAAACTTCAGTCAAATTAGAGTCTAGGACTATTGTACTTAACTCTCACATTTCGTGCGAACCAGTTAACTACTCCAGGAAATGCCAAATATCCAATTAAAAATGAATTGAAAACACTATTTTCAACTTAAAAGGGTTATGAAACCCTAAAATAATGTGAAATCTCAAAAATTCATTGATTATGATTTCCAAAAGTCTAACAAATTCCTTAAAACCCTAAAAGCCATAAAAACTCAAATTTATAAAATTTAACATCTAAAATTCTATAAAATTATTACGAATGTCATTATACCAAATAAAATGTTTAAATTATGAAATATAATCAATGAAATAAAATTTAAAGTATCAACATTTGCCCCTAATTTATATGCTAAAAATCCAACATTTTTATAAACAAAACTAGACAAATGCACCTTTTATAAAAATTTGGAAAATTTATAAAAATGAGAGGGAATAAATTGAATAAATGTTAAAGATACATATATATATATATATATATATATATATATATATATATATATATATATATATATATATATATATATATATATAGAGAGAGAGAGAGAGAGAGAGAGATCCTCTCACCCACTTAAAATTCGACTCCCTCTCCCAAGAGAGGCCCTTCCCGAAGAGCTTTAATCATTTTGCATTTCTCCACACTCCATCTTCTTCTTTGCCTCTCACTTCCCAACGCCACCATCACTCCATTTTCTCTCATCCACTCCCTCTAAACCAAGAAAATTTCCATCAAGAACATCTATTTTACACAAAATCTTCATCATCTAAAGGTGTTTATCTAGGTAAACCCGATTTTCCTTCTCTTTTCCTTCAAAATCTCATGTTTTTTCCTGCATCTTCTTCTTCTTCTTCCACATCCTTCTTTATGTAAAACCGTGTGTATGCTCATGTACCTTCAGTTTTGATGATGAAGGTGGTGGGACTTCACCCAAAAACATCATACATGTTGCTAGATGGCGAAATCCCATGACCTAAACTTATGCCAAACCAAGGTAATGAACTTTTCTTCAAGTTTTGGTGAAATATCACCACATGCACTTAAGTTTTCTTTCAAAAACGAAATTTAAGCATACTAAAACCCATGCATGGTCTTCAAACCCTCATGCATGTGGTAGAAATCTAGTTGGAATACTTGATGTTCAAAGTTAATTGCTAAAAGCTTTCAAATGTGTTCATAAAAGATTTTATTCTAAAAAAATACCTAAAACTCATTTTCTATCCAAATACAATTTTTCTCATAATCATAATGACATAATATGATGATATGAAAATTTTGAAGTATTAGTTTGTTTCTCATGATTTATTATAATTTGTGCAAGAAAATAAGGGCATAAATCACATAAAATATTTATAGATGTTAATAAATCCTAGAAGAATTATGGGACGATCTATGCTATGAATAAACATCCTGCATGAAGTTTGAGCAATTTTTATTTCTGTTTACTATTACTCTCGATTTTCTTTTTGTTAAAATCAAATAAATAATAAAATCATGTTCTAGGATACAAAAACATCTAATATTTTTTGCAGCTCCTTGACTCTATATAACATTTACTGAATGTTTTTGAGAATTTTACATAATCTTTTACTATTTTTACATGAACTAATGATTATTAAAGATATTAAATGATGGAAAAATAGCTAGACATTTTGAAAATTCATAAAAATTTATCTGAAGGTCTTTGATTATAGTTAGAGCTAAAATATAAAGTTTAGAAATTTTAGAGCTTATTTGATTGAGTTTTTGAATTTTTAGCTTGTAAAGCACCTCCAAAAATGCTAAAATACATTACAAATAATATCACTAGATTTGGAACTATCACTTGAAAATGATAATAAGTCAATTAATTTATAAAAATCAGGAAATTACAGTAAATTAGTTACCATCCATATTAAACCAAGTTTCTAAAAATAAAGTATGGCATTTTTTATAAATAAGAGTTAAGTATATTAGTGTTAGATTCTAATTAGAGACTTAGTAGTGTGTGCCATCATCATAGGGCATCAGTTATAGGATGTGAGTGAAGTTAGCTTCACGCATCACAAATACCTTCATGCATCATTGTGAGTATTCACGTCCCCTTCTTTTCGTTTTTTAAAGTTTTGGGGTGGAAAATCATGTCATGTATCCAAATATGTTTGTTGTACTTATTTCAAATTATATCAAATTTGATTAATGTAAATTGCATGTATGTGTATGAAAATGTTGATTCATGAGGCCTTATCGCATGAAGTCTCTAGAATGTTTCACACAAGTAATTAACTATTTTAAGCCGATGGTCATTACGGATAACGTTATTAGGATGTAGACAACTCATCACTCACCAATTTCATGGAGTGTATATTACCTTATTCTCTCTATGTTAGTGATAGACATAGATTTCAAGAGGGCACTCTTGGTCGTTAAGTTTACTTGTGAACTTATTTCTTGAACATTATGCTTATACATATTTTATTATCATTTAGCAATGAACTTCTATTTATGAAAACTTTATTACTCACTTTAGTAATGAACTACCATTTATGGAAACTTTTATCAACATTCGTATTTTCTTGATTTAAAACTATGTTATGTTTTAAATCTATTAACTCGCCAACTATTTCGGTAGTTGATCTCTCATTTTACATGTTTGTTTAGGAACTCGTCTATAAGATGACACTTAGAGACACATCACTTGTAGAAGCATTACGCATGTGTTAAATTTTTGAATGTATTGTAACTTCTTTAAAAGGTGTTAAAAACTTATTGTAAATTGTAATGCTTTTAACACTATGGTTGGTGTTGCCTTCTACCTTATGTTATGAGGCCCCGTTGTACTATTGCACCCTGTGTTTCAACTTTAGCAGGGTGACAACAAACCACATTGATCATAATTAGTACATATGGAATAAGATTCCAACTCCATGACGTTTTTTGAAACAGCCACAACAACTAAGTGAAGATGGTGTGCTAAAAATACATATAATTGTCGAGTTATTCTCTCTCATTCTTAAAGTTTTCAAGCCATTAAATTCACCATGCATGTGGCTTGTTCCCTAAACCTTGACATACGATCTCTCTCAAACTTGATCCATATTCATAAATAAACATTCATAACATATTTGAAAGATATTAAATGTCTTCTTTATATGGATTTTCCATAATAGCCCCAATCTACATTTTGATTTTTTTTTCTTTTTTGTAACATCCGGAATTTCAGGTATGTTATCGTATGATTAAATTCTTAAGGTTTATGGAGTGACTCGACGAGTTGGGAGTCCAACTCGTCGAGTAAGGTCGAGTTGTCGTGTGGGATTTAATGAATGGACTCAACGAGGCGGGAGGCAGACTCGCCGAGTTGGTGCTAGGCAGAGAAACCCTAATTTCCCGGGGTTGGGGCCTATATAAGGGAACTTATGCCCCCATTTCCACCTCATTAGTTACCATACACCCCTGAGAAAAAACCCTAATTGCTATTTGAGCTAGAGAGTGAGAGAGAAGATCATATTATGGTTCTTGTGCATCAATTGAGGAAGAGGATGAGGTTATCAAGCAAGGAGCTAGAGGTGAGATTGTTGGATCCAATGATTTCCAGTCTAGAGCTCCTGAGGAAGGTATGAAGTCTTCACCCTTCTTCTTATTTTGGATAGATCTCATATCTATGGAGTTTTAGGGCTTTTTGCCATCTTTTGTTTGGGTTTTTGAGTAGCATGAGTTATCAAAGAGTCTAGACCTCAGATCTGGATCTTGTGTGGTCCTTAGAGTCTAGGTGTCCCAACTTTATTCATCCATATGAGGGTTTTTGGGCTTTATCATTCATGAAGGGCTTGTATTATCATTTTGGAGCAATAACATCATGCATGAACATAAAGATCGAAGCTTTACGTGCTTAATGAGCCTTGAGATAACAGATCTAGTGTTTGGAGTGATAGATATGTTTGAAATCGTCTGAATGAGGAATAAGGTCGAAGGGACTCACCGAGTCCATGGCCTGACTCAACGAGTCGGTAAGGGTTTGTCCCGATGGGTTTGAATTTGCGATAACTCGGCGAGTTAGGGGTCAACTCAACGAGTTGAGCTGGAACTTCTTGAGACTTCTGAGGAAACGAGTGGACTCAACGAGTCGCAAGAGTGTACTCGATGAGTTGGGTCAAACATGGACTGTTGACTTGAGTTTGACTTCTGTTGACTTTAGGGTTTGGTCAACATGAGTAATGGAGACCATGGAGGGGTAAAATGGTCTTTTACCCAATTCAAGAGTTAAAGAGAGAAGAATAAATTTTGGTTGCTTAGAGTCGAGAATCGAGTATTTATTGAGATAACTACCCTATATGTAGGCGGTGGCTAGTTCGAGATTCGAGTACGGGGTTGCGGGCTTGCTGTTGAGGTGAGTCTTCTCACTATACTTTACCTAGAGTGGTAGTTATGTGTGACCAGAGGGTCTTATGTGCTTACTTCAGTTGTGCATTGTTTATGTGATATGTATATTTGTGCTATATTATGTGATGCTGAGACCGGACCAGAGGGTCCAAGGAGCTATGAGACCGAAGGGTTCTCACTTAGACCGGACCAGAGGGTCCAATGAGCCATGGGACTGGAGGGTCCTAACCAGACCGGACCGGAGGGTCCAACGAGCCATGGGACTGGAGGGTCCCACTAAGACACACGGACCGAAGGGTCTTACAGTGTTATAGCCACGAGTGGCTAATATGATATATGTGGTATTTTGGGGAACTCACTAAGCTTCGTGCTTACCGTGTTATGTGTTATGTGTTTCAGGTTTTCTTGGGAAGGCACTAGCTTGATTGTACAAACACTAGTGAAAGAGTTGTGTTTTGAAGATCCTGGATTTTAATCAAACAATGATGGAGTTGTGATTTGTAAATTAAATAAATGAGATTATGTGAAATATGTTATGAGAAATATGCGATTTTAAATGAAAATTTTATTTGAAAATTTACGGTGTTACAAGTTGGTATCAGAGCCTTGGTTTGAGGGATTCGGATGCACCTTTGGGTATATCTGGACTCAAACTGAGGATTTGAGATTTTTTTTCAAAATAAACGACTTTTCTAAAACAAGAAAGAGTTCTAAGAGAAAACGAGAAGGAGCAGTGTGTACAATCAGCCAGAGCCCGAACGGTGATTTCCCAAAATACCCTTATTTTGTGTTATGAGATACCTATGAGATAATATTTATGCATGCTAGAGGAAGGCTAGGTATTTCATATTTTAGGGCTAGAGTTTCTTGATTTGTGATGACTTAGGCTAGGAGTTGTTGTTATCTGTTATGTACCTTGAGTATGTGCTGGGTAAGAGTATCTAGTAGGAATATTTCAGATGTAGAGTTTTGAGTAGAGGAGTAATCTAGGAGAGATACCTAGATGAGCATCGAAGGTGCCTTCTGAGAGAGTAGATAGATACTCGCGTAGGGTAGAGTTGCTTGAGTTCGGTGACACCTTCTAGGTGCGAGCAGAGCAAATAAAGTTGTAACCTAGAGTGGTTTTACGTGCTGGTGGAGATTATTCGATGCCCGAATACTGCTTGCTTTGTGCCTTGCGGAAATCTCGATGATGGGAGTCAGCTACTAAGTGAATATGACGATACTCAAGAGGTAGATCGCTGGCATCATGAGGAGTTCTTCAGCAGCTGATGGCAGAGAAGTGTGAGAACCTAGGAAGAGCCTAGGGAGTGAGCTTAGTCAGTTGAGTACGTTAATAGAGGAGAGTGTTTCGCTGGAGAGCGAACACGCGTGACAGGATTGGTGACTGAGGAGGTGGGGCAACTACTTAGAAAATCTGGAATGATCCGTGTGGAAAGTATGGGTAGATGTGGCAGGTAGTATGGGCCCGTACTACAGCACAAGACCCATACTCAAAAGAGGGAGAATTCCAAAGGTTCTAAGTAGCAGATTGAGAGGAGATAGCATGGTTGAGTACCATGACTCGTGGCGATTAATGCTTCTGGTTTTACCAGTTATCCCATTGTGATTGATTAGGCCGAGATCTGATATGATAGAGTGTGGGGCCAGAGGGCCATGTTGAATAAGTTTCTATGGAGCATACCATGAGAGGGAAATCGAGTTAGCTTCTGGGAAATTTTGGTGAGATGCGAGTTGGATTCGCAAGACTCAGGAATGAGTAGATATGGTGCTTTATGGGGGATTCCGGTCTGAGTTGAGAATTCAACCGGTAGTGGAGATGTCACTTTCTGTGACCAAGAGTTGTGTTATTTCCATTTCCTGTAAGGAGCAGAAGAGGTATTGAGCTTCCGGTTTCTGAGCTTGGAAGTAAACCTTGTGGGGTAGCATGGGTTGCGATCTTTCATGTGAGTATTTGGGTAGTATGTCTGCCGCAAGGGAATATTATAGTATGAGAGGGTCATCAGTGATGACTAAGATGGTCAAGGACAAGGATATACCCTATGTGAGGATAGTAGGGCATACGTTAGCAAAAGTGTCAGGTGGTCAAGAGGAGTATTTTGGGGCGCTGGCTCTCATTTTCTATGATGGATTACAAGTGTGGAGGGAGGTCTCTGCTCTCATGATAATTCTCATGATGGGACATTGGTCGGGGTGTGAAACATGAGGAGTGTGATAGTTCATCATTCTTAGACTATGAGTCATGGCTACTACGGGACAGTTGAGATGTCCGGTAGTGTATCAGTGTGAGATTTTGAATGACACGTTGGGAAGTTTTTAGAGGATTTTATCTGAGATTCGGGATGTTTGGAGTTGCTTGGCCTCTATCAGGAAGATCATCGAGTGTTATGTGGTACTTTCCGGAAGTAAGCATGATGTACATGGTGGAACAGTCTGTGGAATAGATTGATGGTGTGCTAAATGGTGAAGGTTCGAGCCCTGAGTGGGGGAGAACCATGTATTTTATTGAGAGTATCAGAGATTTGTTTAATAAGCGGTTAAAGGACTGGATACGGTGACCTACAGTGCGGATACATGAGACCATGATTACTGGTGGTCGAGGCGAGGTGCAGAGCGAGATAATGCAAGTTGTACATGTTCAGGAAAGGATGAGTGCCTCCACGGCAGGTGACCAATTGGTCGGAGACCTTGTGGTGGTTAGGAACTCTTCGAGGTCGTAATGGTTAATTCGAGGTGGGTGGCTCGTAAGGATAGTCCGACGGTTGAGGATTTCTGGTTCAAGGTATGGGTTGTTGTGTGCACTCTGGGAAGGGGTAGAAGTTGATTGGGCAACCAACTTCAGGGTCGGTATGTGTATTTTTTTGCATAGGTTTTCAGCAATAGAGGAGGGAGTTTCCGATGGTTTTCAACGTGTTCTGAGCCATTGACGATTCCTACGGGTTTCCATTGAGAGTTGGAACATTCCGAAGTTGCGAGTTGTGCAAGAGGAAGATCAGTTATGAGTTTCTGAATGGATGCATTGTTGTATCTGTGTATAATGCTGTAAGTAGGGGATCAGTGGTTGAGACAGGACATCGTGATGTTCTGTGATGGTGTGCCGAGGTATCCGAGTTTAATGCCCTGAATTTCGAGACGACAAGTGGTGTTTCAAGTATCTACAGTTCCAGTGGGAGCCCTTTGGTTATTGACATCATGTGGGATTATTTAAGAATGTGGTTTGCAACAGAGAGAGGGTGTTGTGATGCTACAGGGAGCCGTAGTACTCACTAGTCAGAGAGAGGGTGTTGTGATGCTACGGGGAGCCGTAGTACTCATTAGTCAGAGAGAGGGTGTTGTAATGTTATGGGGAGCTGTAGTACTCACTAGTCATAGAGAAGGTGTTGTGATGCTACGGGGAGCCGTAGTACTCACTAGGTAGCGAGAGAGTGTTTTGATACTGTGGGGAGCTGTAGTATTCACTAATTAGCGAGAGAGTGTTGTGATACTGTGGGGAGCCGTAGTACTTACTTGTCAGTGAGATGGAATGTTATGATACCATGGGGAGCTGTATTATACACTAGTCAGAGCATGATGTAGAAGAGTTTTAGGTTTGAGTAGCCCTAATATTTGAGTTTTTGGAGGCCTGGTGGTCGGACCAGGGGCGAGACTGGGGTATCCTCAATGATCGGGAATTGTTATATTCTGAGGAAGGTGTGAGTATTACAAGTTAGAAAGAATTGGATAAGTGATGTATGCATGGGGTGTGGGTCATCGGTCATGTGTTGAGTGGTTCATTGGGACGAGTGGTTCCAATTTTGGGGCGGACCAGACTCTCGGGTTTGAGTTTAGATATGGTGGTGTGTTGGGTAGGCGAGATGAGATTCCAGATTCAGAGATGGGTTCCTGATGGGTTTTGAGCAATACATAAATCCTATGGTGTGTATACAAAACCTAATAGCTTTGGATCTAGTTTGTCTAATGAAAATGCAATTGATAATCCAAAGCCATAAACCTTAGATCTAATAAACTATAACTGAAATTAGGGTTTAGATCTTACCTTTGATTGTTATATATCAATAACAATCAATCCTTGGCTTCAGAAAGCTTAGTTCCTCAAGTGTTGAACCTCTAATGGAGTCACAAACACCACTAAGCAACAAGATGAAGAAGAGAAGAGAGGGGAGGTACCAAAAACGGCTGGAAACCCTAATCAAAGTGCTAGCCACGTTTTTGGTGCCCAAGAGTTCCTTATATACTTAGGATATTAGGGTTCTCCAACAAGGAAACCCTAATTTGACTGCTTAAGCCCTAAGCAGCCCATGGACCCCTTCTGGAACATGCCTTCGATGATTTCTAATGGGCTTCCCCATAGAATTCGTCCAACCTATTATTCCAAGGTGATCCATAGCCCAATTGCAATTATCTTATAATTACAATTCCAATCCCCTAAGTTTAATTAATCTCTTTTAGCCAGAAAATTAATTCTTTATTAATTCTTGGCTAATATTAATTAAACGATATGATTTCTCCTTTAATATATTATTTTCATAATATATTAATAAATCATAATTAAACATTTCTCTCCTTAATTTATCCTACAAGTTGCTATGGTGAAGGCAACCCAAAAGGACCAATGCTCATAATCGGGTCAAGTACATACCAAAATAGTTATGGACTTAGACACTAATCCAAAAGTCTCCCACTTGGATAAGTCTAATAACTATTTTGTATAACTTTAGAACCTGATCAGCAATCGTAGCTTTCAAAAGCCGTTGTCAAGTCTGATCTTATCAGATAGCGTGTCCTTTAGATAAGGGATCATATATTCCTCCATTCTCCAGATATCGTATAGACATAAGACATGAATTTTAATCATTCTCTCTATATTGTTTCCCGACTTCCGATTGATGACGACTGACAACAGACTACAATTGAACACATCAACTTAGTCTCGGCTTGGCCAAGCGCTTAGGTGTCATCACTAAATCATTGAGAGGCCCATAGATATCGCTTTTATCCCACTTTGGGTAAAAGGAATGGATAAACTTCGACTCAAATGCTCGCTTGTACTCACTCATCGAATCACACACAACAATAGGTTTATAACACTCAACAAATGTGGAATTGAAAAAAGTCTTCTTATTCCTGCACATTTGAAATTGGTAAGTTGTGATGTATTGGATAAGACAATGACCAACTAGGACCAATTGTGTGAAGTGTTAGACTTGATAGGATTTTGCACTAACTCTTGAATATTTGTTTTGTCTAGGAAAGTTTTCTGACAAGAGAATCATATATGTCAAGAGGTCAGTGGGAGTTTTAATGATCTTGAAAAGGTTTCAAGAACAAATCAAGAATAAACCTTATCGATCATCGCTAGCACACGACTTGAGGTTTACAACCTATCGTGTTGACATTATTTTGTTTCTGTGCCATTCCAATTGAGTTAATTATGTACGTGAGTTCTACGAGTTCTCATTTTAGCAACACATCAATCCTATGGTGTGCATGCAAACCCTAATAGCTTTGGATCTAGTTTGTCTAATGAACATGCAATTGATAATCCAAAGCCATAAACCCTAGATCTAATAAACTATAACTGAAATTAGGGTTTAGATCTTACCTTTAATGGATTCACAAGTGCCTCAAGTGATGCACCTCTAATGGAGTCACAAATACCACTAAGCAACAAGATGAAGAAGAGAAGAGAGGGGAGGCACCAAAAACGGCTGGAAACCCTAATCCAAGTGTTAGCCACGTTTTTGGTGCCCAAGGGTTCCTTATATACTTAGGCTATTAGGGTTATACAACAAGGAAACCCTAATTTGACTGCTTAAGCCCTAAGCAGCCTATGGACCCCTTCTGGAACATGCCTTCGACGATTTCTAATGGGCTTCCCCATAGAATTCGTCCAACCTATTATTCCAAGGTGATCCATAGCCCAATTGCAATTATCTTATAATTACGATTCCAGTCCCCTAAGTTTAATTAATCTATTTTAGCCACAAAATTAATTCTTTATAAATTCTTGACTAATATTAATTAAACAATATGACTTCTCCTTTAATATATTATTCTCATAATATATTAATAAATCATAATTAAACATTTCTCTCCTTAATTCATCCTACAAGTTGCTATGGTGAAGGCAACCCAAAAGGACCATGCTCATAATCGGGTCAAGTACATATCAAAATAGTTATGGACTTAGACACTAATCTAACAGTTCCATGTTGAGGGGTATTGGTTGTCGTTTGATGTCATAGACCTGAGTAGGTCAGTGCTTTGGTACGGTAGGTATCACGAGACACATGAAACTAATGAGCAGTAGACGATAGAGGTCGGGGGTGAGTCGACCTTCGGTTGGGATTGTAGTATTCGCTTGAGGTAAAGAGAACTCCATAACTTGTGCGTCACAACGGACCGAGATAGTTGTTGTGAGAAGGAAGTCGGCGAGACATTTTGGGGCACGCTTTGGGTAACCTTTGGAGGTTCAACTGATGAGTCGGGAATTGACCTGGTGCTCAAGTGTTGAATGGAATATTGGGGAAGAAGTTGGAGCTTATGATTTTAGACGACAGAGGATATTTATGAGTGAGCATGATTATTTCTTGTGTCTGAGGACAGGGTGTTGAGAGCTCATTGATTCGGTGGGTTTCGGTTGCAGAGCAGTGGATGGGTCTCTAGTGTAATGTGACCCTTTTTGTTCCTTGGAGTGTGATTTGGATCGTTTAGTATGTCTGGTATGAGTGATCGGTAGCAGATTGTTGGACCTTGTTTTGTGCGAATCAGAGGGGTAGTGAGTTATCGGGGTCTGTTATTCAAGGAGCGAATAATATGGTAATATCTAGAGAGGGCGGTCGGGCAGTGGGTCAGTCCACTGGAGTTTCCATATTTTAGAAAGCCAGAAGGAGGTATCTTAGCGGCAGAGAGGTCGGTTCTGTTCCAGATTTAGGAGTTCCTGTTTGCATTCGGGTGTCCATGGAGAAGGATATCGAGTTTGGTATGAGATCCTTTCAGTGGTGCTTTTCGGGTTATATGTTTCGAGCTATGTGTGGTTGAGGAGCGATTTCGAGGGCGAAATCTAATTCAAGGGGGGAGAATTGTAACATCCGAAATTTCAGGTATGTTATCTTATGATTGAATTCTTGAGGTTTATGGAGTGACTCGACGAGCTGGGAGTCCAACTCGCCGAGTAAGGTCGAGTTGTCGTGTGGGATTTAATGAATGGACTCGACGAGGCGGGAGGCAGACTCGCCGAGTTGGTGTTGGGCAGAGAAACCCTAATTTCCTGGGGTTAGGGCCTATATAAGGGAACTTATGCCCCTATTTCCACCTCATCAGTTACCCTACACCCCTGAGAGCAAACCCTAATTGCTATTTGAGCTAGAGAGTGAGATAGAAGCTCATATTATGGCTCTCCTGCATCAATTGAGGAAGAGGATGTGGTTATCAAGCAAGGAGCTGGAGGTGAGGCTCTTGGATCCAGTGATTTCCTGTCCAGAGCTCCTGAGGAAGGTATGAAGTCTTCACCCTTCTTGTTTTTGATATGTCTCATATCTATGGAGTTTTAGGGCTTTTTTCTATCTTTTGTTTAGGTTTTTGAGAAACATAAATTATCAAGGAATCGAGACCTCAGATCTGGATCTTGTGAGGTCCTTAGAGTCTAGGTGTCCCGGCTTTATTGTAACACCGTAAAAATCTAAACAATTTTTCGCATTTTCAAAACACATTACCATTCATATTTATTATAAAAATCTCAATGTATCACATCTCAATTCATAAAACATATCCCAAGATCAAAAGAAAATATAAAACTCCGTGTGTGTGTACGAATCATACCGGCGCCTTCCTGCGATCATCACTAGTACCTGAAACACATAACACAAAACACTGTAAGCATAAATGCTTAGTGAGTTCCCCAAAATACCACATATAACACATATTAGCCACTCGAGGCTATAACTCTGTGGGCCCTTGGGCCCTAACTCTGTGGACCCTCTGGTCCAAGCCCTGTGGACCTTCTGGTCCTAACTCTGATATACACACGACATAAGTCACATAGAAATAATGCATGCAACACATCACATAGATAGCATACAATATATTCTATCTCATAACTCTGGTTACCTACTCAAGGTAAAGTATAGTGAGAAGACTCACCTCGGGTGTCTCGGTAAATCTCTGACTCGGTAAAAATTTGGTCTAGCCTCCGCCTAATTACATGGAATAAATACCCTAATCAATACAACTCTCATAGGCTAGACTGAACTCTCTCTTGACATCCTCAGAAGGGTAAAAGTCCATTTTACCCCTCTTATGGCTCAAAGACCCAAATATTGACCAAACCCTAAAAGTCAACAAAATTCAACTCTATCCGGGTTACGCCGCACGTACCAACCCTATACGCTGGGCATACCCGACAACCTTACAGAAACAGGGAACGCGAACCCCTATGCCCCGCGTACTGGGATTACGCCCGACGTAATTCCCAGTTTCAGTCTTCTTTGATTTTTGGGTCTTAATTAGTTAAGACTTGCATCCAAATTCCAGATCTGACTTCTCTAATACGACTTAATCCATAAAGTCGGTGACTTTAGGCCTTTGCATGGATGTGTAAGTCACCAACAACCAAACCACTCCATTTCCAACCTTTAAAGGTCCATATCTCATGCATGAACAGCTTTTGACAACCAAGACAGGATTTTGATCACATAACAACCCTAAATGAGCTAGCATGGGACAGATCTCGGCTTGTAAGAGCTCATTAACTCATAAAGCTATCAACTTGGGGAAAAAAACCCTAAAACTTCTCTTACAAGGTATGAACAGAAAAGATGTAAAGCTTGAAGCTTTCTACCTCAAATGAAGCTTCTTTCACTGCTAATCTCGGATCCTCAAGCTTGAGCTCTAACTCTTCCTTTTCCAAGGCTTTCACTTGCTCCAAATGGCCAAGAACACACTACAAAGCTCTCCTAGACGCTCCCTTGCTATACGAACGAGATTTAGGGTTTAGAAATGATAATGCTCTGGGAAAGGTGGCCAACAAAAGGGCCATAAGGTTGCTTAAATAGGGAGGCTTAAGGAATTAGGGTTTCTCTTCTGGGCCGGGTACGCCTTGCGTACACATTGGTACGCCCTGCATGCCTGACAATCCTTCACGATCAGAACGCGGACAAGTACGCTGAGCGTACACCCCAGTACGCCCCGCGTACCTGCCAACCAAACATCTTCTTATCAAGGGCTAAATATGACAATCACTCAAAGAAGAAGGTTCACAAGGTATACCTGATTTTTGAGATGTTACAATTCTCCCCCACTAGAATCAGACTTCGCCCCCGAAGTCTCACTCCGCGAACAACTCAGGATGCTGCTCCCGCATCTCTGTCTCTGGCTCCCAAGTCAGCTCGGACCCTCTCCGATGCTGCCACTGAACCTGAACTAGCGGCACCCCCTTATTCGTCAAAACTTTAATCCTCCGATCCACTATCGCAACTGGTCTCTCGCCATAATTCAGGATCGCATCTACCTGAATATCCTCTAATGGCATTATCGCCGACTCGTCGGCTATACATTTCCTTAACTGAGATACGTGGAAGGTGTCATGAATCTGCCCCAACATCACGGGTAGCTCTAATTGATACGCTACCCAGCCGACCCTCGCGGTCACCCTGAATGGACCGATATACCAAGGCCCTAGCTTGCCCCTCTTCCTGAATCGGATCACTCCTTTCCAAGGAGATACCTTCAGGAGTACAAAATCTCCGACTTGAAACTCGAGCTCGGATCTTCGCCTATCCGCATAATTCTTCTGGCGACTCTGAGAGGTCAACAACCTCTGCCTGACCCATTGTATCTGCTCTGTCGTCTGAAGCACTATCTCTGTACTTCCCATTCACTCGCTGCCTTATTTCTCCCTAGCAGATGGGAGCCCAACACCTCCTCCCATACAACAGCTCAAAGGGTGGCATACCAATGCTCGAATGATGGTTGTTGTTATAGGAAAACTCAACCAAGGGTAGATACGTGTCCCAACTCCCTCCGAAGTCCAATACACATGCCCGAAGCATGTCCTCGAGCATCTGAATCGTCCACTCGCTCTGCCCGTCAGTCTGTGGGTGGTATGCGGTACTAAAATGCAGCTTCATCCCCAACTCCTCATGAAATTTTTTCCAGAACCTGGAAGTGAAACACACATCTCGATCTGAGACGATCAAGATCGGTACTCCATGCCGCGATACCACCTTCCTCATGTACAACTCTGCCAGCCTCTCAGCATAAGAGCTCTCACTGATAGCAAGAAAGTGAGCGCTCTTCGTCAACCTATCCACAATCACCTAAATTGCATCGACACCTCTTGCAGTCCTTGGCAATTTGGTGATAAAGTCCATGGTAATTTATTCCCACTTCCACTCGGGAATCTCCAAAGGCTGCAACTTACCATGGGGACGCTGGTGCTCGGCCTTAACCCTGCGACAGGTCAAACACCTCTCTACGAACCATGCGACATCCCTCTTCATACAGGGCCACCAATACTCTCTTTTCAAGTCTAAATACATCTTAGTGGCCCCAGGATGGATCAAAAACCTCGATCGGTGTGCCTCATCCATCAGAATGGTACGTGCCTCGCCCACAAATGGCACCCGAATCCGACCCTGGAAGGTCATAAGCCCTCGTCTATCGGTGACGAACTCCGATACCTGTTCGATAACCCGCTCTCTCTTACGGTTCTCCGGTCTCACGGCCTCAGCCTGGGCCCTTCGAATGGTGTCCAAAACCGGAGTCATCACTTTCAATCTCATACAAACGTCTCGTATCGAGGCGCTCTCTGCCCTACAACTCAGGGCATCGGCAACAACGTTAGCCTTGCCCGGGTGATACGTGATATCATAATTGTAATCCTTTACCACATCCAACGATCTCCTTTGGCGCATGTTCAGGTTGGGCTGATCCATCAAATACTTCAAGCTCTTGTGGTCCGTGTATATGGTACACCAAACTCCATACAGATAGTGACGCCAGATCTTGAGGGCGAACACTACTGCCCCCAGCTCCAGATCATGGCTGGGATACCTCGCCTCGTGAGGCTTCAGCTGCCTCGATACGTATGTTGTCACATGCCCTCTCTGCTTCAACACCGCTCCCAGCCCCGATATTGACGCGTCACAATACACCACAAAGTCCTCCATCCCCTCCGGAAGAGCTAACACCGGGGCTTCGCATAGTCTCTAACGAAGTGTCTCGAAGGAGGCCTGCTGTTCTGGGCCCTATGAAAAAGCAACATCCTTCCGGGTCAACCTGGTGAGTGGCACGGAGATCTTGGAGAAATCCCTAATAAATCTCCGATAATAGCCAGCCAACCCTAAGACGCTCCTGGTCTCGATAGGTGATCTCGGCACCTCCCAACTCATCACTTCCTTAATCTTGGACGGATCGACCAATATCCCATTCTGGTTAACGAGGTGCCCCAGGAACTGGACCTCTCATAACCAAAAATCACACTTGGAGAATTTGGCATAAAGCCTCTCCGATCTCAGAACTCCGAGGATCTCCCTCAAATGCTCCTCATGTTGCTCTCTGGATCTCGAATACACCAATATATCATCGATGAACACGATCATCGAATGATCCAACATCGGTCTGCACACTCTGTTCATGAGGTCCATGAATGTCGTCGGTGCGTTAGTGAGCACGAAAGGCATCACTACGAACTCGTAGTGCCCGTAACGTGTCCTGAATGTTGTCTTCTGGATATCCTCATCACGCACCCTCACCTGATGATATCCAGATCTCAAATCAATCTTGGAAAACCAAGACACTCCCTGCAACTGATCGAACAAATCGTCGATTCTCAGTAAAGGGTAACGGTTCTTGACCGTCAGCTTTTTCAACTCCAGGTAATCAATGCACATCCGGTGTGAACCATCCTTTTTCTTGACAAAAAGGATAGGCGCTCCCCACAGCGAACTACTCGGCCGAATAAAGCCCTTCCCCAGCAGCTCCTAAAGCTGCAAGGATAACTCCTGCATCTCTGGGGGTGCAAGGCGATAGGGCGCCTTGGCGATAGGCACTGCCCCCGAAACCAAATCGATACGGAACTCTACCCGCCTCTCGGGAGGCACATTCGACAACTCCTCAGGGAAAACATCCAGGAACTCTCGCACTATCGGAACCTCATCAACTGACCTCGGTCTCTCCGAGTCAACCCTAGTATCCATCACATACGCCACAAACCCACTGCAGCCCCGCTGTACACTCTGCCTCGCTTTAGCGGCCGAACAAAATGCCGACCCAGAACGCGTACCCTCACCGTATACTGTAAGAACTTCCCCACTAGGGTCTCGTATGTTCACCAGCTATCGCTCCCAGTCGATAACCGCTCTAAATCTGCTCAACCAATCCATGTCCACGATGACACAGACATCTCCTATCGTAATAGGGACTAGATCAATCGGGAACTCAACACCAAAGATCTCGAGTACACATCCTCGGATCACCTCCGTGGCATAAACTGCCCTCTCGTTAGCTATGGAAACTCTTAGAGGTCGACTCAACGCCTCTCGACTAATACTGATGTGCTGACTAAAAGCCAAAGATACAAAAGACCGACTCGCACTCGAGTCAAACAACACCAAGGCGCGTACAGAAATCACAAGAAAAGTACCTACGCATATCATAATATAAGCACAATATCTCAGACTCAAAATAAATAGATGAAAGAATACATACCAGCCACAACATTAGGCGCTGGGCAGACCTCCTCCACGATCAACTAGAAGGATTTCCCTCGTGCCTTCGGTGCCTCGGCCTTCACTGGCCGACTATCAGTAGCTCTCACTGCAGCAGGGGCGGATCCCGGAGATGCTCCCTGCGCTGACCCTCGCAACTGCGGACACTCTACCTTCCGGTGTCCGGTCTGGTTGTAGTGGAAATAGACTGCAAACCCTTTGGGGCAATCCTTGGCCATATGCCCCTCCTTGCCATATTTGTAGCAAGACCCTGCTCTGCATACCCCATCATGACTCTTGCCACACTTGCCACACATGCGACCCTTCTGGCTCCCTGTCCTCAAATTGGTGGGTTTGGCCCACTTGGCTGCCGGCTGAGACTGTGCCGGTAGCCTATCCCTCCCCTGAGACCCCACCTCCTCACTAGCATGAGTCTCCAGCTCTATCTCCCTCTTCTGAGCATTGCCTGAAGCTCGGAAAATGTCCGGTACAACGAGTTCGCCGCGAACTCTCGTATATCCCTCCTGAAAATGCTCAGATATCGGCTCATACGTGCTTGCTCGGAAGACACGTGATCTGGGCAAAACATCACCCTCTCATGGAACATCCTGGTAATCACTGTAACAGACTTACTACCCTGCTTGAGGGTCAGGAACTCCTGGGCCAATCGCTCCCTCTCCACTTAGGGAAGATACTCCTCTCGGAACATAGCGGTGAACCTCTCCCAGGTCACTGTAGCAAGCTCAGCAGGCGAATAGTGCGCCGTCACAAACTTCCACCAGTCCTTCGCTCCCAAGCGAAGCTAGTTCAGCGCGAACCGATGATAGGTGCATTTTATGCACCTATTTTGCATGTTTATTTCCGTCTTTTTATAGCATTCTACTTCATAATTCTTGCATTTAGTTGATTATTAGGGCAATTACATATTTCATTAAGAATGCCTGGTACTTCAATATTTTTGATTTATTTTGCAGGCATTATGGAGCATGGAACGTGGAGCTTGGATGCATGGATGCTTGGATGCTCGGAGCGTAGAGCTTTGGAACATGAAGAGAAGATGAACCGGTCATTCCATGGCAGAAAACATGAAGATGGAGCCAACAGTGAAGACTCTTTGGAATTTTAGCAAAAAGCATGGGCCATGCCAAAAAACACATGGTCAAGACAAATGGCCATGCCAAAAAAAACACATGGGCAAAAGGCATGGCCATGCTAAAAACGCATGGCCTCATGGCATGTCACGTGAACTTTAATAAAAGAGCAGGAGACGTCATTTTGAAGAAAAAGAACGGTTTTGGGAGCAGTTTGGGCGATCTTGGGTGATTTTGGGGAGAATTCTTGGAGCTTTTGAGAAGACTTAATCATTGCAAACATTTGGATTTCATTTTTGTAAGGATTAAACATTCCAATTCCATGTTATTCTTGTTTGATTTGTTCTTAGCCATGTGTGGCTAAGAAACCCTAGTTTCTAGTTCTTGTTCAAAACATGTTGATTGCTTGACTTGAAGCATATGATTTGATGTTTGATTTGTGATTCTATTCTAGTGATTATGTTTTTGTTTAAACTAGAATCCTTGAATTTGATTTGTGTTTGATTGGCCACTTTCATGAATTGAATTTTTGTGCAGTTAATTAACTTTTAGGGCACCTAATCGTTCTATTGAGTTAATAATTGGTAACAAGCAATAAGTTTTCTTATTGTAAAACATATATCACATGTTTTCACACTTCTGAGCGTATGAGAAGAAATGAACATTGTTGGGAAGCTTGTACAAAACTTAATGCGGTTTTTCAATACAATCTAAGAGCATGTTTAGGTTGAATTAGTAAAGCTAGGTCTAATCAAAGAGCGTGTTTTGGTTAGATAATTTGGCAAGCGAGAGTTATTAGAGCGTGTTAATATCTTTCAGTACCAACATAGAATAGCAATCTTGAATTACATCAAGTCATAATCAAGTTGAACAACAACATTGAGAACTAGAACTAGAACCATTCAATCAATTTGTTTACAAATCTATTTCATTTTGTGCATGCTTTTAAAGTAGATTGTTATTTAGTTATTTACTTTTGCAAACAAACCCCCCTTTGTGACCAAAGTACCTTGTGCAAAAAAGGTATAGACTTTTATCCCGTGTCTTTGTGGTTCGACCCTGCTTGCCTTGTACTACTTTTTAGTGCATTAAAGCAGTGTATTTTGGAGTATATCGTACCCCTATTATTTGTTGGGTCTGACACGCCTAACAAATTGGCGCCGTTGCCGGGGACACGGTGTTACTAATTGTTTATGCCTAGATCTCTTCGTACAGGTACACCACTGCCAATTGACTCGGAGATAGAGAAGACTGCAAAGAAGTTAAGGAAGCAACCCAAGCTTCGTAAGAGGCAACCGGTTTCCGGTACTTCTTCATCATCCAATCCCCCGGTCATTAACATTTGGGAGGATATTACTCTCTCAAGTGTGTCCGCATCCGAAACAGAAAGTCCATTACCTTCACCTCAACCATCCTCATCCAGAAATACCACCCCACCCTCTTCACCTACTCATCACAACCCAAACACTACACCCACAGAAACTTCAACCACTACTCATACCATGGGAGACAACCATGGAGGGAATCCGCCTCCAAATCCACCACCTGAACAAACCCTTCGCCAATGGGCGAGGCAAGAGGTTACTTAACAACCTCTTTGCATCACCTATCCGGCAGCCACAAACCTTGAATTGAAATCCGGTCTCATTCACCTACTCCCAACCTTTAGAGGCCTAGAAAATGAAGATCCCCACAAGTTCCTCACGGAGTTCCATGTTGTGTGTGTTGGCATGAAACCGCACAATGTCACTGAAGACCAAATCAAGCTTAGGGCATTCCCCTTTTCAGTGCAAGACTCAGCAAAAGATTGGCTTTATGACCTTCCACCGGGGACGGTCAACACATGGGTAGATCTTGCATGCCTCTTCTTAGACAAATACTTCCCAGAAATGAAAGCCTCAGCCCTAAGAAGAGAGATAATTGGGATCAAACAACACAAAAGAGAAGCCTTTCATACATATTGGGAGAGGTTCAAAAAGCTTTGTGCCCGTTGCTCAAAGCATGGTATTAGTGAGTATCAAATCCTTCAATACTTCATTGAAGGCATGACTCCTTGGGAAAGAAGACTTCTTAATGCTTCGAGTGGAGGATCTTTGACTGACAAGACCCCAACGGAGATTCGGGATCTCATAAAAAACATGGCGGAGGATTCAAAGCATACTAGTCAAGATGAAGATTGGTACACAGATGCACCTCGAGGTGTAAAAGAGGTGCACACTCCTCAAATTGAAGCTCAACTATCCGAATTGACTAAAGTGGTAATGATGCTTGCTAAGGACAAAGGTGTGCAATCCACACCCCGTCCCTGTGGCATTTGCACTCAAGTGGGACACCCGACTGATATGTGTCCTCAATTGCAAGAAGAAGAATATGAAGAAGCAAATGTTATAGGAGGCTATTCCGGGCATAATCAAAGAACTTATGATCAGCCCCGAGGCAATCAAGGGTGGAACAACAACCAAAACATGGGTTATCAACAAATACCCCCACCCCATTACCAAGTAAGGCCTCCATTCCCACAACAAAACTACCAACCGAGGCAACTACAACCCCCTCAACAAGCTGGATCCTCAAGTATGTCCTTAGAAGACATAGTCAAAAGCCTTGCCACCAGCACCCAAAGTTTTCAGCAAGAGACCAAGGCAAGCATCAAGAATCTTGAACAACATATGGAACAACTTGCTCAATCAGTGAGCAAAATGGAGAATCAAGGAAAGCTACCCCCTCAAACTGAAAAGAACCCAAAGCACAATGCTTGTGCAATTAGCTTGAGGAGTGGAAAGAAATATGACGGCCCGAAGATGCCCGAAGAAGAAGAAGAGGAGTTAGTGATAGAAGAACCACCAAAGAAGGATGAAAAGAAAGAAAAAATGGTGGAGAAAAAGAAGCCGGAAGAGAAAGAAGCAAAGATCACACCACCACCTTTTCCATCAAGATTGAGCAGCAACAAAAAAGAGAGAGAAGATAGTGAAATCATGGCAATGTTCCGGAAAATTGAAGTCAACATTCCTCTCTTAGATGCGATCAAACAGGTACCTAGGTATGCTAAGTTTCTTAAGGAACTTTGCACATCTAAAAAGAAACTGCGAGGTAATGAGACAGTGAAAGTAAGTGAAAACGTGTCTGCAGTTTTGCAGAAAAGGATGCCCCCAAAGTGCAAGAATCTAGGTGTTTTTACCATTCCTTGCAAATTGGGAAACTTGTATACCCCCCGTGCTATGCTAGATTTAGGAGCTTCAATTAATGTTTTACCATATTCTGTTTATAAATCTATTGGCATAGGCACTTTAACAAAAACAGGGGTAATCATCCAACTTGCAAATCGTTTTATAGTACACCCAAAAGGTGTATTAGAGGATGTTTTGGTGCAAGTTAATGAGCTTGTCTTTCCTGCAGATTTTTATGTGCTTGATATGGTAGATGATGACCATCCATCCTCGAGTTCCATACTTTTAGGTAGACCATTCTTGAAAACAGCAAGAACAAAAATTGATGTCTACAATGGTACATTGTCCATGGAATTCGATGGGGAGGTCATCAACTTCAATATCTATGAAGCAATGAGGTACCCAAGTGATGTTCATTGCATAAATTTTGTTGATATAATCCAACTTTTGACTGAAAAGTGTTTTGAGTTGACTAACCATGATTTGTTGGAGTTAGTTTTGAGCAGGAATTTTGATAGCAAGTCAGTCAAAGAAATTGCAGAAAATTTCAAGTTAGATGAAGAGTTGCTGGAAATTGTGGAGAGCATGGAAGAAAAGAAGAAAATAAGGTATGATAACAGCAATGTGAAATTTCCCATTTCTGACACAAAACTTCTTCCTTCCGTTGTACAGGCACCTAAGCTAGAATTGAAGACTCTTCCAGATCATTTGAAGTATGCGTACCTTGGGGAAGAGAAGACTTTGCCTGTCATTATCTCCAACAAGCTGTCCATTGTAAAAGAAGATGAGTTGGTAACTTTGCTGAAAAAGTATAAGAAAGCTATTGGGTGGACAATTGCTGACATAAAAGGGTTGAGCCCTTCCTTGTGCATGCATAAGATCCTCATGGAGGAGGACTTCAAACCAACTCGAGAGGCACAGAGAAGACTGAATCCACCCATGATGGAGGTGGTAAAGAAAGAAATCATGAAGCTTTTGGATGCAAGTATGATTTACCCTATCTCAGATAGTAAATGGGTGAGCCTCGTTCAGGTAGTCCCGAAAAAAGCAGGGGTCACAGTTGTCAAGAATTCTGAGGGAGATTTGGTGCCAACTCGTGTGCAAAACGGGTGGAGGGTTTGTATTGACTATAGAAAGTTGAATGCCTCAATGAGAAAAGACCATTTTCCTTTGCCATTTATTGACCAAATGCTAGAGAGATTGGCGGGTAAATCTCATTACTGTTGCTTGGATGGTTTCTCGGGTTTTCATCAAATTCCAGTAGCCCCGGAAGACCAAGAGAAAACCACCTTCACTTGTCCCTTTGACACATTTGCTTATAGGCGTATGCCTTTTGGTCTATGCAATGCACCCACAACATTTCAGAGATGCATGATGAGCCTTTTTTCTGAATATGTTGAAAACATCATTGAAGTTTTCATGGATGACTTCACAGTCTATGGAAATTCCTTTAATGAATGTTTGAGCAATCTAACAAAAATTTTGCAAAGGTGCATTGACACAGATCTTGTGCTTAACTATGAAAAATGTCATTTCATGGTGGACAAAGGATTGATTCTAGGTCATATTATGTCCCGAAAAGGCTTGGAAGTTGACAAAGCCAAGATAGATGTTATCAAAAGTCTTCCTTACCCGACAAATGTTCGGGAAGTTCGTTCGTTTCTTGGCCATGCATGTTTCTATCGGCGGTTCATTAAAGATTTTTCAAAGATTACAGTGCCGATGTGTCAACTACTCCAAAAAGATGCTGAATTTGAGTTCACTCAGCCATGCAAGGATGCCTTCGATCGTTTGAAGGATTTACTCACCTCTGCTCCAATCATCCAACCACCTAATTGGGATCTCCCGTTTGAGATCATGTGTGACGCGAGCAACACGGCTGTAGGGGCAGTATTGGGTCAAAAGGTGGGTCGATCACACCATGTCATCTACTATGCATCAAAGACCCTTGACAGTGCACAATGCAACTACACCACAACAGAAAAAGAGTTGCTCGCTATTGTTTTTGCACTGGAGAAGTTCCGGAAATACCTCCTTGGAACTAAAGTGATCATATACTCGGACCATGCAGCCATAAAGCACTTACTTACCAAGAAAGATTCGAAGCCGAGGTTAATACGGTGGATGCTGCTTTTGCAAGAGTTCAATATTGAGATCAAAGATAAGAGCGGGAAAGAGAACCTAGTCGCCGACCATTTGAGCCGAATAGTTCAACCCGAAGATGCGATTCCCATCCATGACACATTCCCGGACGAGCATTTGTTTGCTATCCAAACACCACCTTAGTATGCAGATATATGCAACTTCATGGTCACGGGAAAGTTCCCACCCGAGCTCACGAGGTCACAGAGAGATAAGATCAAAAAAGAGGCGAGAAGGTACATTTGGGATGAACCGTACCTTTGGAAACATTATGCAGATCAGGTAATAAGAAGATGTGTTGAAGAACATGAGGTACAATCTATTCTCAACTTTTGTCATAGTTATGCTTGTGGAGGGCATTTTGGTCCTCAAAGAACTGCCAGGAAAATTTTAGACTGTGGATTTTATTGGCCCCGACTTTTTCATGACTCTTACACTTTTTGTAAAAGTTGTGAGAGATGTCAAATGACCGGTTCTTTGAGTTCCCGAAACCAAATGCCCTTGGCCCCCATCTTGGTTTGTGAAATATTTGATATATGGGGTATTGACTTTATGGGTCCTTTTCCTTCATCCTTTGGGAATTTATACATCCTTTTGGCTGTTGACTATGTTTCCAAATGGGTAGAAGCAAAGGCAACAAGAACTGATGATGCAAAAGTTGTTGTAGATTTTGTCAAGGATAACATTTTATGTAGGTTTTGAACTCCAAAAGCCTTGATCAGTGACAGGGGCACACACTTCTGCAACAAAACTCTTGGATCAGTTCTCAAGAAGTATGGAGTCCAACATCGGGTGTCCACAGCTTATCACCCGCAAACAAATGGACAAGCTGAAGTGTCAAACCGAGAAATCAAGTCCATACTTGAGAAAACAGTGAACACAAACCGCAAAGATTGGAGTTTGAGATTAGAAGATGCACTTTGGGCATACCGAACTGCATATAAAACTCCAATCAGGATGTCACCTTATAGACTTGTCTTTGGCAAAGCTTGCCACCTCCCTGTTGAACTGGAACACAAAGCTTTCTGGGCTGTCAAAAAGCTAAACATGATGATGGATGAAGCGGGCGTTCAACGAAAGTTAGAGATCCAAGAGTTGGAAGAGATAAGAAATGAAGCATTCGAGAGTTCACGCATCTACAAAGACAAGACCAAAGCATTCCATGATAAGTACCTCTCTCGTAAGACCTTTGAGATTGGTCAAAAGGTATTACTCTATGACTCTCGACTTAAATGGTTTTCTGGTAAGTTACGGTCCCGGTGGGTAGGACCGTTCATTGTTACTAATGTATTTGATCATGGTGCAGTTGAGATTAAGAGTAACAAAACTGGAAAAGTGTTCAAAGTTAATGGCCATAGGTTAAAGGTTTTCTATGAAGGTTTCCAAGAGAAAGATATGGAGGTTGATAGCTTGGAACGCCCGGACTACATTGAGTGAATCTAAAGGGCAAAGTCAAGCCAAAGACTTGAAACAAGGGCGGCTAACTGAGAGGCAACTCGGGAGTATTTCTTTCTATTTTCTTTATTTTGATTTATTTCATCCGTGTTGCGAAAATTTTTTACGTCTTTTCGAGGGTTCCGCACAATTAATTTTCCTGTGTAATGCTCAAAGAAAATTTGGTTTTGAAAAAAAAAATCGTGAATTTCATGTTAACAGAAAGAAAACGCACGGGGTAAGCCAAAAACACACGGTCTTATGCTAAAACGCATGGTCATAATTTTTGCCCATGCTGCCACTTCGAGGTTTTTAAGAAAAAAAAGATTTTGGCACGGGCTGGCTCCAAATCGCATGGGTAAAGGGCCAAAACGCACGGCCTAGGTTCTAGACCATGCGTGTCGTCGAAGATTGTTGCAAATAGAAAAAAACGCATGGGGCTCCCAAAAAAACTCACGGCCTAAACACATGGCCCGTGCGAATTGATCAAGTCCCTTAAAAAAATCGCACAGTCTTCGTTGAAAGAGGGGCACGGCCAAGATTAAAACTCACGGCCTACAGCCCGAGTTGATCGATCCTACAAAAAAACATACAGCCCCTGGAATCCTTTAGAAAAGCGCACGACTAGACTCACGGATGAATCCAAACAGAAGCCTCGATCGATCACTTTGGTCTCGCAATCGTGCGTTCGTCTTCCCCCCCTCCTTACATCTAACCGAGAACTCTTCAAAATCGGAATCAATTTTTCGATTTTCTTCTTCAATTAATCCAAGATTAAGCCACCACGGTATGTTACTATCAATTCCTAACTTCATGATCTTCATTATCAAGATCGATTTCTTCAATTAGTGGGTAAAAGATCGAATTTTCCTTCATAAACCCTATAAACCCTAGTTCTTGATTTGTATAATTTGAATTAATTCTTGTATTGGGTTTCAAAAATTCTTGTATAGGGTTCAAGACCAAGCTTGGGGAGGTGCTTTTGGAAGGAAGATTAGAAGATTTCATCTCCAACTAGACATTCCACCATTGAAGAGTCCAAGCCTTCTTGAGGTTGAAGATGAAGTGAATAATACAAGCCAACACCTCAAATCCAAGCGTTTAAATGGTAAATTCCTTCCATATCTCAAGTTTTACGCTTTGAATTTAAAATTGTTTGGTTGGAATAATTGTGAATCCGTTCTTGTGCTTCATATAATTGTTCATTCGTGCTTGTCTAGTTGTGTTATCATCTTTGGGCACCACTCGTTTGTCATAAATCCGGTTTGTCATCATGCCAAAACGAAAAAACCCACAACCAAAAGAACAATGGGAATCCAAATATGGTGTCACCACCCTCATTCACAACTCTCTTGAGCAGCATGAGCGATTCCTTCACCTCAAGGACCGCGAATACTCTCAACAACGCTTTGTAGATATTCCCACTCTCCAAGAACTAGGAGTTTATGATGGCGTCCATAGATTGTTTAGCAACATCGGCTGGGAGAGACTTCTCACTTTGGCACCAATGGAATCATATAAAAACACAACCATTGAATTCTTACAATCTTTGGAATTCAATGACAATGCCAAATGTCTCTCTTTTCGTCTGATGCGTTTGCAATTTAAACTGAGTCTAGACGATCTTAGTGGGTTTGTTGGGATTTCTAAATTCAATACATATGGTCCTAAATTAGGCTACATGCGAGAGAAGAACAATCTTTTTAAAGCCCAAGCCAAAGCCTTTTGGAAGGAAATCACGGGACTTGATGTGTATGAGGCTCGATCCGCCAAAGCATCTCATATCATCCATCCAGTCTTAAGGGTGGCTCTCCGAATTATTGCTAACCTTGTCTTCCCCCAAGAAGACGTTAGCAGAGCCGATAAAATGGAGTTAGAAATTCTTTGGTGCATGGTCACCGGCTTGAAGAGACCTCATTTTGGCGCCTTCCTTGCTTCTAAACTCCTTAAGGTCTCCACTAGCGATTCGGGCCCTATTCATTGTGGCGGGATTATCTCCTATCTTGCTACCCGCCTTACTTGTGCCGAGCTTTTTGAGAGCAAGCGCCCGGGCCTCGAGAAAATCACACAAAGCACTAATACCATCACCTCAAATGTCCTTGTAGCCTCATCTTTCTTCCGTCAAGAAGGTGATGGTAGTATCACATGGTTGGTGCAAGGTGAGCCACACTTCCGAGTTCCTGATGGGGATTTCAGCTCTCTCCAACTCCAACAGGACATCACTCAGACTCGGTGGTATCTACCAAAGAACATTTCTGCAAATTCTACCCCACGCGCCCCCGCGTCCATCCCGAGAGCTCCTGAGCGGCCAGTCGTCGACCATGAAGACGACATCCCTATTGCTCCCACTGCGAGGGGGTCCACTTTTGTTGCCCCAGTAGAGACTGCACGTCATTTCTACACCAGGCGGGCGACTCAGTACCACGACACATACATGAGGCGTTTTGATCACCTTGATCAAGCTGTTGCTGACATTCGCACTGACGTTCAACAATTGACACAGTCGGTACAGCAAGCCATGCAGTTCACGCAGCGTTGGGCCCCTCGCGGCTAGTAGATTGCCCTACCCTCTCCGAGCATCGAGGACGATGCTAAATCTTAAGCTTGGGGAGGGGTCTTTGTACATTAGGTTTTAGTTTCAACATGCATGTAAAAAAAAAATTGTTGTTCTTATTTTTATTTTCTTTTCATGCATTCAATTAAAAGCATTAAAAACAAAAAAAATCAATCTAAAGAAACCTAATCCTCTTGAATAAGCTGAAGTGGTAAATTAGTTGTGGCTTGAGATTAGAACTTGTTCGTTTTTCATTAAAAATCTTGAAGCAACCTAATTTCACAACGAACACGTCTCCCAAAGCTACTCGTGCAAAACAAAAAATGATAAGGTTATCAACACCGAATCATGAAGACAGATATAGTTTAGCCCTTGGAACACACGACCGGTCTTATGAGTTATTGCTCATTCATATCCAAACTACAATTTCAAAGAGTCATAAAATGAATATAAAATTTTAGTGACTCGAATTCTCCAGCGCTCTAAAAAGTCTTTTCTATCTATTCCCTTCTAAATACCCTGCTTGGGGACATTGTTTCCGACTATACTTACGGGTCTTTGTGCGTTTACATCAGTCATTCAAAAAAAAAAAATAAATAAATAAAATAAAATTAAATAAATAAATAAATAAAAATATTATTAAGTTAATCTGTGACCTTTGGATTCGAACAAGTAAACTCCGAGGGGTGTTTTACACCTAATTGCCTAAAGCAAAATTGTTTGGGACTGATTGGGTTGAAAGTTCGCTATACGGGTTCCATAGAAAGTCCTGAACTTAATAATAACAAATAAAGCTAATTTGTGGCCTTTGAGGTTCGGGCAAGTAAACCCGAGGGATCTTTTTAAATCTAGCACACTAAGGTCATCTGATTTGGATGTGTTGGTTGGAAGCCCATTACACGGATTTCAAAGGAAGCCATGAGCTTTATTTGCAGAAAAATATAATTAGATAGTTTGTATATATTTATGCTTATAGTTTAATTGAATAATATGTTTGAAAAATGTTTGGTTGTAAACATTGGGACTGACCGTAAACTACTTTGACTGGTGTAAGTGGTTTGAAACATGTAACCAATCTGGGTAAATATTAGGGAATTTTTAGAAAATATTTTTTAGAAAAAGATTGTTGTCAGTCAACAAATAGCTGGAGTCGGTCATTGTCATGATTTGAAAAATGAAAATGAGCATATTTTGCATCACATGTTTTCACGAGAGTAAGACCATAATTTGTTCCATGTGCTAACCCAATACCTGTAAAAGTGAACAAATGTTGTAGCTTTTGATTTTGTTGAGTTGCGTTAGGGAATGGCTAAAAACCTTGTTTTACTTGTTATATATCTTTGTGGAGTTAATGTCAAGTTATCTCAAGGCCCGACAGGTACACCTTCGACTGTATGACATAATGAGGTTAATTGGATTGAATATGTTCGTTTGTTTTATTCATTGCATTAATGTTTGAAAAAAAAAAATCTTTTCGTACATATGTTATTTTCTTTAGTTCTTCTTTTATTGCATGCACACATTCTTAATTCCATTTAGTCCTTTTCGTTCCTTCCATTCTTTTCATCTTAGTTTCTTTTTAGTCGCCTATCGTCTTCTCTAGGTTGATTCTCAATTTTGTTCTTTCTTGAGGACAAGAAAGGTCTAAGCTTGGGGAGGTTTGATAGGTGCATTTTATGCACCTATTTTGCATGTTTATTTCCGTCTTTTTATAGCATTCTACTTCATAATTCTTGCATTTAGTTTATTATTAGGGAAATTACATATTTCATTAAGAATGCCTGGTACTTCACTATTTTCGATTTATTTTGCAGGCATTATGGAGCATGGAACGTGGAGCCTGGATGCATGGATGCTTGGATGCTTGGAGCGTAGAGCTTTGGAACATGAAGAGAAGATGAAGCGGTCATTCCATGGTAGAAAACATGAAGATGGAGCCAACAGTGATTCAGTGAAGACTCTTTGGAATTTTAGCAAAAAGCATGGGCCATGCCAAAAAACACATGGTCAAGACAAATGGCCATGCCAAAAAAAAAAACACATGGGCAAAAGGCATGGCCATGCTAAAAACGCATGGCCTCATGGCATGTCACGTGAACTTTAATAAAAGAGCAGGAGACGTCATTTTGAAGAAAAAGAACGGTTTTGGGAGCAGTTTGGGCGATCTTGGGTGATTTTGGGGAGAATTCTTGGAGCTTTTGAGAAGACTTAATCATTGCAAACATTTGGATTTCATTTTTGTAAGGATTAAACATTCCAATTCCATGTTATTCTTGTTTGATTTGTTCTTAGCCATGTGTGGCTAAGAAACCCTAGTTTCTAGTTCTTGTTCAAAACATGTTGATTGCTTGACTTGAAGCATATGATTTGATGTTTGATTTGTGATTCTATTCTAGTGATTATGTTTTTGTTTAAACTAGAATCCTTGAATTTGATTTGTGTTTGATTGGCCACTTTCATGAATTGAATTTTTGTGCAGTTAATTAACTTTTAGGGCACCTAATCGTTCTATTGAGTTAATAATTGGTAACAAGCAATAAGTTTTCTTATTGTAAAACATATATCACATGTTTTCACACTTCCGAGCGTCTGAGAAGAAATGAACATTGTTGGGAAGCTTGTACAAAACTTAATGCGGTTTTTCAAAACAATCTAAGAGCGTGTTTAGGTTGAATTAGTAAAGCTAGGTCTAATCAAAGAGCGTGTTTTGGTTAGATAATTTGGCAAGCGAGAGTTATTAGAGCGTGTTAATATCTTTCAGTACCAACATATAATAGCAATCTTGAATTACATCAAGTCATAATCAAGTTGAACAACAACATTGAGAACTAGAACTAGAACCATTCAATCAATTTGTTTACAAATCTATTTTATTTTGTGCATGCTTTTAAAGTAGATTGTTATTTAGTTATTTACTTTTGCAAACAAACCCCCCTTTGTGACCAAAGTACCTTGTGCAAAAAAGGTATAGACTTTTATCCCGTGTCTTTGTGGTTCGACCCTGCTTGCGTTGTACTACTTTTTAGTGCATTAAAGCAGTGTATTTTGGAGTATATCGTACCCCTATTATTTGTTGGGTCTGACACGCCTAACAACCGAACCCTCAAATGCTCTAGACATGAGCATGTGAAGAAACACCCCTCAATTTCCGAAATCCACCTCATCGCCGCAATTGGATCCTGAGTCCCATCAAACTCTGGTGGTTTTGTGTTGCTGAACTCCCGGAACAGCAACGCATCACCACCCTGTGGTCTAACCGTAGCTACAGCTGCGGTGGCCGCAGCAACAACAACATTAGAAAGAGCAGCATATCGCTCATCAAAAGTCTCTATCAGCGTGGTCTTGATAGACCCAAACATCTCTGGTATCTCTGGCCTGATGGCCGCAGCCACCTCCTCGTGAATGATCATATGGATCTCCTTATCACTAGCACCACTGCTCTCTGGTGTGTGGCGTATCCCAACCATGATGTCTCTGAAATACAACATACGAAATATCAGGGACTCGCTCGAGTATACTCACACTCGATAACTCAACCCTACTTGACCTCTGGTACCCCGAAGATTCTTTCTTGGACTGCGCACTGATCCGGTGCCTCCAGTAGTACGGGCCCAATACTACTGTCCACACCGCATCAGCATTCACCCCAAGTCCTCCTCCCCGGGTCCCAAATCCCAAGTACTCTATTCTAAATAATCATAGGCTATTCTCTAGCAGATCTCTCATAAACTCCTCGCTGCTATCTAATCACTCTCAAGCTTCCCTAGCAGCAAGACTCCTAGACTAAGGCATCACAAATCAGACCACTCTAGTCCTAATAAGAATACCTAGTCCACTCTAGCATGCATAACATAACTCATCTTATATCATAGCATAACATATCTCATAACACTTATTGTAAGGGTATTTTGGGAGATCACCGTCCGGGCGTTGGCTGATCGCACACACGGCTCTGCTCTGTTTGTTTCAAAACTCTTTGACTCTTTGAAAATTATTTTATTATCAAAAATTTTCCTCAAATCCTCAGTTTGAGTTCAGATATGCCCGAAGGTGCATCCGAGTCCCCCAAACCAAGGCTCTGATACCAAATTGTACCACCGTAAAAATCTAAACAATTTTTCGCATTTTCAAAACACATTCCCATTCATATTTATTATAAAAATCTCAATGTATCACATCTCAATTCATAAAACATATCCCAAGATCAAAAGAACATATAAAACTCCGCATGTGTGTACGAATCATGCCGGCGCCTTGCCACGATCTTCACTAGTACCTGAAACACATAACATAAAACACTGTAAGCATAAATGCTTAGTGAGTTCCCCAAAATGCCACATATAACACATATTAGCCAGTTGGGGCTATAACTCTGTGGGCCCTAACACTGTGGACCCTCTGGTCCTAGCTCTGTGGACCTTCCGGTCCTAACTCTGATATACACACGGCGTAAGTCACATAGAAATAATGCAGTGCAACACATCACATAGATAGCATACAAGATACTCTATCTCATAACTCTGGTTACCTACTCAAGGTAAAGTGTAGTGAGAAGACTCATCTCGGGTGTCTCGGTAAATCTCTGACTCGGTAAAAATCTGGTCTAGCCTCCACCTAATTACATGGAATAAATACCCTAATCAATACAACTCTCAAAGGCTAGACTGAACTCTCTCTTGACATCCTTAGAAGGGTAAAAGACCATTTTACCCCTCTCATGGCTCAAATACCCAAATATTTACCAAACCCTAAAAGTCAACAAAATTCAACTCTATCCGGGTTACGCCGCGCGTACCAACCCTGTACACTGGGCGTACCCGGCAACCTTACAGAAACGGGGAACGCGACCCCCTACGCCCCGCGTACTGGGATTACGCCCGGAGTAATTCCTAGTTTCAGTATTCTTTGATTTTTGGGTCTTAATTAGTTAAGACTTGCGTCCAAATTCCAGATCTGACTTCTCTAATACGACTTAATCCATAAAGTCGGTGACTTTAGGCCTTTGCATGGATGTGTAAGTCACCAACAACCAAACCACTCCATTTCCAACCTTTAAAGGTCCATATCTCATGCATGAACAACTTTTGACAACCAAGAAAGGATTTTTATCACATAACAACCCTAAATGAGCTAGCATGGGACAGATCTCGGATTGTAAGAGCTCATTAACTCATAAAGCTATCAACTTGGGGACAAAAACCCTAAAACTTCTCTTACAAGGTATGAATAGAAAAGATGTAAAGCTTGAAGCTTTTTACCTCAAAATGAAGCTTCTTTCACTGCTAATCTCGGATCCTCAAGCTTGAGCTCTAACTCTTCTTTTTCCAAGGCTTTCACTTGCTCCAAATGGCCAAGAACACACTACAAAGCTCTCCTAGATGCTCCCTTGCTATATGAATGAGATTTAGGGTTTAGAAATGATAATGCTCTGGGAAAGGTGGCCAAAAAAGGGCTATAAGGTTGCTTAAATAGGGAGGCTCAAGGAATTAAGGTTTCTCTTCTGGGTCGGGTACGCCCCGCGAACCTGGCAATTCTTCATGATCAGAACGCGGACAAGTACGCTGAGCGTACACCCCAGTATGCCCCGTGTACCTGACAACCAAACATCTTCTTATCAAGGGCTAAATATGAAAATCACTCAAAGAAGAAGGTTCACAAGGTATACCTGATTTTTGAGATGTTACATTTATTCATCCATATGAGGGTTTTTGGGCTTTATCATTCATGAAGGGCTTGTATTATCATTTTGGAGCAATAACATCATGCATGAACATAAAGATCGAAGCTTTACGTGCTTATTGAGCCTTGAGATAACAGATCTAGTGTTTGGAGTGATAGATCTGTTTGAAAACGTCTGAATGAGGAATCGGGTCGAAGGGACTCGCCGAGTCCATGGCCTGACTCGGCGAGTTGGGGGTCAACTCGACGAGTTGAGCTGGAACTTCTTGAGACTTCTGAGGAAACGAGTGGACTCGACGAGTCGCAAGAGTGCAGTTGACGAGTTGGGTCAAACATGGACTGTTGACTTGAGTTTGACTTCTGTTGACTTTAGGGTTTGGTCAACATGAGTAATGGAGACCATGGAGGGGTAAAATGGTCTTTTACCCAATTCAAGAGTTAAAGAGAGAAGAATAACTTTTGGTTTCTTGGAGTCGAGAATCGAGTATTTATTGAGATAACTACCCTATGTGTAGGCGGTGGCTAGTTCGAGATTCGAGTACGGGGATGCGTGCTTGCTGTCGAGGTGAGTCTTCTCACTATACTTTACCTAGAGTGGTAGTTATATGTGACCAGAGGGTCTTATGTGCTAACTTGAGTTTTGCATTGTTTATGTGATATGTATATTTGTGCTATATTATGTGATGTTGAGACCGGACCAGAGGTTCCAACGAGTTATGAGACCGGAGGGTTCTCACTTAGACCGGACCAGAGGGTCCAACGAGCCACGGGACTGGAGGGTCCCAACCAGACCGAACCAGAGGTTCCAACGAGCCATGGGACTGGAGGGTCCCACTGAGACACACAAACCGGAGGGTCTTACAGTGTTATAGCCATGAGTGGCTAATATGATATGTGTGGTATTTTAGGGAATTCACTAAGCTTCGTGCTTACCGTGTTATGTGTTATGTGTTATGTGTTTCAGGTTTTCTCAAGATCGCGGGAAGGCACCGGCTTAATTGTACACACACTAGTGAAAGAGTTATGTTTTGAAGATTCTGGATTTTAATCAAACAATGATGGAGTTGTGATTTGTAAATTAAATAAATGAGATTATGTGAAATATGTTATGAGAAATATACGATTTTAAATGAAAACTTTATTTGAAAATTTACGGTGTTACACTTTTAAGACCTAATTCTTTATTATTATTTTTTTTCTAAAAAACACTCAATACCAATTACTTGTTATTTATGGCCATGAGTAGGTTACCAACAAGTAAATTTGATGTATTTTTCTATAAAGAAATTGTATATTTTGTAGTTTTGTTGTTCGAGACATAAGACTTTAAAAAATATAATAATAAACCCAAATTTAACCTATTCCTTATTATTTCATTAATGAAGCCGATTACCAACATATAATCATGTATCCCCATAAATCACGTGCGCCGTAAGCATCGATCACGTAAAAGGATAACATGTTCTAAACTTGTAGGTCGCGTTTATGTTTTTTTCTTGTACATCATATTGGATCCTACCCGATTCTAAAACCCTAGGTAAGCCTCTATTCTCTTGTTCGAAGGTAGTTTTTATAAAATTGAGTATGTTTATTTTAACAGTGTATTAGGACAACTTTCCAAATAATTTGCTATTTTTTTACCTTTAACTCCCTTTTGTCTCAAGTATTTATCAATATTTTACAATGAGTAGTAAATTTATTTGAAAATGTATGTATGGATGATCTCATATATTAACTATTTTTTACCTTTGTAACCTCCAAGATAAAGCTAACGTCTAAGATACTCCATCCACACAGTTCCGAGTAAATTTAGTACTCATTGTAAAACATTAATAAATACTTGAGACAAAATAGGCTTAAAGATAAAAATAACAACTTACTTTTCAACCTGTGCTAGTATACTGTTAAAATAAACATACCATAAGACCCTGTGAAAATAACCTTATGACATTTGAAAATAGACTCAATCTCATGAAAATAATATTGGGATAAGAGGATATAAGGTTACCTAGTTTTTAGCATCAGATAGATGACCAATATGGTGCATAAGAAAATGAAGAAAAAACGAGACATGTGGTTTAGAATAAGTTTTTCTTTTAGATGATTGATGCTTAGGATGCACATAAGTTAGGAGATATTTTGTTACCCGTTGGTAACTGACTCCATAGAGGAATGCGGATTCAATCCACTTTGTGCATGCTTTGCAACATTTACAAGAAGACAGAACGTCACTTTGTTTCATGAATGTTCACCGAGTAGAGAGTTGGGTGCTCACCTAGCTCTTTGGTGTAGGGAGTTTCCGTTTGGGGTTCAGAATATTGAAGACATGTTCGGGGCTGCAAATGATGTTGGGTTGAAGAAAGTTGAAGCGATGAAGATGCAAGTGGTGATTAAAGCGTTTCTTTGGATTCTTTGGTCGTATATAAACACTTTCACTAAAAGCGGGACTATTAAATGTACATCTCATCTTATTTAATAAGTCGAAAAGACAAGAGTAATAAAAAAAAATGCAAAAATCTACTTTTTTTTTTTTTTTTTTAATAAATTTGTTGTGCCATTTATATACAAAACTCGAGAGTACATAAACTTTATTTCATATAAACCTTACACGTGACACCATCCATAAAATAGTTCAAACTTTCACTCTTCTAATTTTAGTTTTTCAAACATCTATTTCAAACTAAACACTTTGGTAGTTGATATCTCATTAATATCAACTTTGTTTGGTGCGTATTGACGTATCCAAAAAAAGAAAAAAAGAAAAAGTAGATTGTTAAGAATGTGGACGCACGACTTTTTTTCAACAAAAACATCTGCATAATAATAATAATAATAATAATAATAATAATAATAATAATAATAATAATATTATTATTATTATTATTATTATTATTATTAAGGAAGAATTTATATGTAAAAATGCCGCTGATTGTTAAGGAACATTTTTGAAAAATATTTGTTTTGAAATACTTAAATGTTACTCAAATACATAAAAAATACAATATATATATATATATATATATATATATATATATATATATATATATATATATATATATATATATATATATATATATATATATATAATACGTATAATATGTAAAACACTATATAAAAGACTTAAAATTTTACATAAATAGGTGAAATATATATATAAATACATAAAATGCGTAAAAATCCATAAAAAATTATATAAATACATAAAAATATATGTTTATATGTTTAAAATCATAAAAAATGAAAAAAAAACTATGTAAAAAACTTTTAAAAATACATAAATACGTAATATATATATATATATATATATATATATATATATATATATATATATATATATATATATATATATTACATTTATTCAATATATAAATTTTTTGAGGAAATCTATAAAAAAAACTTATTTATTCTGGGAAAATTAACAATTTGGTCTTATAAACTGTTAAACATATCAATATCAATAACGCGTAAAGTGAAAATTTTATAGTTTCGATGGCATTTTCTATTCATAAAGTAAATAAATTTCGACATAATCTTAAAACAATAGTTGTTATGAATACTAAAGTTTAGGTTTTTTAACTTTTGCCACTAAAAGTTTTAGACAAAATTGTATAAACGATTCCTATGATATGTATTTTTTTGGGGTTTTGGTCCAAACCACAAGTTTTTTGGATTGGTGATTTTGAGTTAGTTTGCTTGCAATTTTGTTCCCTGTCCAAACTAAAAAGACTATTATACTCTTAATGAATTTAGTTTTCATTTTTCTTTTACTTTTTAAAATTGTTATTATTATTAATTATAAAACTGGGCCCACTTATCCATCATCTATCTATCTATCTATCTATCTATCTCTATCTTTATCACTCTCTCTCTCTCTCTCTCTCTCTTTCTTTCTTTCTCTTTCTCTCTCTCTCTCTCTCTCTCTCTCTCTCTCTCTCTCTCCTAAAATACCGACCCCTCATCTCTTCCTAGCCTTGGCGAAAAAACGAAGCCAAAGAGTGGACACTGCTACCTCTGGTGATCTAGAGGCAGCCACCACACCACCTGCTAGCCTCTCGTCAGCCACTAAATGCCACCGTAAATCCCACAGCTTCGCCACCTTCAATTGATGTGCCAGAAAACGAGCAGGAAGAAGCTACACCACCCCACTGCCATCACCTTCTCCCCACCAAAAACAACCATCCCAACCCCACTCCAAACTAAAGCAACCATCCGACCACCAAACCACCTCCTTTCCCTCCCCCTCTTATTTTCGTTCGTTACCAACATAAGAGAAACAATGCAGCAAGGTCACCACCTCATCGACACCATGAGATTTTTCGACCCACCGCTAACGAGCTGTTGCTGCCGAGTTACTTCAACCACCACTTGCCACCCCTCGTCGACGCAACCCACCACCATTGTTGTTGTTATAAAAATCTTCTCCTCATCAGCTCAATTTCCACCTTCCTCGTCCCTCTCCCTGAGTTCATGCATGAAAAAAAAAACAAATGAATAAGGCAACAAAACTGCCACTGTGCGCCACCCATCACCATTGCTGCCATTTTTTCTTTTTTGAGTTACTACCACCATGAAGACTCCGATCAGCCATCACATCCCCTACTATGAGAGCCACGTCTTGGGTTTGGAAGCATAGAAGATACAATATTAAATATGTATGAATCTGGGGGATACAGGGTGTTGAGAGAGAGAGAGAGAGGTGGATAAGTGGGCCCAGTTTTATATTTAATAATAATAACTCTTTTAAAAAGTAAAGAAAAATGAAAACTAAATTCATTAAGGGTATAATAGTTTTTTTAGTTTGGACAAGGACCAAAACTGCAAACAAACTAGCTCAAAAAGACCACCAACCCAAAAAAACTCGTAGTTTGGACCAAAACCCCAAAAAATACATACCACAGGGACCATTTTTGCAATTTTGTCAAGTTTTTATTTTAAACTTTGGCTACACTATATAGCTTTAGAGTTTTACATTTTTGTCCCAAAGTTTTGTTATTTTAGACTTTATCAACAAATAATCTTTAATTTAGTCATAAACTTTCTTATTTTAGACTTTAGCCACAAAACTTTCTTATTTTGCCATATTTGATCCCTAAACTTTTGTACGTTCGTACTCTCCACCGCTTACTTTGTCGAATGCTACTTTCCATATCCTACTTTGTAAAATGACATTTTTACCTCTTCAATTTTGAACATTGACATTTTTCATCTCTTTACCTTTGGTATCTTCGCATGTTTGTAGGTTTCAAATGTTTAGTGCTTATGTAGAAAATAAATTACAAGAACGGTCCTTGTAATTTAAATAATAGGTCCTTGTGTAGAAATATATTTACAAGAATTGAGAATATATTTAAAAAATGTCATAAATGCCCCTTTCTAATAACAAGTTTTAAAATATGAGCTTTTATCGCTACGTAAAAAAGGAATTACGAAATGGTCCTTGTGAAGTATTTTTTTTTTTTGAGAAATTAAATTACCTCCTACTTTTTATTCCTACATTTATTCCTACCCATTAAAATTATGACAAATCATCATCCAATTTAATTTTATTTGATATATTCCTAATATAGCTTTAATGAATTAGTTAGAAAAATATGGAATGATGATACTTGTTATAATTTTATTGAGTATGAACATTTATAGGCATAAAAAGTATGAAACAATTTAATTTCTCTTTTTTTTTTCCTTGTAAAACAATAATTATAATTTTTTAAGTAAAATCTTGTAGGGATGAGCATATGACCCGTTGGACCGGACCGGACCGGAAAAAAACCAGGACCGGACCCGGACCGGACCGGATATACATATTAATGGGCCGGTTTTCGGGTTTTGTTTTTACCGCTAATCGGGTTTCGGGTTTGGACCAGACCATACCCAGAATACAGGATTTAACCCGGACCGGACCGAAAAAAAAATTTCTCCTTAAAATATATAGATAAGGATATTGAATTATTAGTTAATGTTATATATAACATTATGTATAAAACTTGATGTTTTTATTGTAACATTATTTATAGATCTTGATCAACGTTTGTTCCTATCACTTTACAAGAAAAAATGTATCTAGCATGCTATTTTTTGTTCAAACATGCAAAAAAAAATTTATAAAAACATGCAAATTTTTTTATAAAAACATGTAGTTTTTTATAAATAATGTTGTTTTTTACACAAAAAATCTGTTAAAATGCAGTTTTTTTTATTAATAATGTTGTTTCTTTTTTGTTAAAACATGCATTTTTTTATAAAAAGTGTAGTTTTTGTGCTAAATAGTGTAATTTTTATTTGTTCCAAATGTTAATAAGGTTTGTATTTTTTTGTAGACACCTCATTTGCACGTGATCTAAGTAAAGTCCCACATTGTACCAATTTCAAAGCCTAGTTCGGTCCAAAACCCGAAACCCGGTTTAGTACCCAAGACCGGACCGGACTGAACCCGAACCCGTACATCCAAAACGGTCCGGTTTTCGGGTAAGAAAATTCACGATTTTCGGTCTTCGGGTTTTCGGTCTTCGGGCCGGTCTGGTCCGGGTTTGGCCCGTTGCTCATCCCTAAAATCTTGTCTGCGTCCCTACAAAATAGGAAGGGGCATTTTCTAGTTAATGATTAACAAATATGTATACCGCCAAATTAGCAATAACAATTATTAAAGGAAATAGTTTTTATTTTTTTTATTAGTAGAACAATTGCATTACATATCTACGTTAATTCGATCATATCATTATTGAGTTTTATTTAATAATAATATTATTTTGATGTATTATTGAGATAGTTTGAGGACCGAAAAAGATATCGAGTTGAATATGGCATAATACAATAGTTATAAATGTCTACTCGATTTCAAATAAAATATACTTTCTTAAAATTTATGAGATAATCAAATTAATAGATTGAAATAATAACGTTATTAGTTAGTTGAAGTTATATAGAAGTACAAGGATATAATTGAAAATTTCATTCATATTACACTCAAATGAAGACATTAGAATTATGGCTTATTGGTATCATTCAAAATGGTAAAATACAATGGTTACGGTTGCAATGACCAAGTAAAGTTAGTTTTTATAATCTCTAAACCAAAAAAAAGTTGAGAGGTGCTTCCTTGTTTTCACCAACTAACCAGAGAGATCCGTAATTTCCTACAAGTTGACAAATTTTTTTTTATCATGGAATAAAGAGTGATAACAGATATCAAGTTGCGAATCAAGATCCACAAATTATGAATCGCCAAAATCATTTATGTATATCTTGCTAAATACTATTTTTTCAAGTTTCAACACCGCCAAATAATGAAAATTTAAAATAACCTAACAATAAATAATAGGCACTAGAAGATTTTCTCGTACGTTGCGTGTTGTGGAAGGTATTGGTTTTTGTGTGTCTATTCATGTTTTTCACCTTAAAGTTAACGTTTAGGAAATTTGATGCAACTTCATTCATCTTACTATGTTTGTATTACTACACTCAATCATAACCAAAATCTCCGCTCCCTCAATAAAAGCATTTAAGCCTACCTGAAATTCGTTTTAGATGGCATAAAGATCATACAGATGAAATAAACTATAGAAGGGATGACTTAAAATATATTGAGGATGACACCAACTGTTCTAGCTCTTCTTTGGTTCCGGGGCATTTCAGAGTTGACATTTAGTACTATCCATGCAAATGAATGTACATAAAGCTGCAAAAGAATAGGAACTATGTGTATTGAGTTATACATTGTTTGTTCAACCTTCAAATTTATACATTCAGCTCAAATCTAGATATTACATGTAAGAAAACAAGGTCCTTGGCGCGATTTGCACTTGTTAACTTGTCTTCAAAATTCTTTTGTACCCTTTAACAACCAAGACTTTTGTTTAATTACATTCCATTACAAATATAATTATATTACTATTATAATGAAGAAATGCACTGCTATTACGTGTAAGAAAATTTAAGTACATTGCTATTATGAGCTACATAATGCTATTATTAGTAAAAAATGAGATTGCTTGGATGGGTAATAAAAGTAAGTTGCTATTACGGACAGAAAATAACGATGCCTATATTGGTAAAAGGATATCATGGGTTTTATATTGCTATTAATGGTAAAAATATTAAAGTATGTCGCTATTATGGGTAGAAAAATCAAAGTAGATTGCCATTATCAACTAATAAACACAACTACATTGCTCGTATGTATAAGGGCATGTAATGTAACACCTTGTTCCGAATCGCTTTCGTAATTGGGGACTGTGGCCTGAAGATAGGTTATCATAAGGCTTAAGGCCTTTGGAAAAGATATATCTAGAACCATTTAGGTACAGATAATATTATTGAGGTAATCTGGGAGTTTGGGTTGTGCCTTAGAGCCAAGGGGTGTATCAGTAAAGTGGCAGTTTGAGCACTTTATGAATTTGGATTTTCGTTTGGAAGGTTCTGAGGTGAGGATAAGTTGATAATTGTGTAGAGCTTCTCAACACCTTTCCGTGGATATAAAGAACGTCAAAAACGGAGTTGAAACGAAGAAGTTATGGTCGTTTGAAGTTGGAGTAGTTCAGGTGAGTGATTATTGACTTGTTGACCAAGCTCATTTAAGGCTCACGATGTGAGCATGAAGTGCTCATGACGTGAGGAGCGTCTGATGCACCAAAGCCTTAATTTTTGGGTATTTAAAGGTATGATATGATTAGGGTTGCTTATCCTCGGCCTATTTCACTCCCAAGATCTCTGGAAACCCTAATCTCAGCCCCCATTAAATCCCTTGGTCATTCTTGGTGTTATTCAAGAGATTTTGAAGCTTTGAAGCCCTTGGAAGAAGAAGAAGATCATTGGTGGTGCATTTGTTAGCTTCTTGGTTTCTTCATCAGCTAGTCCTGGAGCTTTTGGTCCTTTGTAAGTCTCCAAGCTCATGCCTTTCCTTTCCTTGCTTGTTAGATCTAAGTTTCCATGCATTTTATGTCTTGTAATGTTGGTTAGCATGCACGGAATCCATAAAGTTGGCAACTTTATGGATTATGATGGTATCTTAAGTCATATAAGTTCTACATCTGAATTTTGATCATGGTTTTGGACTCCAAGTTTGAGTCTTGGACCCTTTTCCTTCATTTTGTGCCCCAGTTGATGCTGGGACATGCATGTCCAAAAAGCTTCAATTTTTATGGTCCTTTGGGTCAAGGCAGACCCTCTAGACTGTCCCATGTTAAGGCTTAATGGATTAGGAGCTTAATGCTCATTTTTGGTCAGATTTGGACTCACGACGTGAGGGATAAGACCTCACGACGTGCGAGCGTATCCGAGGAAGTTTATAATGGGTTTTAGGCATAAGAACAATCCTATATGCTCATACAAACCCTAATGCTTGGAATCTAGGTTTCTCTATTGTACATGCTTTGAATCCAAGACTAATAAACTTAGATCTAACATGTTATAAACTGAATTAGGGTTTAGAGAATTACCTTTGATTGTTATATAGCAATAACAATCAATTCCTTGCTTGGATTGGCCTTAGAAAGCTTAGTGCCTCAAGTGCTGCACCTCTAATGGAGTCATAAACACCTTATGCAACTTGGATGAAGAGGAGAAGAAAGGAGGCTGCCCAAAAACGACTAGAAACCCTAGAGAATCAGTTGTCCACGTTTTTGGGGCCTATGGGGTCCTTTATATACTTGTGTGGGCTGCTAGGGTTTCAGTCAAAACCCTAATGGACAGCTTAAACTCTAAGCAGCCCATGGAACCTTCTGGATAAGGCCATGGACGAACATATGATGGGCTTCCATCATCATTTCGTTCACCCCTTATTCCTTTAGCATTCCTTAGCCCAATAACTCAATTATCCAATAATTGCAGTCCAGTCCCCTAAATTTAATTAATCTCTTTTAGCCACAAAATTAATTCTTAATTAATTCTTGACTAATATTAATTAAACAATATGATTTCTCCTTTAATATATTATTCTTATAATATATTAATAAATCATATTTAAACCTTTCTCTCCTTAAATCATCCTACATATTGCTATGGTGAAGGCAACCCAAAAGGACCATGCTCATAATCGGGTCAAGTACATACCAAAATAGTTATGGACTTAGACACTAATCCAACAGTCTCCCACTTGGATAAGTCTAATAACTATTTTCCGTATGACTTCAGAACCTGATCAGCAATCGTAGCTTTCAAAAGCCGCTGTCAACTCTGATCTTATCAGATAGCGCGTCCTTTAGATAAGGGATTATATATTCCTCCATTCTCAAGATATCGTATAGACATGAGACATGAATTTTAATCATTCTCTCTATACTGTTTCCCGACTTCTGATTTATGACGACTGATAAGAGACTACAATTGAACACATCAACTTAGTCCCGGCTTGGCCAAGCGCTTAGGTGTCATCACTAAATCATCGAGAGGCCCACATATATCGCTTTTATCCCACTTTGGATAAAAGGAATGGATAAACTTCGACTCAATTGCCCGCTTGCATTTACTGATCGAATCACACACAACAATAAGTTTTATAACACCAAGTTACTAGTGCGTTTACTTATTATCAATGTGCAACCGACCAACAAATAACAACTCACATGTCTTGGTTTCAAGAATATATAATATTATTGTCTCACTAATCACTCGTGATAAATCAATGAAGTGATCCAAGTGAGCATGGGTTTAATCCAATACTCTAATCTTATCAAAGCACTCATGAACTCTGCAGCAAACTTGTGCTATGTCTAAACACTTCAGACAATCTACAGACAGATTCATGACAATCTTTATTCATACCTACTCTCAACGTATGACCGACTGTGGATGTTTGAATAACCTAGTTATTATGGAAGTCAAAACATGCAAATTGAAACATAACAATAATACTTAATCCTATATGGCCTCAAACTTGTGAGAGTAAATAAAACACTTCTATTTAACCACCATATTGATTACTCATTATTATCATTAACTGTTTTAGAAAATCAACTTATTACTTAAATTACAACAATAGCTGTCCCATGCATAAAGCATGCACACTATGTTTCCTATGGTCCTTACTTTGTGAAATAGATCAATTGAAAAACCTTTTTAACGATGCTAATTTCACAATTCCCAATCCTTATCATTAGTGTAAGAACACAAGGTTCTTTGCTACTATTAGAATATGCTAGATTCTAACATCTTATGCAACGATCCTTTCATAAAGTCATAGCACAAAGGTCACCAAGACTTGGCTAATGAAATTACAAAGTACTCTCTCAGAAATTGTTGCAAGACAATTCCATAGACGCGAAGTCTCACATTCAAAGTACATTCCTTTGAACATCCTTCTTGCATAAAAGTTTCTAATCTAGACATAGACTCTTAATATGCAACTCCCAATGTGGAAACATTTCCACATTTGCCATATGACAACTCATTCTTAATAGAATCTTATCTATCCATAATAATGTCAATATGGTCCTTCCAATACCATACTTCCAACTTCTCACAAGCGACCAATCCTCAGCGAACTTTGGATCGTCCTTTGATAGTTGTTTAATTATTTTAGTCAAAACTGATTCTAATCCTTTTTCCCGCTAAATGCGCTAGACATTTGGAAAATTTTAGAATGGTCAAATATTATAACATTTGCAATCGATCCTATACCCGAAGCGTATGGGACACGATGCATAATGTCTTACATAAAGATATGATACTTTACCAATCTTTTGCCATAATATTTTATATGTCATGTTCTCACAATTCGAACTATGAAGAGGGATGCCGTAATCATAATCGAATTTTTAAGAACACACAATGTATCCTTTGACTGAAAATATTAAAATTTCTCAATCTAAGCTTTAGATTTTGAAATGAAGTATAATCTTCTCTCCCTTAATTATAGTAAAACAACTTTTCAACCCATTCAACTTTGCAAATTGAATCTTTGTTTTTCTATAATTAACATTGCTAACTTGCAATACTTGCCATAATAATCATACAATCATAACACTTATGCTCCCACTATCATGATGATTATTACCATATAAGCATAACACTTATGCTCCCACTAGCTTTGACATGTATTCAGAAAACAAATGAACTTCCAGAAAACAATGCCTATTGAATTTCTGAAATTCATATTTCTAATACCAGATGCTTCGATAAGCCTTTATCTAGGCTTCTTAACCTTATACACATTTGTCTTAGATAGCTCATATGTGTGTTTAAACAATTCAGAACTTATGTTACTAAGTTCCAAATGTTGAAACTAATTGCCAAATCTCATAATTCGAACTATGGAAAGGGATGTCGTAACCATAATCGAATTTTGAGAATACAATTTTCACAATCGCTATCTTCTTAAAATCTCTTTTAGTGAAAGCATTTTCTCACAGTCATTTTCATGAAGGAGGGAATCTTATGACACTTAGATTTTATGGTGTATGAGTTCCTATCCATGTGAATTTGCCAAAACCAAGGTTTGCGACAAATCCAAACTCATATGGACTGAACTTTCTTAATCTTGATTTCTTGCCTTATGGTAACACGAGTGCCCACCATGTCTTCCAAGTAGTTTAGTAACTTGCCCTTACATATCAATGTACTTTCCATCGACTAAGGCTCTAGTATGCATTCAAATGAGAACTCATAGAACTCACATACGTAATTAACTCAATTGGAATGGCACAAAAACAAAATAATGTCAGCACGATAGGTTGTAAACCTCAAGTCGTGTGTTAGTGATGATCGATAAGGTATATTCTTGATTTGTTCTTGAAACCTTTCAAGACCATTAAGATTCCCACTAACTCCTTGACATATAAGATTCTATTGTCAAAAAACATTTCTTGAGAAAGAAAATATTCAAGAGTTAGTGTAGTTCTTATCAAGACAAGACACTTCACAAATTGGTCCTAGTTGGTCTTTGTCTTATCCAAGACATCACAACTTACCAATTTCTAATGTGCAAGAATAAGAAAACTTTTCCAAATTCCACATTTGATGAGTGTTATAAACCTAATTAAGACTTGTCACTCAATGTCATAATCTTGGAGTATGACTCTAAGACTTGATATTGGAACGAAGTATGATTGACTTCTTAATTTAACCATTTCTACAATTCTCGATTCCTCTTCTTAGACATGCAATTGAACTAAGACTCATTTAGAGGATCAATTGAGACATGGTTCTTAATCATAAAAACTTATCATAAAACACAATAAAAGGTACTCTCCCTTCTTCTTAGAATAGAGAAACTTTTATCTTTCTGCCTACTTGATTCTTCTTTATTCGTTCTACTATTCATTGAAACTCTTTCAATCAACTTAGAATTATACTTAATCTTATAAGTATAATCATATTTACTAAACTTTAGTAAATTATGACGAATATCTTTGTCACTCTTGTGGTGGACTTGATCAACGCACAACCTAGTGTATTTGATCTCCTAGTCCTTCAATTGACACTTTGTCAAAGAATTAGTCTAAGTTTCCCAAATGTGAAAGTTTTTCATTCATCATACAATACACATTGCATGATTCCAAGTTTCTGTCCAATTGAAACTTGGGCAATGAGAAACTCTCCCTATTTGGTAAACTTTTTACATTTCCACAAATAACATAATTAAGAATCAAATCCATTATTGCTAATAATTTAAACATTCAAACATCAATTTTTCATACATGCCATTGCAAGGATAAATAAATAAGATAAAATCAAAATTCATTTTATTGCGGAAAAAATTTTGTCCTTACAATGCAATTCAATTGAAAAACTATGTTATTACATATTTCTTAACATTCTATTCTAACTCCAAGTAGTTGCTCAAGAATCCATTCTTCAAGTAATGCGATCGAAATCCATTTCTTCATGATTAGATTCAGCTCACTTCTTCCCTCAAGCTTCCTCTCTTTTCTTCAATCCTACAAAACATCAAAATGTAATCTTATCACATCATGTATTAAGAATCTAGAATAGGAACTCAAAAGAGTTAGATAATGGATTTTACCTGAAGCAGAGCCATACGTCTTGACTCTCCCATCTCTTAGATCTCTCAGGTAGTTAGGGCAGCTTTGTCTCCAATGCCCCTTCTCTTGGCAATAAAAGCAAATGGACTCCTTTGGCACAGCACATCGGACAATCACAGACTTAGTTCTTTCTGGACTTCTAATGTTGCCAGTGTCCATTGAAGTTTGGGAGTTTAATTCGCCAGACAAATTTGCTTGACCAGCACGCCAAATCATTGCTGATTCAGCAACTATAAGCAAATAGGTGAGATTAATGAGGGTCATGTCGTGATCCATCATATAGTACTCTCTAATGAACTCACTATATGATTCAGAAAGTGACTGAAGAACCCAGTCAGCAGCCAACTCGCTTGAAATCTCGACACCCAACATGCTTAACCTATCAATGTGTGACTTCATCTCTAAGACGTGTGCACACACAGGTTTCCCATCTTCGTGTTTACTTGCCAAAAGGGCTTGAGTGAGTTTGAAGTTTTCAAGCCTTTGAACTTGTGGGTCAGGGAGAACGATTGGAGGAGGTGGAGGAAGTGAAGCATGACTCTCATTTCCTTGATCGTATCTCGGAACGTCATCTTCATTTGGAAAGCTTGTTCCAAAGGATTTAGGAAGACCATTGTAAGATTCAGACATCTACAAAACGGGAGAAGATTCAAGTTATGTTGATTAGGATTCTTGATGTAACACCCAAATGAAATATCAAGCTAGGATCCAACACAATACTCTACAACCTAGAAGAGGGATGCCGTAATCTAGTTGCAGAATATTTGAAGGTAGGTAAATGAAGATTTACCAATTTCCACCATGAAAAACGAAAAGGAAGATTAAGTTTTAAATGAATTGAAACTCCTAGATCTTTTGAGATTCATTGAACGTTTCAATGGCATGTTTAATCTCGATTATGCCCTACTATTTGTGACTGGGATGCCGAGGATCACAAACAAGGTGTGAATAACCATACGAATCACGTGGTGCACCCAATGCTACAATCACCTAATCAATGTGCCGGTTAGCCACACACGCTCCATTGATCTATGACAAACATCGAGTCACCCTTCGCTGCCAATGTCATCCCCAAATTAGTGTGTCGGTTAACCACACACGCTCCACTAACGTTTGACAGGGGTACGAAGTGTAATTCTATGGATTAGCATACAATTTCACATTTTTCCTAAAGTAACTATGATTTCGGAATTTGAAAAAGCATTTAGTTACTTTGTACTTCATTATACTTATAATGGAAGGTTTCTGTCCTATCCTACCCGTTCGGCTAACGACCCTCCATTAGTCAAGAGTGCGGTGGGTAAGAGTGGATACCCATTCAATCGCCATTTTATAGGCAATTTCCTTAAACACCCCTTATAGACCAGCTTCGTGAATGAGGCCTACTAACGGTAAGACTGACTGTTTACTCATATATAATACTAGACTTTTAATGTTATATATAGTATAGGGTGTATTTTACACTTTTAAAATACTAGGTGGTTTTACTTAGTAAATTATACTTTTAATTTAATTAAATGTAAACCAAAAACTTTATGGGTTTATTAAATCACTTTTAATTATGCACTTTAATTTATTAATAAAACCATAAGGGTGTGATTTGAACTTTTCAAATTACTAGGGTTTTAGAATTTAACATTTCAAAATTAAACTTTTAGTCAAATCTTAAATTCCAAAACTTGAGGGCAAGTTTTGAAACATTTCAAAACATTAGGGATCAAATAACAAATAATTCAAATTAAACAATTAATTTCATAATTATCTATATTTGACTTAATCTTTTTTAGTCACTAGATAATTACCAAATAATTTGAAATAATCCATATTTATCATATAAACAACCAATATTTAAAAGATTTGAAATTATCTATTGTTTTGGCAAGGATAAACACTTAGTTAAGATAAAATTCGGATTTTAACTTCATAAAACAAATTAAGCATCAAGTCCAAGTCAAAACAGCAGCCAAAACCCGAAAATCGCTCTGCCTGACGAACTGACTCGCCGAGTCAGACCTGGACTCACCGAGTAGGGGGCAACTCGCCGAGTCCAGATACTGACTCGCCGAGTTGAGTCGGGCAGGGGCCAAAAACTCGATTTTCAGCAAATAAGGCAGTTAAGCATCACATACAACTGAAACCAATCAAGGCTCTGATACCACTAATGGGTTTTAGGCATAAGAACAATCCTATATGCTCAAACAAACCCTAATGCTTGGATCTAGGTTTCTCTATTGTACATGCTTTGAATCCAAGACTAATAAACTTAGATCTAACATGTTATAAACTGAATTAGGGTTTAGAGAATTACCTTTGATTTTTATATAGCAATAACAATCAATTCCTTGCTTGGATTGGCCTTAGAAAGCTTAGTGCCTCAAGTGTTGCACCTCTAATGGAGTCACAAACACCTTATGCAACTTGGATGAAGAGGAGAAGAAAGGAGGCTGCCCAAAAACGACTAGAAACCCTAGAGAATCAGTTGTCCACGTTTTTGGGGCCTATGGGGTCCTTTATATACTTGTGTGGGCTGCTAGGGTTTCAGTCAAAACCCTAATGGACAGCTTAAACTCTCAGCAGCCCATGGAACCTTCTGGATAAGGCCATGGACGAAAATATGATGGGCTTTCATCATAATTTCGTTCACCCCTTATTCCTTTAGCATTCCTTAGCCCAATAACTCAATTATCCAATAATTGCAGTCCAGTCCCCTAAATTTAATTAATCTCTTTTAGCCACAAAATTAATTCTTAATTAATTCTTGACTAATATTAATTAAACAATATGATTTCTCCTTTAATATATTATTCTTATAATATATTAATAAATCATATTTAAACCTTTCTCTCCTTAAATCATCCTACATATTGCTATGGTGAAGGCAACCCAAAAGGACCATGCTCATAATCGGGTCAAGTACATACCAAAATAGTTATGGACTTAGACACTAATCGAATAGTTTATGGGCAGAAATCACGACCTCACGACATAAGCATCTCCTGTGCATGTTTTGGACTCGTTGAATGTTGGCTAGTTTGGTCTTGGACTTATCCTTTGGCTTGGGCTCATAATGGATTAAGGATTTTAATGTAATGGACATCTGGTTGGGTTTACCTTTTTTAGCTTGCCGTAATGGGCCTTGGGTGGTGAATTGGGCCTTAGTGGGCCCAATGGAGTTGGGCCTTATTTAGGCCTAATGGGCTTGGGCCAATTGTGGGATTGGCTAGTTGGACCATTTATGGGATTAGTGCTTGGTGGTTTTGCCATGGGTAATTATTAAAGAATGATTTGGTTGTTTGGTTCAGTTTGTGGAAGCCGGTTCGTAGCAGCTGCAACAATTATGGGATTTATCTGTCGTTCGAGGTGAGTTTTCCTCACTGTACTAACAGGGTCGAAAGAACCAATGCCGACCCTTCTTTTTGGATTGATATTCGGGTTATCGCATGATGATATGCTTAGTGATCTGTTAGATTTGTATCCTGGTATATAGGATGATGCTATGTTTAGTGACCTGTTAGGTCGATATCCTGGTATATAGGATGCTGCTATGATTAGTGATCTGTTAGATCGGTCTGACTGTTTGTACAAGATAGCGTTTGATATCTATATTTTGATTGTATGTTTGGGGGTGGGTTGAGGCGGAACTCCTTTGTGTTGTAGGCCAACATACCCAGGGCGGTTCGGATAGACTGCAGGCCCAATAGGGTATATCAGTAAGGCCGAAGGCCCAAAGAATGGTCCAGAAAGGCTAAAGGGCCGGTAAGGGCGGACCAAACATGTTGAAGGTTCCGAGAGTGGGCCAGATAGACTAAAGCTAAGGCCCAGTGAGGGCGATCCAGTCATAATGAAGACTCTGTATCCGGAGAACGATCCAGACAGGCTGAAGGCCCGGTAGGGTAGACCAGACATGCTGAAGGTTCTAAGAGTGGGCCAGATAGACTGAAGGCCCAGTGAGGGTTGTCCAGTTATATTGAAGACTCTATATGCATGCTGTTATTTGTATATGTGCTATTGTTTATGTGTTGGTACTTTGGGGGAACTCACTAAGCTTTGTGTTTACAGTTCCAGTTTATTGTTTTAGGTGCTTCAGATGTTTTGGCAAGGCGAAGGCGTGACCGTACACATCCTCGTGTTTTGGACTTATGGTTTCTGGGATACTACGATATGAAACTATTTGGAAATAACTAATGGCTTTTGGATGTTTGAAAAAGTTTTAAATTTTAATGAAATTTTATGGATGTTACAATTTGGTATCAGAGACTTGGTTTGAGTGAATTGGAGGAATACTCGTGTGAATCCAGTATCGAACTAAGGAAAAGATTTTCAAATGGTTTTCAAAATACAAAGGAGGATGTGATGTGTACGATCAGCCGGAGCCAATAAGTAGACCCCAAATTACCACATAGTTATTGGAGCTTATGATATGTTAGAACAACATGCTAGAAATAGGCTAGGGATCTTCATGAATTGCATGGTAGAATTGCCTGATTATGTGATTCCTTAGTTCCTATAGAGTTTCCTTGTTGGGATGATCAGTGACTCTTTTGTTGTGAACTGGATATTGAGTGGATATGCTACGTCACATGCCGCACAGTTTAAAGGATTCTAGGCTGAGAGGTTTGGTCCTGCTGCGCAGCTCTCTTTTGAGTCTAACCGTTGTGGGATTGAATCCTTTAGCCTAAGGTTGTTTAAACTATGGGGTATGTGATTGTATTCATGCGATAGTCATTTGTAACCAGTGGAGGCTTATGTGGCAAGCTTGGTATGGATGAATCGGATGGGGTCAGCTGGTCAGTCGCGGTTATTGGATGAGGTAACGGTGGTTCCTTGGTTCGGGCACGGTTAAAAGCAGGTCGGCATGAGGAAGGATTAGCCACTCTTGAGAGAGTAAGGGTAGGGTGAAGATACGCGCGAGATATTGGGAGTTTGAGATCGAGGATTTCATGGGAGGATCTGTTAGATCTTATTGCATTTTAGTGTCAGTCGACTGCTCTACACGAATGCTTCTTGCTTTGTGCTTTGTGGAACTCATTAGTGATGTGAGTTAGCCATTAAGTGAATATGTCAAGTCACATGTGAAAAAGGTTGGATAATCTCAGAGTACCAAATTTGACCCTGCTTCGCAGCTCTTGTCTGAGTCCAACTATTGTAGTGATGAGTCTGTTACTCGAAGGATTATATGAGCTTTGTCACATGTGATTGTATTCATGGAATGGCTAATTGATATCGTGAGGAGATCTTCAGCAGCTGATGGCAGAGGGGGTGTAGGTGAGTCCTAGGATAGCCTAAGGAGTATTTAATGCGGTTGTTTCACCAAGGAGTAGGTTTTAGAAGTATTTTGTGACTAGGACCTAGAGGACCTGAGATAATTCTTAAGGAAAGTATATGTATAGGTGTGGAAGGTAGTATTCCCGTACTACTGAAAGCATAGGATCCATACTCGAATCAAGGAAGATATCGAGGATTCTAAGGGCTGGTTAGGGAAGGTAGCATGGTTGGATACCATGGTTCGCGACAGTGGTTCTATTCCTATTGATCTTTTGGTTGTGGCTGCTCAGACATGAGGATGGTCCTGGTATTTGGTGTGAGCCCAGTGGCGTTATCAATTTTGGTGGTTTGGTGTAGACCTAATGAGTTTTGGTTTGAGGCTTCGGGGGTTTTGCTCAAGGTCGGGATGTGAGTCGCAGGACTCAGGAAGGGAACAATGATTATAACCGGCTAAGTTTTTTACAGCTAGAAGTAGAATGACTGATTGACAGATTAGAATGTCGTTTTCTAGGGCAAGGGTTGTGCCTTTTAAATTTCTGAGTTCGAAGGAGTGAGTAGGCTTGTGACCCCAGGGTCAGGTTGTATATCGAGCTCGGGGTCAGTTGGCTGCAAGGGCTGGCAGCAGTAATTCAGCGCTGGTGAGTGCAGGTGGATCGATGTGGCATGAGTATCTTGCGAGGCAAGTTAGGTACCATATTCTCGGGTAGGCTAGGTATCGGATTGTCATTGGGATTGTATCGGGAATTGTATTGTGTTGGAATCTTGCTAGATTGGGTAAGTTATATCCCGAGTTGACTTTATGCTATTTTGAGTTATCGAGGGTCGTTACATGCCATTCTGCATGTCGGAAGTTTTCAGCCAAAATTTAGGTTTCTCTTGGGATTCGATTGATCCAGATCGGGAGGATCCCTTCACGCGTGTCATTCATTCTGAGGTCAGTAATGATCGTACCTGGTTGAGCCAGTTTGAGTTATGGATTATTTTCGAGACAATGAATGATAGTTAGGACCCTAAGTGGGGGAGAACTGGGAATTCTTAGGTTGAGTGTCCGGCATTGAAGGTTTTGTCAGTTGTTGTTTAGACTGCTGTTTCAGATATGTTGGGTAGATATTGATCAGTGAACCTCTCCAGAAGAGGTTATGTTCAGCTCCAAGTGGGTTTGTGATTCTCTGGTTTAGGTGTCAGGATGTTTGGTCATTGAGTCCATTTTTTAACAGAAATTCCTCGAAGGATTCAAGAGGCGACAATTAAGAGCAAGGAATGTGTCACACACCCTCCAGTGCAGTGTGTTTGTGTTTCCCATGGTCCTTGGGTAAGTTCGCCCTCAGTGGTAGAGTGGAATTTCTTATTCATAGCAAACTTGGGTTTGGCAACCTTTGGGATCGCCTTGGAAGTCTTCAGGAGCTAGATGTGTATTGATGGAATCTGTTCAATCTCGATCAAGGTGACACTTTTAGGATTGGTGTAAAAGGCAGCATTGGAGTTTGGTTCGACTTATTTGTAGGTTTCGGTTGGGTTATATCTTTCGAATTAGATCAAGGGGTTGACCATTATCCTTCTCGCAGGTCATGTGCGACCATGGTTCGTAAGGTTTTGCTTGGATAGTAACTTGTTCTATAAGTGAATCGTACATGGTATGGTTGCAGAATGGTGGTGCACGATCAGTGTCCTGTGGGGCAAGCAATGTAATACCGAAAAGGTCGGTATGAGATAAGGAGCATTCCAGCCATGGACTAAGGACCTGGTACGGGTATTCCAGTCATGGGATGTGGGCTTAATGGTCATGATTGTTCATTTTATCTATTTGTGATACTCTCGGTAGTGCCACGTTGACGGGGATCGGAGAACCCATAAATTAGTTGGTTTGGATAGGGAACGGTTAAGGGCTGTAAACTTGCATATATTTTAAAAGAAAATTTGATCAAAAGTAGAAACACAAGGGGTGTTTAGTTGGTAGAATGTTTGGAAGGAAGGGAATCTGGAGAAATCGTAATTTATCACATGTTTGCAACTGAACGAAATTCAGTGAAAATTATTGGAGTTTAAAAATCTAAATTCTTGATTGGTATGAAAAAAAGTAAGGAATAGTAACAGGATTTTGAAATCCTCTTGTTTGAACAAAAGACCTAAGTGTAGGGTTCTTCAGTCATAGAGAAGATACTCATACTAAAGATCATATGATGTGAGTGCCTTTTTTCTTTTAGCCAAGTTCACATGTTTATGTAGCACATTGAAATTCAATATGTTCATTATAAATATGTGTAGAAGTTTTTATAGGTTATGATCATGTAAAGAAGTATGCCTACATTCGGAGGAAATTGAAAACTTTTAACTTTTAACATAATATTATCTAGTGGATTGTCATCTTTCATTTTAGAATAAAGCACTCATTTTTTTGTCAATAATATGAGCTTGGCTTTTAATTACCTGAAAATAGTAGCGTACAATTAGTGTGGATTAAAGAGAATTGTAGATATATGTCGAGTAAAATCTTATAATATCTTATGTTCTAAAAACACTACTAGAAAACAGCCTTTTACGACGCGCAATGTGTGTCGTAAAATGCTTAGACGACGCGCAAATGCATGTCAAGGAAGGCCCTGTCATCAGGAGAGACGACACGCTATTGCGCGTCGTCTATAGACGACGCGCAGTTACGACACACGATTTACGACGCACATTTACGACACACAATTTGTATTAAGTAAGGCCCTGTCGTAAAGGAAGACGACACGTATTTGCGTGTCATAACCTTACGACGCACATTTACAACTCGCATTGCGTATCATTAAAGCCCCTGTCAAGAAAGGCCATGTCATAAATGAATATGACACACATTTTTGCATATCGTAATTTTATATGTTTAAAAAAAATTATTTATAGATTTACTAATTTTCCAATTAAATTTGCATTTAATGTCTCATAATAAATAAAATATCATATACAAAAATACAATCCATTGCATAATATTTAATGTCATACAAATAATCATTCCATGGAAAGATAAAACTAATCAATAAAAGTTGTAACGGAAATTTACAAACTAATTAGATACAAGAAATATGAAAATCTTGAAATCCCTAAGATTAATAGTTCTAACGGAAGCTTCACGTGAAATACATATAGTTGGACCAGTAAGCAAGGATGTTCCCGAATCCAAAATAGGAGCACAAGAACACGTACACGATATCTTTTGCAAGAAGGTGCCGGTCCAAAACTACTGTTGAAGGTTGCCATGATAGCTGTTAAGATTTAAGCATAACAGGAAACCAATCAGTGACTATAATAAGCTAGAAAACAAGCAACTAATAAACAAAATAAGCAAATAATTAAGTAAAACTATGACTATGTATTGTTCATACAAGAAAAAGAAGGAAAAAAATGTTGATTTATTGTTGTTCATACAACACTCTCTAGACAACAACACTTAATTGAAGAAAAGAATAAGGCTAAACTAATAAGAAAAATAAGGAAAAAATAGTTTTGAGTGTAAATTTCAAGATAAAGTCACCTGTAACCAGTATAAATTTCAACAAACAGCTTCTGAATGATGAAGATCAGGTACTTCTTGATTAGCACGTGCATGGTCTCACATTAGAAATAATAACAAATTCACCGCTCCACCCATAAACTGCAACAACTTGAACATTTTTCAGTTGCAACTCTACCCCCTGAAAATAATGTAATAAAATGACTATTAATTTATGTCAGATAAGAATAAAGTTGAAGTTCACCCCATTTAATGAAAGAATATGCATACAAATTGGAAGCAAACAAGTAAATAAATGAAGAAAGTAGAAGTATATGTTGTTGGAATAGTGTCTAAGGCTGCAACTATATTAGGCAAGTATTTGACCTGATTGTGCATGGTCCTTTTGGGTTGCCTTCACCATAGCAACTTGACAGGATGATTTATTATAAGAGAATAAATATTATTAATATATTATGAGAGTAATATAAGGAATAATAATATTGTTATTTGATTAATATAAGTCATAGATTAATTAGTATTAATTTGGTGACTTAAAGAGATTAATTAAATAAGAGGGTATAAACTGTCAATTGTTTGATAGTTGCACTTTGGGCTGTAAATCCTTCTTGGATAGAGGATGGACGGATTCTAGGGCTTGGGATAGCCTCAAATTCTTCCACGGCTTATCTTTGGAAAGGATTTGGATTGCTTTAAGGAAAGATTATCCAACTAGGGTTTAAGGGTGTGAAACCCTAGGAGCCTTACAAGTATAAATAAACCCCTAGGGCAATGGAAATCGGCACCTCTGCTAAAGCAAAGAAACCCTGGCCGATTTCTAGCCCCTCTCCTCTCTCTCAAATCATCCTCCTTGCTAGTTGGTGTTTGTAAGCCATTAGAGGAGTGACAATTGTGACTCTAGAGTTCCAAGACAACAAGATCAAACAAGAGATTCAAAGGTAAACTTCTAGATCTGATTTTGTATTGTTCTTATACCTAATTAGTCATTAGAAGTCTTGGATTCAAAGCATGTTTAATTAGAGAAACCTAGATCCAAGCATTAGGGTTTGCATGTGCACATAGGAATGTTCATATGGCTAAAACCCATCATATGTGAGCATGGACATGGATGGTGCTTGCAAGTTCAGGGTAGCCTTGTCTTGTCCAGATATCTATTCAACTTCATCTATCAATCATCATATGAATATGAAGAAAAAAAATGTATGAAATTCACTCATTGAGTTTAAAGAGGAAAGTAAGATATGTTACCACAAATCTCAAGGTTTTATTGTAAAGGGTGACAAGCCCAGTGAAAAGCCTGACAACATAATCAACAATCTCCTCTGTTTCATATTCTGCAAACACAAAGCCTTTTGGTTTATCAGTTTCTTTATCTCGAGGAATGTGCAAATCAACTACACGACCAACATGAATAAGTATATCGTATAAAACCCTATCACTTACTCGCTCATCCAAATTACATATATAAAAAATAAAAATAAAAACATCAGTTATAACTAAATAATGACATAATTAGGGAACTTTAACTGACCAACAATCATCTTTCAACCAAAAGTATAAAGAGTTATAGAAAAAAGGGAACCAGATCATGTCATAGAACAAGAATTTAGGAAAAAGACAAGTTTAAAGGCATACAAAATAATGTTTAGCCAAGCAAGTGTGATCTACCTGTAAACTTGTAAACGCAAAACTCTGATTCCCAATCATACATTTCAGAATTTTACATGCTCCAAAGATTTTTAAGAAACTGAATTTCCAGTCCAAAAATCAATCAACCAAAATTAATTGTAATACAAACAATTACCCTAATAATCCTGATTGTTGGGACTGTATTTAGAATCCTACACAAAATGCAATCAAATGACTCGACTAATGGTCGAAATGTAGCAACTGTATTAAGGTATATTTGAAAGTTACCAATATAAACAGTGCTTTTTGTTATCTAATCAAGCTTATTCTTTACCACCTCCACACTCAATCTCCAACTCTGCCTTTTTCATAGCAGGTGCTAGCTTATTTTTACCACCTCCACACATATACCAAGACCAGTAACTTGAAAATAGATAAATTTCCTTTTATTATTATTATTATTATTATCATTATAATAAAAAAATTATTATTATTTTAAACCTTTTGCTGAGTCATGAGCAATCCTTTTCTAGCAATTCTCAATGTCTATCCCTACCAACTATGCACGATTAATCAATGTCCTTTGGATGTAATAAGAAAAGAAAGAAAATGAACTAAACTTTGCTAAACCACCAACTTCGTGTGTACAGACTCCATTCCATTTGTCTTGATGGCTTATCATGCTACCACTTTGTTCTCCATTAAGAAGGCTTAAAACCTGAATTTCCAAGTAACAAGGATTTAAATATAACAAAAACAATCAATTAACATGAAATATAAAGTTGTTTTGTGTACTAAATAGCTAAACGCATCATGTTTTGCTACCAATTGTGGGGTTAATAATTCAGTTCATAACAATCCACAAAAGACAATGTTTACTTTTTGTTTGTTTTTTTACTTGAACTTCGCCCACAATTTCAAATAAGAAAGCTGCATGATTTTGATACATGAAAAAACTTGTAAACCAAACCGCTCATTGGATACCTTATTTGCCTTTTCCCTTAAAGAGGCTTGAGGAGACTCGGAGAATTTTACCACATCATCTATATTTTCAGTAAATTAGTAAGAGGTGACAATGGAAAAAGATTCATCATTTTTCTTCCTCAATATCGCCTCAAGCACACATATGGCTTTCACATGGACCTAAAAGAAAAATGAAGCAAGATATGAAAGGATTTCAATGTGAAAAACATAGGAAACTAAATCTTGTATAGGATAAAAAAACACACCAATCAAATACCTGCCACATATGAGATTGGAGTTTGGCTTCTAGAGCATGACTTAAAGCTAGTGCATTCAATTTTGAGGCCTCCATAAAGAAACCCTGAATGACATCACGAGTAGGTTGAAGGCGAACACCACCAGATGTTACCATGGTCTCTAATAACCTCTCTTCACGACTCTTTTCATTAACTTGAGCTTGCATCCCCATTTTCAGTATCTATTTGACTTGTTTTTAGATCTTGACCCCAAGATCCAGATGCATTTGTTGATGACCTAGAAGAAAGTGCAGCTTGACTAGAAAGTTGTTTGCTATCAGAGTAACTCGATTCATTAGTCAATGATTTTCTCATATTAGGTCCCCTGTAAGTTCCTATGTCATTTTTATTATGAGTTTGAGCTTGTGATAAGTTATTTAACCCTTGCTTAATTGTTGCACTTCCAATGCCAACCATATCACTAAAAAACGACTTCTTATCATCAGATGGAACGTCAAAGTTTTTGTTTCCAAAACCTTGTATACGTTGTGTAATACCTTCTTGTGGTGGTGGTTTAATGTTGTCTTCTCCAGCAAATATAGCTGATAAAGCTTCTTGAGAAGTTTCTCTTACAGAATTATTAAGGGCATCACCCTTCAATGGATCCGGTTGTCCCTTGTAGTGAATTAGCCGACGAACAGCTACCGAGTTCCTTTGCATTTATTTATGTAGTGAGAAAAAACCTACTCTAACTCCAGCCACAACCTTTAGACCAAGTTGCACGTTTGAGGTACATCAAAGCCTGAAACTGTGAGATTGGATCATTATAGCAGTTTACTCGTTTTGCAAGGAGTTGAAGTTCTACCACTCGGCTTAATACATCATTAGCCTTCACAGGAACACCAAAAAAAATCTAACAATGGCCCCTAATTTGATTAAACATCAAAACAAATCATTTTTAAAGTTAACCACAATCCCATTTCTATTCATGTAATTGATAAGAAACTCTAATGCAATAGAATAGAGCAATTTAAGAAAGTAAGTTAACCTTAGGGTCCATAGCTCCTCCTTTCACTGCTTCTTTGCAACCATCTAATAAAACATCAAAAAGCTCAACCTGTGCATCTAGTGGAGTAGCTTCAGCAGATCCACCAACCTCTGTAGCTATCAACCTCATTTGGCTATCGTTTCCAAACTTTTTCACCTATGATATATTAATTACTTATCTTTATTCACTTCAAAGGAATTAAATTAAATTAAATATGTAAATTTTATATATATATATATATATATATATATATATATATATAGAGAGAGAGAGAGAGAGAGAGAGAGAAAGACTAACTGCACAAAAAAAGCATGTAGCATCTCTCTTTGGTAAGGTCCCATATGACCAGTTGCTCAAGATCATAAGTAAACTGCAATAGAAAATTAATGAGTAAGATAACAATAAGGAAGGTATTGGATCTGAGCAGAGATTATTCGAGAATAAGTTGGTTCTGAAACCTGGATGAGGCTGGCAAATAACATATTTGAATAGCTTTAATTGCACACCATAAACTCTCTCTCTATCTCCACCGTCATTGGTGTAAAGGTGAAAGAACCCACGAAATCATCCTCTATTATAGCATATTTAGCCGGTACAAATTTAATTATGTGTCCATGAGGGTAGCAACTTAATGAACGAACCTGCAAGAAAACACAATTTGGGTGAGAATCAAGAAAGCACCAGATATCATTCTCAAAGTTCTTTTGTCGGCTGCTATTAATTCGAGAGAAGAAGCAGGAGATATACAATCCATGTTGAATAACTTATGTGAAGTGGATTTCAAGACTCTTTCCATGCCAAGTTTTGAGATTACGTTTGACTTTTGCTATTGATTAATTGAATTGATCCCTAGGTTTTTGTTCCGCCTGAAGGTGAAGTCTTTTGATACGAAATCGGAACCTACCTCCACCTCCGTATTGGTTGAATCTTGGAAGAACCTGATAACCGATTCACGATCTACTGTGAGAACGTGGGTGAAGGTGGAGGCCCTAGGGCTTCTTGTTGGAGGCGCTGGACGTGGGTGAAGAGGTGGCTGAAGATAGTGGCCCTAGGGCTTCTTGTTGGAGGCGCTGGAGGTGGGTAAAGGCGGAGGCCCTAGGGCTTCTTGCTGCTAATTCAAAGATCAATATCGATGGTAGAAGGTGGAGGCATCAGTAGAGGGAACAAGATAAAAAGAGAGGAGATCGAACGATTTAGTATGAAGGTCGATTTGGAATAAATCTCAAACCTTAACCTTAAACATGATGTGAAGCGATTGATCCATAATTTTCTTCATCTACGTCAATTCCTTGGGCTCACATAATCGGATGATGGTGGTAAACGAAGCATTATTCGAGAAGGAAGGTGCATCGCCACAATTTGAGGCTAGAAGAGGAAATGAGGATTGGAGGCAGTGGATGTGGATGAGGAGTGGAGACGAGGGAGAAGAGGTGGGGGTTTAAAAAATTTGGGGATTTCATTTTCCCTCGGAGACGCGCGTTTCTTAAAAAAAATATATAAAACAACATTCACAGAGGACGCACAAGTGCCCTCCGTGTTTTTAATATTTTTACACGGGACACTAATTTAAGGGCACACGATAATGTGCGACCTAAATCCTTAACTTTTTTGAAGAGATGACACTTTCATAATGTCACTCTCTTTTGCGTAACATAAATTTCTGAGTGTCGTGGTTAGCGCGTCGTAAAAGGGTCTTTTTCTTGTAGTGAAAACCTTTGAGCTGAGCAATATAGTTCTTTAACAACGGTTTCGAATATCTCCATAATCCTGACAATAAAATCTAGATGCCCTTCTCAACATGATAGAATCAAGCAAATAATAAATATAAGAACTATGCAAAATTCTGCATTGGTGAATTTGTTGATTATATAAAAAACTTAAGGGTGTATAACTACAAATTGGATATATAGGAAGTGGCTCACTTTGACAAATACATAATCTTACAGATCAAAAGTAACACCATCAATGAAAACTTTGGTGTAACGGAAGTTGGCTTGAATAATCTCTTTTCCATTTGCTTTACTACTATAACCAAAAAAAAGAAAAAGAAAGTAAGTAGCTAATATTCACCTAATTTGGAATATTACGTCAAAAAATATGGCTTTTTTCTATGGAATAGTATCAAGATTTTGAAATCTTATTGTTGGAACGAAAAATCTAAATTCTAGGGTTCTTCAGTGACATAGAAGATACTCATACCGATGTAGCAGTGGAGCAATTACAGAACCATCCAACGTTCATTAGGTGGTGCCGACAAGCAAAATTGTTGCGGAGGCAGACAATATGTCGTTGTTATGAGTGTCCGACTCCACCGGATAAAAGCAATGCAACTAACTTCCAATCTGAAATAGCCTTTAACACCATTTCCCTCCATTTTCTTTGTCTTCAATTTCTCTATCTTCTACAATTTACATACAGTCCTCTGGCATTGGCTCTATGGCTGATGTTAGTACCCCTGATTCATCATCACACACATAACCAATTAACATCATCAAAACATAAATGGATTATGAAATAACACAAAAATATGAAGAAAAACTAACCACGTGATTGAAGTGGGCAGTGAATCGTTCGATTAATCCTTGGAAGATCTAAAGTCTAGAAAGAATGTAATGAATTAACATACATTTTTAAGAAAAAAATAAGAAGAGATATGAGTGATTTTACTAAATCCAATTACATTTGTAACTTCAGCAAATATATGCAGTTTTCATTACACCATACCACAAATCGAATATACATTTGATAAACAGTCGCATATATGGGTAGACACAGTGACATACATACACACACGATCACATAAAATTACAATCATATACATTTAATCATGATTTGCGGGATTAATCCATACATTTTAAGAAAGTATGAACAACTTCCCTCACATGCCTACAAATCCCATATGCATGTGTACTTATGCACGATTCAAGAAAATTCAGGAACTTCATAAAAAGTATCAACTTTTTTCAAAAAGTTTGAAGGCTAAGTACATTCTTCTGCGTTCATTACGAAATCGAGTGTGATTCTGTACTTTTCCCCCAAACATCCGTTGTCACCTCAAACATTCATTAATTCTGATGTTCTTAAGAGTAGTTTTAACACGTGTTAAGAATTTGGGAAACCTTTCCAGATTATTTCATGGAAGCAACTCATTCCAGCTCTCTTTTCATCTTGTGGGGTTGGTCGAGTCCTTATTTCATCTGTATGGAAAGCAACTTGAATCTACAAATCACATAACACCAATTAATCCTCATAAAGATATTATATGTGTCATGCTTTTAAAGCAAAGATCTATGTATGGATTGATTGAGATAAGCAGTGAAAATGAAGTCAACTATTTGATTCTTGAGTACATAAAAAACCACTTCAGGGGGCTTCTTAAGAAGTATTATAGATTGTGAAATTCCAGCATATTCACATGACACTTCACATCAAGTCGTCACCGCTTCAAATAGAGTTTTCAAAAGAACCTGTTCAAATAAACAAATACAGACATTAGAAAATCATATATTCAATTATATTCAAAACAAAATGGAACTCACCGACCGGAAATAGTTCAGTTCTTCAAGTACAAGGATGATAAAAAAGGGGATATATCATATTGATATAAAAGATAGAATTGGGATTACAATTAATAGACCCAATCCTTTTATAGAAAGACTTCTTTCAATAATCGCATCTTCAAAGTTAAATGTTATGAGATTATCCACTACACGGCGCTACAGATAAAAGAACTTATTTTGTATGTTTTTTTTCAATTTTGAAATCTAGAATGTGATGTCACTGAATAGTGATGTATAATCTGATGGATTTTATACAATCTTATGTGTGCATGCAACCCTAGTTTGGATCTATGTTTTTTCTATTATACATATAACAAATGAACACAAAGGAAACCCTAACTTGCAATACTCTCCATAATAATCATACAGGCATAACACTTATGCTCCCACTATCATGATGATTATTATCATAACACTTATGCTCCCACTAGCTTTGACATGTATTCAGAAAACAAATGAACTTCTAGAAAACAATGCCTATTGAATTTCTGAAATTCATATTTCTAATATCAGATGCTTCGATAAGCCTTTATCTAAGCTTCTTAAACTTATACACCTTTGTATTAGATAGCTCATATGTGTCTTTGAACAATTTAGAACTTATGTTACTAAGTTCCAAATGTTCAAACTAATTGCCAAATCTCACAATTCGAACTATGGAAAGGGATGCTATAACCATAATCGAATTTGATAATACAATTTTTCACAATTGCTATCTTCTTAAGATCTCTCTTAGTGAAAGCATTTCCTTACAGTCATTTTCATGAAGGAGGGAATCATATGACACGTAGATTTTATGGTGTTTGAGTTCCTATTCATGTGAATTTGCTAAAACCAAGGTTTGCGGCAAATCCAAACTCATATGGACTGAACTTTCTTGATCTTGATTTCTTGCCTTATGGTAACACGAGTGCCCACCATGTCTTCCAAGTAGTTAAGTAACTTGTCCTTACATATCAATGTACTTTCCATCGACTAAGGCGCTAGTATGCATTCAAATGAGAACTCACATACACAATTAACTCAACTGGAATGGCACAGAAACAAAATAATGTCAACACGATAGGTTGTAAACCTCAAGTCGTGTGCTAGTGATGATCGATAAGGTTTATTCTTGATTTGTTCTTGAAACCTTTCAAGACCATTAAGACTCCCACTGACTCCTTGACATATAAGATTCTCTTGTCAAGAAACATTTTTTATCAAAGCAAATATTCAAGAGTTAGTGTAGTTCTTATCAAGACAAAACACTTCACGTAATTGGTCCTAGTTGGTCTTTGTCTTATCCAAGACAGCACAACTCACCAATTTCAAATGTGCAAGAATGAGAAAACTTTTCCAAATTCCACATTTGATGAGTGTTATAAACCTACTTAAGACTTTCCATTCAATGTCACAATCTTGGAGTATGACTCTAAGACTTGATATTGGAACGAAGTATGATTGACTTCTTGATTTAACCATTTCTACAATTCTCGATTCCTCTTCTTAGACATGCAATTGCACTAAGACTCACTTAGAGGATCAATTGAGACATGGTTCTTAATCATTAAGACTTATCATAAAACACAATAAAAGGTACTCTCCCTTCTTCTTAGAATGGAGAAACTTTTATCCTTCTACCTTCTTGATTCTTCTTATTCGTTCTGCTGTTGATTGAAACTTTTTCAGTTAACTCAGAATTATACTCAATCTTATAAGTATAACCATATTTACTAAACCTTAGTAAATCATGACGAATATCTTTTTCACTCTTGTGGTAGACTTGATCAACGTACGACCTATTTGGTAAACTCTCCCTATTTGGTAAACTTTTGACATTTCCACAAATAACATAATTAAGAATCAAATCCATTATTGCTAATAATAGAAACATTCAAACATCAATTTTTCATACATGCCATTGCAAGGATAAATAAATAAGATAAAACCAAAATTCATTTTATTGCGGAAAAATTTGTCCTTACAATGCAATTCAATTGAGAAACTATGTTATTACATATTTCTTAACAATCTATTCTAACTCCAAGTAGTAGCTCAAGAATCCATTCTTCAAGTAATGCGATCGAAATCCATTTCCTCACGATTAGATTTAGCTCACTTCTTCCCTTAAGCTTCCTCTTTTTTCTTCGATCCTACAAAACATCAAAATGAAATCTTATCACATCATGTATTAAGAATCTAGAATAGGAACTTAAAACAGTTAGATAATGGATTTTACCTGAAGTAGAGCCATACGTCTTGACTCTCCCATCTCTTAGATCTCTTAGGTAAATAGGGCAGCTTCGTTTCCAATGCCCATTCTCTTGGCAATAAAAGCAAATGGACTCCTTTGGCATAGCACATCAGACAATCACAGACTCAGTTCTTTCTGGACTTCCAATGTTGCCAGTGTCCATTGAAGTTTGGGAGTTTGATTCACCAGACAAATTTGCTTGATTAGCACGCCAAATTATTGCTGATTCAGCAGCTATAAGCAAATTGGTGAGATCAATAAGGGTCACGTCGTGCTCCATCATATAGTACTCTCTAATGAACTCACTATATGATTCAGGAAGTGACTGAAGAATCTAGTCAACAGTTAACTCACTTGAAATCTCGACACCCAACATGTTTAACCTATCAATGTGTGACTTCATCTCTAAGACGTGTGCACACACAGGTTTCCTATCTTCTTGTTTACTTGCCAAAAGGGCTTGAGTGAGCTTGAACTTTTCAAGCCTTTGAACTTGTGGGTTAGGGAGAACAATGAGAGGAAGTGGAGGAAGTGAAGCATGACTCTCATTTTCTTGATCGTATCTCGGAACGTCATCTTCATTTGGAAAACTTGTTCCATGGGATTTGGGAAGACCATGATTGTCGGAACTAGACATCTAAAAAACGGGAGAAAGTTCAAGTTAAGTTGATTGAGTCCTTAATAAAACACCCAAATGAGTTATTAAGGCTAGGATCCAACATAATATTCTACAACCTAGAAGAGGGATGTCGTAATCTAGTTGCAGAATATTTGAAGGTAGGTAAATGACGAATTACCAATTTCCACCATGAAAAACGAAAAAAAGAAGTTTAAGTTTTAAATGAATTGAAACTCCTAGATCTTTTGAGATTCATTGAACTTTTCAATGACATGTTTAATCTCGATTATGCCCTTCGATTTGTGACTGAGATGCCGAAGATCACAAATAAGGTGTGAATAACCATACGAATCACGTGGTGCACTTAATGCTACTATCACCTAATCAATGTGCCGGTTAGCCACACACGCTCCATTGATATATGATAAGCATCGAGCCACCCTTCGCCACCAATGTCATCCCCAAATTAGTGTGCCGGTTAACCACACACGCTCCACTAACGTCTGACAAGGGTACGAAGTGTAGTTCTATGGATTAGCATACAATTTCACATTTTTCCTAAAGTAACTATGATTTGGGAATTTGAAAAAGCATTTAGTTACTTTGTACTTCATTATACTTAAAATGGAAGGTTTCTGTCATATCCTATTCGTTTGGCTAATGACCCTCCACTAGTCAAGAGTGCGGTGGGTAAGAGTGGATACCCATTCAATCGCCATTTTATAGGCAATTTCCTTAAACACCCCTTATAAACCAGCTTCGTGAATGAGGCCTACTAATGGTAAGACTGACTGTTTACTCATACATATATATATATATAATATTAGACTTTTAATGTTATATATAGTATAGGGTGTATTTTACACTTTTAAAATACTAGGTGGTTTAACTTAGTAAATTATAATTTTAATTTAATTAAATGTAAACCAAAACTTTATGGATTTATTAAATCACCTTTAATTATACACTTTAATTAATTAATAAAACCATAAGGGTGTGATTTGAACTTTTCAAATTATTAGAGTTTTAGAATTTAACATTTCAAAATTAAACTTTTTAATCAACTTTTAAATTCCAAAACTTGAGGGCAAGTTTTGAAACATTTCAAAACATTAGGGTTTAACTTATTTAAATTTCATAAACAAAACTTTTAAGTTCAAATTTAAACTATAAAACCTAAAGGGGGCAATTGAAACTTTTTCACATCATAGAGGATCAAATAACAAATAATATAAATTAAACAATTAATTTAGTCATTATCTATATTTGACCTACTCTTATTTTAGTCACTAGATAATTACCAAATAATTTAAAATAATCCATATTTATCATATAAACAACCAATATTCAAAGATTTGAAATTATCTATTGTTTTGGCAAGGATAGTCATTTAATTAAGATAAAATTCAGATTTTAACTTCAAAAAAAACAATTTAGGCATCAAATCCAAGTCAAAACAACAACAAAATCCCGAAATACCCTCTGTCTGACGCTCGAACTCTCCGAGTCAGCTCTGAACTCGCTGAGTAGGGGCCAACTCGCCGAGTCCAAATACTGACTCGCCGAGTTGAGTCGGGCAGAGGCAGAAAACTCGATTTTTAGCAAACAAAACAGTTAAGAATCACATACAACTAAAACCAATCATCGCTCTGATACCACTGATGGGTTTTATGCATAAGAAACAATCCTATGAGCTCATACAAACCCTAATGCTTAGATCTAAGTTTCTCTATTGTACATGCTATGAATCCAAAACTATAAACCCTAGATCTAACAGCTAATAAACTGAATTAGGGTTTAGAGAATTACCTTTGATTGTTATATTGGAATAACAATCAATTCCTTGCTTTGATTGGCTTTAGAAAGCTTAGTGCCTCAAGTGCTGCACCTCTAATGGAATCACTAACACCATATGCAACTTGGATGAAGAGGAGAAGAAAGGAGGCCGCCCAAAATGATTAGAAACCCTAGAGAATCAGTTCTCCACGTTTTTGGGGCATAGAGGCCCTTTATATACATGTAGGCGATTAGGGTTTTCAACTAGGAAACCCTAATCTAACTGCTTAAGCCCTAAGCAGCCCATGGACTCCTTTAACATATCCCTTGGACGATTTCTAATGGGCTTTCCATAGAATTCGTCCAACCTATATATTATTAGGTGATCCATAGCCCAATTATAATTATCCTATAATTACAACTTCAGTCCCTTAAGTTTAATTAATCTCTTTTAGCAACAAAATTAATTCTTGACTAATATTAATTAAACAATATGATTTCTCCTTTAATATATTATTCTCATGATATATTAATAAATCATAATTAAACCTTTCTCTCCTTAATTCATCCTACATATTGCTATGGTGAAGGCAACCCAAAAGGATCATGCTCATAATCGGGTTAAGTACATACCAAAATAGTTATGGACTTAGACACTAATCCAACACCTTTATGGCTGGTACAACTCCAAGGTCTCTAAAGAAGTTCTTCAACCATATAGCCTCCTTGGACGCTTCGCTTGCAGTTATGTACTCTGGTTCACACGTTGAATCAGCCACGGTCTCCTGCTTGGAACTTTTCCATGTCTTTGCTCCTCTATTTAGGGTAAACACCTAGCTTGAATGAGAGCAAAAGTTATCTCTATCAGTCTGAAATCTGGCGTCACTGTACCCTGTCACTCTCAAGTCATCACTCCCACCAAGTATAAGGACCCAGTCCTTAGTCCTTCGCAGGTACTTAAGAATGCACTTAACTGTTGTCCAGTGAGCTCTACCTGGGTTCCCTTGATATCGGCTAACCATGCTCAACGCAAAAGCCACATCAGGGCGAGTACAAGTCATAGCATACATGATCAAGCCAACGGCGGAAACATATGGTACTCGTCTCATTTTCGCTATCTCAGCATCGTGGTATTGCTCTGGATTGGTAACTCCCCTTTCTTGGAATTGTCCATGCTAAAAATTTTCAACACCTTGTCCAAGTAAGTACTTTGACTAAGTCCTATTAGTATTTTACTCCTATTTCTCAAGATCCTTATCCCCAGAATATAAGTAGCCTCTCCTAGATCCTTCATAGCGAAACACTTTCCAAGCCAGGGTTTAACCTCCTGCAAGGTTGGAATGTCGTTTCATATGAGCAGTATGTCATCGACATACAATACTAGAAAGCTAACTATACTCCCACTATCTTTGACATATATACATGACTCATCCTCACTTCTAGAGAAACCAAACTCTTTGACTTTCTCATCGAAGAAAAGATTCCATCTGCAAGACGCTTGTTTTAATCCATAAATGGATTTCTCAAGCTTTCTCACTCGATGGGAATTTAGTATCCATAAAACCTTCTAGCTGACACATGTAAACATCTTCAGCCAGCTTTCCATTAAGGAAAGCGGTTTTGACATCCATCTGCCAGATTTCATAATCATGAAACACAACGATGGCTAACATAACCCTAATAGACTTGATCTTAGCCACTAGTGAGAAGGTCATCATAGTCAACCCCTGGGGTTTGAGTAAATAACTTCGTAACCAGCCGTGCCTTGAAGGTATGCACTTTCCTATCCATGTCGGTCTTCTTCTTGAAGATCCACTTGCACACGACCGTCTTACAACCCAGTACATTGTGAACCAAGTTCCAAACTTGATTGTAATACATGGACTGAATCTTTCTGTCCATTGCCTCTTTCTACTTTGCAGACTCTAGGCTCGCCATGGCTTCCTTGTAGTTGTTAGGTTCATCCAAATTTATTAGTTTACTATCACTGATAAACATATCACCTTCAATAGTTAAATGGAAACCATACAACACAGGTGGAACACTAACTCTACTGGAACGTGTCATAGGTAAGGACTCATCAACTGGTTCAACATGAATCTCTTCCTCAGGTTGAGTGCTAGTGTTAGAGGTTCCTTCACCGCTTGATTCTTGAAGCTCTTCAAGATCAATTTGCCTCCCACTGTTCCCTTGGCAAATGAGTTCTCTTTCATAGAAAACCCCTCTCCTTGCTACGAAGATCACGTTGTTACTAGGTTTGTAGAAAAGATATTCAAAAGATTCTGGTAGGTAGCCGATGAAAATACATTCCTCACTATGAGGTTCAAGCTTGTCGTGAGTCTCTTGTCTTACGAAATCCTCGCAACCCCAAACCTTGATATGTGCCAATGAGGGAACCTTCCATATCCTCATCTCGTGAGGTGTTTTGAAAACCTTCTTAGTTGGGACTAGATTAAGGATATAGGCAGCAGTCTCTAAGGTATACCCCCAGAATGAGATTGGTAGCGAAGCTTGGCTCATCATGGAACGAACCATGTCCAAAAAGGTTTGATTACGCCTCTCAGCCACACCATTGAGTTGCGGTGTCCTAGGTGGCGTTAATTGTGAAACAATTCCACATTCCTTAAGATAGCCGTGGAACTCAATACTAAGATACTCACCACCCCTACCGGATCTGATCATCTTGATCTTCCTACCCAATTGATTTTCCACTTCTTGTTTAATCTCTTTGAACTTTTCAAAAGTTTCTGAGTTATGCTTGTTTAAGTAGATATATCCATATTTGCTATAATCATCGGTAAAAGTCACATAGAAGCGGTTTACATCCCTTATGGTGGATCTGAAGGGCTCACACACATCTATGTGTATGAGATCCAACAATCCCTCACCTCTTTCACAAGTACTAATGAATGGTGATTTAGTTATCTTTCCAAGTAAACAAGATTCGCGTGTGTCATCTAACTTTAGGTCAAATGACTCCAAGACTCCATCCTTTTGGAGTTGGGCTATGCGCTTCTTTTTGACATGTCCAAGATGACAGTTCCACAAACATGCCTTGTCTAAACCATTAAACGTATCAATATGCAACACATTATTTCCTAAGTTATCTACAACCATCACCGTTTGATATACACCATTACAAGGAAATGCTTCAAAATAAAATAAACCATTATAATAAGCATTTATAGAACCAATTTCATTATTAAACAAAAATCTAAAGACTTTTCTGTACAAACCGTGAAAGGAAATAACATTCCTCGTTATCTCTGACGAGTAGCAACATTCATTCAAATCTAACGCTAACCCACTATTAAGCATTAAAGAATAAACTCCGATCTTGGTAACAGGAGACGACTTCTTATTGCCCATAACCAAGTTCATCTTCCCATGCTCTACATCCTTACTTCTTTTTAGCCCCTACAAATCAGAACAAATGTGAAACCACATCCTGTATCAAGGACCCAAGAACTAGCATGTGATGAGTTATTAGATAGAATAGTATAAATACCTGTGAAGGAGGGCTTTATCTTCCCATCCTTGATGTCCTAAAAATATTTTGGTTAGCTTCTCTTCCAATGCCCTTTATCATGGCAGTAAAAGCACGTTGCTTATTTAGGATCGGAGGAGGGAGTGGCAGAACCAACCTTTGCTTTGGATCCACTTGAAAAAGATCCATCATGGGACTTTCCCTTCTAGTTCTTCGAGGGAGCTATCCTATTTTTCCCTTTTCCATGTCTAATAGCCAGTATTGGGGCAGCAACAGGAGTAGGAGTGGATTTAACACTTTTCCCTTTCATTCCACTTTCAACAGTTCTTAGCAGGCCTTGAAGCTTGCTTAATGTGACTTCCTCATTGCTCATATGATAAGTCATCTTGAACTGATCATAGCAAGAAGGTAGAGTGTGTAGGACTATGTCAATATCCAAATCTTCGTCGAAGTTCACATTCAACTTCAAGAGATGATCCACATATCTTTGCATTCTTTGCAAGTGGCTCGTGATGGACTCTCCATCCCTCATCTTGGTGGTGATGAACAAGGTGACTATCTCATATCTCGTAGGGCCAGTAGTCCTCATAGAACCACCGCAGCTCAGGAGTCATGGTGGCTACCATAATATAGGACACCTTAGTGGCATCCTTATGGTGAGCCTCATACTCAGCTATTTCTTTGGGAGTAGCTTTGGACTCATCAACCTCTTTCAACGGATTGTCAAGGACATATTCTTTGTCCTCGTAGCGCAAGTCCATTCGAATATTATGGATCCAATCATTGAAGTTGGAACCATCGAATGTGACCCTCTCACAAATGTTCAAGAGCGAGAATGATTTGTTGTTGGAGGAACCGAAAGCGTTGTTTGAGGTAGACATTTGCAAAAGAAGAAAGACAAGTTTTTGATTAGATAGGAAATCCTTAAGATAACACCCAAATGAAATATTAAGGCTAGGAACCAACATAATAATTCACAATTCGGAAGACGGATGCCGTAATCCAGTTGTAAATTATTTGAAGGTAGGTAAATGACGATTTACCAATTTCACCACAATAAACGAAATTAAAAGAATTAGGTTTTAAATGAAATGAAATTCCTAGATTCTTTGAGACTCATTGAACTTTTCAATGACATGTTTAATCTCGATTATGCCCTTCAAGTCTGTGATTGGGATACCGAGGATCACAAACAAGGTGTGAATAACCATGCAAATTAGCTTGGCACTCTCGAGTCATTTACCACCTAATGAATGTGGCGGTTAACCACATACATTTCATTGATCTATGATAATTCTCAAGCTACCCTTTTCCACCCATGTTAGTCTAAGTTAGTGTGTCGGTTATCCACACACGCTTCATTAACGACTTGGCAAGGTGCAAAGTGCAATTTCATGGGATATCATCATTTTCACATTTTGCTAAAGTAACTAAGATAGGGAATTTATAAAAACATTTAGTTACTTTGTAATTTTCATTATACTTATTAACGAGGAATTAATATCCTATCCTACCCATTCGGCTAACGACCATCTACCAATCAAGGAAGCGGGAGGTGAGAGTGGACACCCATTCAACCGCCATTTTATAGGCAGTTTCCTTATACCCCCTTATAAATCGGCTGGTATATTTTAGTCATTTCAAAATACTATGGTTTTTAATCTAATTTAAATTTTTTGAAATTCATACTTTTCTTAATTTAAAATCTTAAATATTAAAAACCTTGATTTAATAATTATCCAAATTAAACAATTAATTTAAATTATTAAATCTCATAGGATTATCCATTAAATTAAATAAATAATTTAACCTAATCCCTTTATCCCCTAGATTTCGAAAATTTGGGAAAGGATATTTCAGAATATTTATTTATCCACTTAAACAGTTAATAGTTTAATTACCAAAGATAATATTATCCTAATCCCTAGAATTTCGAAATCTAATCTTAGGGAGGAAGGTATTTTTGAAAAACTTAGGGTTAACCAACCCTAAAATCAAAAATATGGGGCCAAAGGAAAGGGTCCAAAAACCCTACAAAAATTTCAAAACTAGGGTTCTGAAAGCCTAATTTCGAAAAATCCAAGGCCTAGGGTTTAATTGCCATAAACCCTAATTTTTCAAGTTCAAACTGTTATATCAAATCTAATTCAAAACAACAACCAAAGCTCTGATACCACTGATGGGTTTTATACAAACAATCCTATGTGTGCATGCAACCTAGTTTGGATCTATGTTTTTGTTGTTTTTTATGTACTATAACATTCCTATGGTGCACATACAACCCTAATGATTTGGATCTAAGTTTTCTCTAATTATACATGCAATAAACATTTGCCAAAGCATGAAGCCTAATCTAGCATGCAAGGTGATATTTGAATTATAAGAACTAGTTAAAATATTACCTTGTGTAGTAGCTTGAATAACTTGGCATCAAGAAAGCTTAGCACCATGCCTCAAATGGAATCATAAAACACCAAGAACAATTAGGAGGAATATAGAGAGGTTATGGAGACTCTAAAATCGGATTCTACTTCTTGGAGTGTAAGGTGTATGTAAGTGTAACCGATTTCAAGCTTATAGACACACACACACACACACATACACACACACACACACACACATATATATATATATATATATATATATTTGTGTATATATATATGTGGGTGTGTGTAGAATATCAAGGGTCATGTGTAACCTGTAACGCCCGTAGATCCGGGCTAGTCAATTTAGAGACAATAGGCGTCAAAAATCAATTTTTGATGAAAGGTTATTTAGAATGAATAATCTTAACTAAGTTATAGTATATGTTACACGGTTTCTGTGCATATAAAGAACGCCGAAATCCGAGTTATAACGAAGAAGTTATGACTTGTCGAAGTTTTGCGGCAGAACCGGCACGACGCTGAATGACGTAAAAAGTGAATTTACGTTAGAGTGATATTTAGCCTTAGCAATCTAAACGAAAGTCGTAGAGTTCGTTAAACCATGAGCGTGCATAAAAAGAACGTCCAAATCTGACTTCGTATGAGGAAATTATGATTTTTCGAAATTTCGACTTAGCAGTATGCAACCCGAATACTCGATTTGAGACCGAGTGGTTTTTAGCCGAAACAATATAAATGAGAATCGAAGGTCTCGTTAATAGTAGTAAAACGATAAAAAGATAGGCGAGAACGGACGTCGGATGAAGAAGTTATGAATTTATAACGGAGTTTTCCTGTCCCGGCCTACTAAAAATAAATAATATAAATAAAGTCAAAATTAGCCGACGGAGTCTAAACGAAAGTTGTAGATCGTAGTCTCACCTACGCGTGGATATAAAGAACGTCGAAAACGGAGTTCATATGAGGAAGATATGAATTTTTGAAGTTTATTAAATATTTTCGATATTTAATTTAAATATATATTAACCGATATTGTCCATGGGGGGAGTCAGCGACCCTATCGTCATTACGCCCAGCGTAATTCAAACTTGCAGCCCCTATAAAAGGGTGTCGAGGGCAACCGACTTCTTTTCTCATTTCTTCCCTTTTTCTCGCGTTTTTGCATCGTTTTTCGTGCAAGAATTATCCCGAAGCCCTGGTATCATTCCCGAGCCCCGAAGCAAGTCCCGAAGCCCCGAAGATCCCGAGAAGTGCAATTCCCGAGCCGAAGCTCTGCCCGCGAGGAGTCCGGTTTTTGTGAAGATCTTCTAGATCTGCCGAAGAATACTACTTCTACAAGCCGTAGTGCTGTCCGATCATCTTCTGATCAAGTGAGTGTGTAGTTACTTTCTTCTAACACATAAATATTAAGTATTTGCTATAAAATACGTGCTATGTGTATAATATAAAGTTGTTTATATGTGTGGGTGTATAGTCTCTTTCATAAACACGGGTATAATACAAGTATTGTTTGAATGTATTAAGTATATGCTTGGGTGAGTGTGTGGTTACTTTCTTCTAACACATAAATATGAAGTATTTGTTATAAAATACGTGCTATGTGTTTATATATTGTTGTTTATTTGAGATGAGTGTGGAATGAATGTTTTATATAGTTTTTAAATGAGTTAAACTGTATATGTATTTTATATCTACAAATATTTTGGTTAGAACATGGGTAAATGAGATAGTTGGTATGTGATAAAACGATGAGGTATGAAAGATGATTAAGAATGATATTGGCAGATGCACCAATTAGAGAATATCATAATACTAGCAGATGCGCTTAAGAATAATATCGGTAGATGCACCAAGTAGTGAATGTCGTAATCCTGGCAGATGCGCTTATAGGATAATCCTGGCAGATGCGCTTATAGGATAATGTCGGCAGATGCGCCTAAAAGAGAATGTCATAAACCTGGCAGTCGCACCTCATAGTGTATGACGTAATCCTGGTAGAGGCGCTTAAAGGATAATGTTGGCAGATGCGTCTTATGTAGCAATGGAAGTTTGTGCTAATTCCTTAGGTCAATCCTTAGGAATGAATGAATGACGGGTAGTTGAATTCCTAGGGTAAAATCCTAAGAAATAAAGAAGATAATAGGGATGGGTAATTGAGTTGAGTGTTTGATGGTTGAATATAATAATTATATTATTGTGGGTTGAAAACCCTATATGCTCACCAGGCCCCCAAGCCTGACCCACTCAGTTTTCTTTGCATTACAGGTAATGGCACAATAGTATAAGTTGGTGGACTTGACGAGAGATTTTGGATTATAGGCCAGTAGTTATGAATAACTGTTGTAAGGTTTATTTTATATTGTTTATGCTTTTGGTCTGTATCGAACATGACATCCCGAGGTTTTATTATTTAATGAAAATACATTTCTTTAAAGAAAGGCTTTGATAATTTTTATCATATTTTGTTTTGGGAAAAAATTCCGCAACTGTTTTCTTTAAAAGATTACTCTGATTTTATAAAACAAAGCATAAACAAATCGGTCTTTTCTGGCCGTGAAAATGGGGATGTCACATAACCTTAATCCATACACATTAGCCCATGATCCATCCATTTGATTTAGATAAATACTTCATGAATTAATCCATAAGCCCATCACAAATCAAACCACGGATCTTTAGCCCAATTCAGATGTATCATTTTAATTAATCTCTTTCGATCACTAAATTAATTCTTAAATTAATTCTTGACCAATACTCATTAAATAATATTAATCCTCAATATATTATATTTATAGTATATTAATAACTCATAATTAACCTCTTACTCAAATATCCTTCCTAACATATTGCTTTGATGAATGCAACCCAAATGGACCATGCTACTATTGGGTAAAGTACATACCAATTATAGTTATGGGCTCAGACACCTAATCCAACAGTCTCCCACTTGGATAAGTCTAATAGCTATAATTTCCAATGTAACTTAAAATCCGATTAGCAATCGTAGCTCTTAAAAAGCCACTGTCAAACTCTAACATGTCCATTAGATAAGTGATCATGCGGACAAATACATGGAACATAGTCATACTTATTGTCCTGCAGTTTGTTTCCCAATTTCCGATTTGTCTGACATATAACTTAATTGAACATATCAATAGAGTTCTAACTAGGCCCGACACATAAGTTAAAACAAAATCATCAAGGGGCCCTTGATATCACTTTTAATTCTCATAGGATAAAGGGGACCAGATAAACTTCGACTTATATGCTTGTACTAATTATTCACCGAATCATACATAATAGCACATTTTATAACATCGAGTTACTGATGTGTTTTTGCACTACTAGTGTATAATCAACAAATAATCGTCAACTCATATATCTTGGTTTGAAGATTATACAATATTATCGTCTCACAATCACCTGTGATAAATTCCATGAAGTGATATGTGAGTGTGGGTTTAGTCCAATACTCAAATCTTATTTCAGGAGTACTCATGAATATTTGTAGCAATCTTTTGTTATGTCTAACACCTTAGACAATCATCCAAAAATCCATTCATGACAGTCTTCTTTCATAACCTACTTCCAAAGTATGATCGACTGTGGATAGTTTGAATAATCTTATTGTTCCTGGAAGTCAAAACATGCAAAATGAAACAATAGTAAATAATTGACACAAGACAATAACACTACTTATAAATAAAAAACACCTTTTATTCAATCATCAAATGTCAATTACATTTTAACTATTACAAGTTTCTGAAATTCTATCTAATCACTAAAACTAATATCGTCCTTCAACCCGATACTACTAGCGTGCTGCAAGTGCTTAACCCTACTCAGTCCCTTCGTAAGGGGATCTGATGGGTTGTTTCTGACGATACCCTCTTAACCACGAGGAGTCCCTCTTCTACTTGATGTCTTATGAAGTGATATTTTCTATTGATGTGTCTTGATCTGCTATGATCTCTTGGTTCCTTGGATAAGGCAACTGCATTATCGTTATCACAGAAAATCTCCATGGGCTCCTTTATAGTTGGTACAACTCCAAGGTCTCCGATGAAGTTCTTCAACAATATCGCCTCCTTCGATGCTTCACTTGCTGCTATATACTCTGATTCGCGCATTGAATTAGCTACAGTCTCATTTTTGGAACTTTTCCAAGTTATTGCTCCTCTATTTAGGGTAAATTAGCCCGACTGAGAGCGGAAATTATCTATGTCGGTCTGAAAACTGGCATCACTATACCCAACCGGTCTTAAGTCATAACTCCCACCAAGGGTAAGGATCCAGTCCTTAGTCCTTCGCAGGTACTTAAGAATGTTCTTTACCGTAGTCCAGTGAGCTTTACCATGATTCCCTTGATACCTGCTAACCATGCTCAATGCAAAGGCTACATCAGGGCGAGTATAGGTCATAGCATATATGATCGAACCAACTGCATAAGCATATGGAATTCGACTTATTTATACTATTTTAGCATCGGTACTTGGACTTTGAGTCTTACTTAGTCTGTCATTGCTTTGGATAGATAGTTTTCCTCTCTTGGAATCCTGCATGTTGAAACGTTTCAACACCTTGTCCAAGTAGGTACTTTGACAAAGTCTTATTAGTCTTTATCCCTAGAATGTAAGAAGCTTCTCCGAGGTCCTTCATAACGAAATACTTCCCAAGCCAGGACTTAACCTCCTACAAGGATGGGATGTCATTTCTTATGAGCAGTATGTCATCCACATACAACACAAGAAAGCTAACTATACTCCCACTAGCTTTGACATACACGCATGATTCATCCTCACTTCTCGAAAAGCCAAACACTTTGAATTTCTCCTCGAAAAAAAGATTCCATCTACGAGATGCTTTTTTAATCCATAAATGGATTTCTAAAGCTTACACACTCTATCAGGGTACTTTGCATCGACAAAATCCTCTGGCTGATTCATGTAAACATCTTCAGCCAACTTCCCATTAAGGAAAGCGGTTTTGACATCCATTTGCCAAATTTCATAATCATGAAATGTAGCTATGGCTAGCATAACCCTTATAGATTTAATTTTCGCCACTAGTGAAAAGGTTTCATCTCAGTCAACTCCAAGAGTTTAAGTAAAGCCCTTTGCAACCAATCGCACCTTATAAGTATGTACTTTCCCATCCATGTCGGTCTGCTTCTTGAAGATCCATTTGCACCCGACTATATTACAGCCTGATACATTGTCAACCAAGTTCCAAACTTAATTTTCATACATGGACTGAATCTCACTATCCATTACCTCTTTCCATTTAGCAGACCTAGGGCCTGCCATGGCTTCCTTGTAGTTGTTAGGTTCATCCAAATTTACCAATGTGCTGTCACTGATAAATATATCACCTTCAGAAGTAATATGGAAACCATAAACTCAGGTGCCTTCCTAAATCTACCGGAACGCCTCAAAGGTAAGGAGTCGTCAATTGGTTCAACAGGAGTTACCTCCTTGGGTTGAGTGCTAGTGTTTGAGGTTCCTTCATCACTTAACTCTTGAAGATCTTCAAGGTCAATTTGCCTCCCACAGTCCCCTTGGCATATGAGCTCTCTCTCACAAAAGACTCGCCTCTTTTCAACGAAGAAAATATTGTCACTCGGTCTATAGAAGAGATATCCAAAGGATTTATGTGGGCAGCCGATGAAAATACATCGCTCAATACGAGGTTCGAGTTTGTCGTGAGTTTCTTTTCTCAGAAAAGCCTCGCAACCCCAAACTTTGACGTGTGCTAACGAGGGAACCTTCCATGTTTACACCTCGAGAGGTGTTTTGGAAACCTTTTTAGTTGGGACTAGATTAAGGATATGGGTGGCAGTCTCTAAGGCATACCCCAAGAATGAGATAGGTAATGAAGCTCGACTCATCATAGAACGAACCATGTCCAATAAGGTTTGATTGTGCCTATTAGCTACACCATTAAGTTGTCGTGTCCTAGGTGGCATCAACTGTGAAACAATTCAACATTCCTTAAGACAGTTGTGGAACTTGCTACTAAGATACTCTCATCTTTGATCAGATCGAAGCATCTTTATCTTCCTGACCAATTGATTCTCCACTTCATGCTTAAACTCTTTGAACTTTTGAAATGTTTATGACTTATGTTTGATTAGGTAGACATAGCTATATCTGCTGTAATCATCAGTAAAAGTCGCATAGAAGCGGTTAGCATCCCTTGTGGCAGTTCTGAAGGGTCCACACACATCTGTGTGTATTAGATCCAACAGACCCTTACCCCTTGCACAAGTGCCAGTGAAGGGTGACTTTGTTATCTTTCCAAGTAAATAAGATTCACAAGTGTCATCTGACTTTAAGTCAAATGACTCCAACACTTTATCCTTTTGGAGTTGGGTGATGCACTTCTTTTTAACTTGTCCAAGACGACAATGACATGAGTATGCTTTATCCAAATCATTTGAGGAATCAATATGCAACACATTATTTCCTAAGTTATCTACAACCATCACAGTTTCATATATGCCATTACAAGGTAATGCTTCAAAATAAAATACACCATTGTAATAAGCACTAATACTACCACTTTCATTATTAAAAGAAAAGTTAAAATCTTGTTCATACAAACTGTGAAAGGAAATAATATTCCTTATTTCCTCGTCATATTAGACAAGTAGCAACAATTATTCAAATCTAATTTTAAACCATTACTAAGTAATAAAGAATAAACTCCAATCTTGGTGATAGACGACTTTCCCTTATTCCCCGTGATTAAGTTCATCTTCTCGTGCTCCACATCCCTACTTCGTTTTAGTCCTTGCAAATCAGAACAAATGTTTAAGCCACATCTTGTATCAAGGACCCAGGAATTATCATGTGATGAGTTATTAGATAGAATAATATAAATACCTACAAAGGAGGGTTTGATCTTCCCATCCTTTAGGTCCCGCAAGCATTTCAGGCAGCTTCGTCTCTAGTTCCCCTTTCATGGCAATGGAAGCACTCGACTTCCTTTGGATTGGAAGAGGGTGTGGCAGAACCAACTTTGGTTCCACTGGAAGAGGATCCAACATGGGACTTTCAATTATGAATATTGGAAGGATTCTTCCTCTTCTTTCCCTTTCCATGTCCAATTGCCAGGACAGGGGCAGTTACAGTAGGAGTAGGTACAATAGATTTTCCCTTCAAACCACTTTCAACAGTTCTCAAGAGACCTTGAAATTTTCTTAGAGTGACCTCCTCCTTGTTCATATGATAGGTCATACGAAACTGATCATAACAAGGAGGAAAAGAGTGTAGAATAATATTTATGGCCAACTCTTCGGCGAAGTTAACATTCAATTTTAGCAAGCGGTCCACAAACCTTTGCATCTTTTGCAAGTGGGTTGTGATGGACTCTCCATCCTTCATTTTGGTCGTGATCATGGAGGCAACGATCTCATACCTCTCCTGCCAAGCACTTTGATGGTACCTTTCCATAAAGTCCTGGTGCATTTCATAAGGCCAAAAGTCATCATATAACTTTTGGAGCTCAGCAGTCATGGTTGCGATCATTATACACGACACTTTGGTTGCGTCCTTCTCATGAGTTTTGTACTCAACAATTTGTTCGAGAGTAGCAATTGATTCATCGATCTCTTTAAGCTATTTATCAATGACATATTCTTTGTACTCATAACGAATTGTCATTCTAATGTTTCGAATCCAATCATTGAAATTCGATCCATCGAAGATGGCCCTCCCACATAAGTTCATGAGGGAGAAATAGCCGGAAGGGATTGGGTTGGAAGCATTGATTGAAGTAGACATCTGAAAAGAAAGATAAAGTTTTGATTAGATAATGATCCTTAATATAACACCCAAAATGAGATATTAAGGCTAGGACCCAACACAATATTTTACAATTCGGAAGAGGGATGCCATAATCCAATTGCAAAATATTTGAAAGTAGGTAAATGATGAGTTACCAATTTCCACCATGAAAAACGAAATTGAAGATTAGGTTTTAAATGAATTGAAATTCATAGATTCTTTTGAGATTTATTGAACTTTTTCAATGGCATGTTTAAATCTCGATTATGCCCTTCAAGTTTGTGACTAGGATACCGAGGATCACAAACAAGGTGTGAATAACCGTGCAAATTAGCTTGGTACTCTTGATGTTACAAATCACCCAATCAATGTGCCGGTTATCCACACACGCTCCATTGATCCATGATTAACACCAAGCTACCCTTTACCACACATTGTCAGTCCCACACTAGTGTGCCAGTTAACCACACACGCTCCACTAACAACTTAAGAAGGTGTAAAGTGCAATTTCATGGAATAGCACCATTTTCATATTTTTCCTAAAGTAACTAAGATTGAGAATTTATAAAAGTTTAGTTGCTTTAATAGTTTTCATTATACTTATTAATGAGAATTATTGTCCTATCCTACCCGTTCAGCTAACGACCCTCCACCAGTCAAGGTAGCAGTGGGTGAGAGTGGACACCCATTAAACCACCATTTTATAGGCAGTAACCTTATACCCCCTTATAGACTGGCTTCGTGAATGAGGCCTACTAACGGTAAGACTGACTTGTCTTATACATATATATATATATATATATATATATATATATATATATATATATATATATATATATATATATATATATATAAGTATTAAACTTTAATATTATAATAGTATAAGGGTTGAATTTTAAACTTTTAAAACTCTAGGGTTTGGAATTAAAGTTTCATTAATGTAACTTTTCAAGTTCCAAACCTTGAGGGTAAGTTTTGTAACTTTTCAAGACTTTTGAAATAATAACTTATGAATTTTTATGTTCCATGAATGAGACCTTTCCAATTCCAAACTTACGTATAAGTTATGAAACCTTCAAAGTCTCTTAGAATTCTATAACTTACATTAGTTAATGGTTTCATAAATAAGGACTTTTCATGTTTCATAACTTTAGGACAAGTTATGGAACTTAATCAAGAACACACATAGATCAAATTAACTAATCCGATTATGATAGGATGATTGTTTACCAACTTGACCTATTCATGTTACATGATAAGTTCAAATTTTACAAATAACTAGTATTTACCAAAAAAAACAAGTAGTTATCTTAGAATTTGATAAACATCATTTTATTGAATGGGGATTCACATTACCATGTCATTAAAATCGAATTTTATGAATCAAAACAGTTTGTGGTAATGTTGCTAATCCAAACAGGCCAAAAGCTCAAAAATTCTACTCACAGATAGTCTAACTCGTCCAGCGCACTGATGAACTTAACGAGTTCATCATCATAAGGCACCTACTCGTTGAGTAGGCCTAGCAGAATCCAGTTGTCCAGTTTTTTCAGCTTTGAAAATTACACAGTTACATCAAAACAATAGAAAAACATTCTAGGCTCTGATACCACTGTTGGGTTTTATGTACTCTAACATTCCTATGGTGCACATACAACCCTAATGTTTTGGATCTAAGTTTTCTTTAATTATACATGCAGTTAACATTTTCCAAAGCATGAAGCCTAAACTAGGATGCAAGGTGATATTTGAATTATAAGAACTAGTTAGAATATTACCTTGTGTAGTAGCTTGAATAACTTGGCCTCAAGAAAGCTTAGCACCAATAGTTTGATGCCTCAAATGGAGTCAAAAAAACTCCAAGAACAATTAGTAGGAATATAGAGAGGTTATGGAGACTCTAAAATCAGATTCTACTTCTTGGAGTGTAAGGTGTGTGTATATATATATATATATATATATATATATATATATATATATATATATATATATGTGTGTGTGTGTGTGTGTGTAGAATATCGAGGGTCATGTGTAACCCTAATCCATACACATTAGCCCATGATCCATCCATTTGATTTGTATAAATACTTCATGAATTAATCCATAAGCCCATCACAAATCAAACCATGGATCTTCAGCCCAATTCATATGTATCATTTTAATTAGTCTCTTTTGATCACTAAATTAATTCTTGACTAATACTAATTAAATAATATGATTCCTCAATATATTATACTTATAATATATTAAAAAATCATAATTAACCTCTTACTCAAATATCCTTCATAACATATTACTTTGATGAATGCAACCCAAATGGACCATGCTACTATCGGGTCAAGTACATACCAATTATAGTTATGGGCTTAGACCCCTAATCCAACAATTTTCTCAATTAGACATACAACAAATGAACGTAAAGGAAAACCCTAATATGCATCTAATATTTTCGAAATACACATATGAAAGATTAGATCACATACCTATGTTGCTATGTAGTAATAACAACTAATTCTTGACGTTCCTTTGCTCTTGAGAACAAGTACCATAATTGTAGTACCGCTAATGGCTCACAAACACACTAGGGTGAATGGATGAATATGAGAGAGAGAGAGAGGGGGGGTAGCTTGCTCCAAAATTCAGCACTCCTAGGGTTTCACAAGGTGTGTACCAAATCTAGTGCCAAAGGGGTCTATTTATACTTGAGGCTAGCTAGGGTGGTGGAAACCCTAATTCATTAACTTGGGGCCTAAGCAAGTCCATGGACCTCCTTACCTTAGGCCTTGGAAGAAAATACCTAGATCCTTGTAGGGATTTTTGGCCCATCCCTAATAAGGGTGATCCAATGGCCTAAAGCCTCAATTATCAAATAATTACAAAATAGCCCCTGCACTTTTTAATCAGTTCCTTTAATCCCAAAATTAATTCCAAATTAAATACTAATTAATATTACGATTTCTAATTGATATATTATTCTTATAATATATTAATAAATCATATTTATAACCCAATTTATTATTCTTAATAATAAATTAACCTCTCTTCTCAATAGTCACCATGTCTAGTCACCAGTATCAAGGCAACCCAAAAGGACCATGCTACTATCAAATCAAGTATATACCAATTGTAGTTATGAGCTTAAACACCTAATCCAACATAATCATCATGTCATGTCAGCTTCACATCATTTAGTTACCGGATGGCTTAAAGGTGACCATAAAAATCGTAAAAATCGAAAAGAAAAATAGAAAACACGATGTTCGAATTGAATAAAATTAATGGAGTGTCAAAATAAAATATAAAAGAAAAACTTAATTTCTTTTGTGACATTTACCCTTAAACATCTATCACCACTTATTAAAATGTTTCATATAACACCTAATATTATTTTTTAAATAACATCATATATGATGTTGTCATTATTTTAATAATTATGTAGGGAAGAAAATAAAACTACTATAATTTTTTTGACACATTTATTAAAATAGATTAATAAGTAAGAAATATAAAATATAAACTATCATTAAGGGGATAAATGATATTGATTATAAATGAAATGATAAAAAATGATAATAAACTAGGGTTTTGGTCGTCCGTTCAGTGCTGCGAAAGGCTGATATATTGAAAAACACAGCTCGACACGGATAAAGTTTGTACGACAAATTTTGAGACAACTTTCACCATAGTTACATTCAACCATAGACCAAAATTGAAAACTACAATGCTATTTCCTACCACAATGATGCTAATTTATGCAGTTTTATGGTGATGATCTTGATCCAACATATTTTGATCATATAAAATCAAGCAACAAAATAACTATTCTTACGTTCAAACATTTGTTAATCTTTTATCATCTTCAAGAAATAAGAACATAAACAATATGCTAAAAAAAATTAGAGGTCCCAAGATAACCATTTGCAAAGTGGATAACAAAAATATAAAAATGAAGTTTATATCTTAACAATTATTTATGGAGTAGGCGGATGAAAATAAAATTTGAAAGTATATCATATTTTATACAATACTGCAAATAAAAATTAATAGAAAATAATTAATAAAAATTAATATAAATGAAAATGAAAACTATAAAAACAATTATGTAAGGGACGAAAAATGTAACTTTAAAATATAATAAGGATCGAAATTGCAACTTACAAAATACCAATAATATAACTTTATAATAATTAAGATGTAAATAATTAATTTAAAATTCATTTTTGGGAAAAATGTAAATATAAAAGTTTGCTAGAAGAATCAAAAAGGTTATTTCCAAATAAAAGCTTATTTGCATTTTGTTTCAAATGTTTTAACAATTATAATATGATTTGATTTTACTAGTTTTGGTTCTTGAAAATGGACTAGCTAATGAATAGTAACTCTCCCTTACAAACCAAAATTTTAATATATATATATATATATATATATATATATATATATATATATATATATATATATATATATATATATATATATATATATATATATAGGGTTAAGTTTGTCTTCTAATTATCTATTGTGTGCATGTATGATTGATTCTGGACCAATCATTTTAGTTATTTTAAGAAACTAATTAATGCATATTAAATGCTGAAAATTTAATTAATATTCATTATATATTTAATGAATATATAAATGTATATATATATATATATATATATATATATATATATATATATATATATATATATATATATATATAGAGAGAGAGAGAGAGAGAGAGATAAAGAGAGAGTTAGGTTAAAATGTTTCTTCTATGTATTGTGTGCATGTAGGATTGATTTTGGACCAATCATTTTAGTTATTTTAAAAAAGTAATTAATACATATTAAATGTTAAATATATAATGAATATTAATTAAATGTTCAACATTTAATATGCATTCCACCATCTTATGCGTTACGGAAGATAGCATCATTGCAAAGTGAACCATAAAAATAGAAAATAAGGATTCGATTGAAACAAATGTGTATAAATTAAGGAGACGGACAAAAATAAGATTTGATTGTGTATCTTGATCCATACAATGCATAAATGACAATTAATTAAACAACTGTAATAATTAAAAGTAACATTTATAAAAACAAAAATTACGAAAACAAATTTTGTAAGGTCGTAAGTTTAAAATATAATAAGGTAATGAAATCGTAACTTATAAAATACTACTAATTTAGCTCATGATGAAAAATTTTAGTGTAAAATTATTCCAAGGGTAACAAAGATAATAACAAATAAAGTTTAGGGGGGAATAAAAAGTAAAATGAAAAAAAATGGATATAAAAATGATTCCGAGGAATAGAAAAGGATATGGATTTAATGTTTTGTTGGTCTACACATAGAAAACGAAATGAACGCAAAAAAGAAAACGAATATTGATTTAGTCTTTCCTGGTGCACACATTAAGACTGGTAGGTGTGGGTAACGCCCACACCGGCGTTATAAAGAAAATGACAAAAAAAACAACGTTAATGGAAGTGATGTTGATAATGGGAAGCAACGCCCAGACGTATAACACCTAATAACATGGATGGGGCATGATCTTCTTAGGCGTTATTTGAAATTATTATGTGCAATAACGGCCCACTCCTAGCAGCCTAAAAAGGAAATGAATAGTAGATAAGTTCATGATCAAACAGTTAGAAATTAATGTCTCTACATATGTGTATAAGTAAAAAAGAAAATTCACACCATCGGGCCAAATGGAATTTGAAATGAATAGTAACTCTTACTCATAAACTCAATTATATATATATATATATATATATATATATATATATATATATATATATATATATATATATATATATATATATATATATATATATATATATATATATATATATATATATATATATATATATATGGGTAAAGTGAATATACCTAACAACCTTATATAAGCTTAGGTACCTAACTCTATCATACTACATCGGTTTGAATCATATTTACATTGTAATTGCCAAAGGTTCTTAAATTTCAACCCCATAACTTGATTACTTCCAAAATCTTTGGACATTCACCAATATCTTTCTTTTACATTACGTCTTTCTATCGAATACCACTTGATGGGCTTCAGATCCTACCGCTACAAATGAAAGGATGTAGGAGAAATATAATGATGAATTTCCAAATTTTTTTGAAGTAAATCAAGTTTAGGGATGAAGTTTAAGAACCTTGGATGATTGCAATGAAAATTTAATGCAAAATGACGTAGTTTGATGAGGTTAGGTACCTAAGCTTATATAAGGTTGTTAGGTATATTCACTTTACCCTATATATATATATATATATATATATATATATATATATATATATATATATATATATATATATATATACATACATATATATATATATATATATATATATATATATATATATATATATATATATATATATATATATTGAGGGGATATTTTGATAAAAATGTTATTTATTTTTAGAAGTGGACTATTATTTTGAGACAAACTAAAAAGTAAAGATGGACTATAATTTTGGGACGGAGGGAGAATATATATATATATATATATATATATATATATATATATATATATATATATATATATATATATAGGGTTAGGTTCGTGTGAGACCGTTATATTTTGTGAGACGGGGAGACTAAATCTTGACCAGTCATCTATATATATAGGGTTAGGTTCGTGTGAGACCGTTATATTTTGTGAGACGGGGAGACTAAATCTTGACCAGTCATCTTGAATAATCAAAGGCTGATATTAATTTAGCTTAAACCATAAAATAGGCGGTTGCATTTTTGTAATTTAACGGAACTTTGGGATTAGATCAAGACAGAGAGGGCGGGAATGGGATTTCGCATTCTTTTTCGTTCAGCACACAAAAACACTCGGTATTCTTCTTAAAATCCCTATATACGAACACTAAACCCCATTTGATCCAAATCTCGATCGTTGACATCTTCTGCTTCCTTAACAAATTTGTTTCGGATTAACCATAAATCTAAGTTGATCTTCTGACTCGAGCTCCTTATTACATCAAGGTTTCATCTTTTTTAACCAAGCTCGTTTGATTAAAGGCATTTTCCTAAATTTCTCCAGAAAAGCCCTAAGAAACTGATTTTGAATCTTCATCTGATCCAAAAATCGAATATATCCCCTTCAGATTTGGATTTAGATTTAGAATTTTATTTGTTCTCCATAATATTTAATCTTTCATGTAAAACCCTAGAAAATCTGTAACATCCGGAATTTCAGGTATTATATTTATTCATTGTATTTCACGTTTTGTGGAAGAACTCGGCGAGTTGGTGCGTAGACTCGCCGATTAGAGACACGATTTCTCACCCAGGTTAATGACCGGACTCGACGAGTCGTATTGGTGGACTCGACGAGTCCGCGTTGTTTAATGAAACCCTAATTTCTCGGGTTTGGACCTATTTATAGGGCCTTATGGCTCTCATATGTGCTCATCAGTCCCCAGAGTGAAACCCTAGTGAGCTTGAGCGATTTGAGTGAGAGAAGGAAGCTCTAGCCAAGAGGAAGCAAGGGAGTTGATTTCCTAAAGATCTGAGGTCCAGAACATCACATTTGAGGTACCATTTTCGAACCATTTTCTGTTGTGGTGATGTTCATGTTGATTTAGGGCTTATTGAGCCCTTTTTGTGACTAGATCTAGTGCTCCCATGGTCCCTTAGCGAGTTAAGGTTCTGGATCTGGACCCATGGAGGTCCAGAGTGCCTCTCTGTCCAAGCTTTATATGAGTCTATGGAGGTTTTGGTTTGGGATCATTGCATTTGAGGTTAAAACACCATTTAAGAGTCGATAGGTGTGATATGAGTGCCAAGCATAAACTTTACGTGATAAATAAGCTTGGAAAGACTGGATCTATGAGTTAGATGAACAGATCTGACCTCAAGAGGTCGTTTGGGGTTGTGCATGGAATGCACTCGTCGAGTCCATGGGCAGACTCGACGAGTTGGAGCGGGTTGTTCCGTGTTTTCGAACCAGGGGTTGAGTAACCGAGTCGGGTGAGTGACTCGGTGAGTCGGAAGGGATTCAGAGGAATTGGGTCCCCATAGGGACTCGGCGAGTCCACGCCAGACTCGGCGAGTTGGTTTGACCGTTGACCGTTGACTAGAGCTGACCGGTGTTGACTTGGTAGAATTAGTCAACCATAGTTGGGATAGTGTTAATTAGAGATATACTTGTGTTATAAGAGGACGATAGCTCGGGAGATCGAGCACTAGTGATTTCCGGGATTTACGAGTTACCGCGATACGCGAGGTGAGTCTTCTCACTATACTTTACCTTGAGTAGGTAATTGGAGTCATGTGATACAGTGTTGTATGCTATATATGTGTTATGTGTTGCACTGCATTATTCTATGTGATTTATGTTGTGCATGCTATAGAGTTAGAACCGGAAGGTTCACAGAGATAGAGCCTAAGGGTTCACAGAGTTGGGTGCACGGACCCATAGACTTATAGCCTTGAGTGGCTAATATGTGTTATATATGGTATTTTGGGGAAACTCACTAAGCTTCGTGCTTACAGTGTTTTGTGTTATTTGTTTCAGGTACTAGTGAGGATCGCGAGAAGGCGTCGGCTTGATCAGTACACACTCGGGATTTTTATGCTATGAGATCTTGGGATTGTTATATGCTATGAATTGAGTTTTTATGCTATAAAAACAATGATGTTTTTATGAGTAATAAATGAATTATGTTTTTATAAAATGCGAAAAATTGTTTTTGAAATTTACGGTGTTACAAGTTGGTATCTGAGCCTTGGTTTGAGGGATTCGAGTACACCTTCGGGCGTATTTGAACTAAAACTGAGGATTTGAGAAATATTTTCAAAAGAGAACCAAGTTTTTGAAAGAGAGTAAAAGATTTTTGGAAAACGCAGAGTAGAGTCGTGTGTACGATCAGTCAGCGCCTGAACGGTGATTTCCCAAGATACCTTTATGTTATATGCTTATGATATTGATATGATGTATTCTCGTGCTAGAGTAGGCTAGGTACTCCTATTAGGACTAGAGTGGCCTGATTTGTGAGGCCTTATCCTAGGGGGAGGTGAGTTGCTATGAGATGCTTGAGAGTGAGTAGGTAGCAGTGAGGAGCTTATGAGAGATCTGTTAGAGAAAGGATGTTGCATAATAGAGTACTTGGGACTTGGGATCCTAGGAGGAGGACTTGGGGTGTATACTAACGCGGTGTGGACGGTAGTATTGGGCCCGTACTACTGAAAACACCGGGACGGTGTACAGTTCAAGTAAGAATCTTCAGGATGCCAGAGATCAAGGAGGGATGAGTTATCGAGTGCGAGTATGCTCGAGTGAGTTTCTAATATACCGTATGTTGTATTTTAGAGGTAGATCATGGTGAGGACACGTCATGCGCCAGAGAGCAGCGAGACCAGTGATGAGGAGATCCGCCAGATCATCCATGAGGAGGTGGCGGCGGCCATCAGGGCAGAGATACCAGAGATGTTCGGGTCTATCAAGACCATGCTGATTGAGACTTTTGACGAGCGTTATGTCGCTCTTTCTGAGGCTGTTGTTGCAGCGGCCACCACAGCCATCGCTGCTGCTAGGCCGCAAGGGGGTGACTCGTTGTTGTTTAGGGAGTTCAGCAACACGAAGCCACCAGAGTTTGATGGGACGCAGGATTCGATTGAAACGATGAGATGGGTATCTGACATTGAGGGGTGTTTCTATACATGCTCGTGCTCGGAGCATTTGAGGGTTCGGTTTGCGCTGAACCAGCTTTGCTTGGGGGCGAAGGATTGGTGGAAGTTCATGACAACACACTATTCTCCAGCAGAGCTTGCTGCGGTGACCTGGGAGAGGTTCACCGCCATGTTTCGTGATGAGTACGTTCCCCCGATGGAACGGGACCGGTTGGCACAGGAGTTTTTGACCCTCAAGCAGGGTACGGAGTCTGTTACGGTTATTACCAGGATGTTTCATGAGAGGGAAATGTTTTGCCCTGAGCACGTGTCTTCTGAGCAGGCACGTATGAGCCGTTATTTGAGTATTTTGAGGAGAGATATTCAGGAGTTCGTGGCAAACTCCTCGTACCGGACATTTACCGAGCTTCAGGAAAATGCCTGGAAGAGGGAGATCGAGCTAGAGACTCAGGCTAGGAAGGAGGCGGAGTCTCAGGGGAGGGATCGGCGACAGGCACAGTCCCAGCCGGAAGCCAAGCGGGCCAAGCCCGCTGATCTCAGAGCAGGGAGTCAGAAGGGCCGCACTTGTGGAAAGTGCGGCAAGGGTTATGATGGAGTTTGTAGAGCTGGATCTTGCTACAAGTGTGGCAAGGAGGGGCATATGGTCAAGGACTGCCCCAAGGGGTTCGCAGTGTGTTTCCACTGCAACCAGACCGGACACCGGAAGGGCGAGTGTCCGCTGCTGCGAGGGTTAGCACAGGGAGCTTCTCAGGGGTATGCCCCTGCTGCGATTAGAGCTTTGGATAGTCGGCCGGTGAAGACCAAGATGCCGAAGGCTCGGGGGAGAGCCTTCCAGTTGACTGCGGAAGAGGTCCACGCAGCGCCCGATGTCGTAGCTGGTATGTATTCTTTCATGTATTTATTTTAATGTTTGAGATTTGTGCTTATATTATGATATGTGTAGGTACTTTTCTTGTGAATTCTGTACCTGTTGTGGTGTTATTTGACTCGGGTGCGAGTCGATTTTTATATCGTTGGCTTTTAGTCAGCACATCAGTATTAGTCGGGAGGCGTTGAGTCGACCTCTGAGAGTCTCCATCGCCGACGAGAGAGTAGTGTATGCCACAGAGGTGATTCGAGGGTGTGTACTCGAGATCTTCGGTGTAGAGTTTCCTATTGATTTGGTTCCGATTGCGATGGGGGACGTCTGTGTCATCATAGGCATGGATTGGTTGAGCAGATTTGGAGCCGTTATCGATTGTGAGCGGCAGCTAGTGACTATACGAGACCCAAGTGGGGGAGTTCTTACGGTGTACAGTGAGGGTACCTGTCCCGATTCAGCGTTTGTTCGGCTGCCAGAGCGAGACATAGTCTACAGTAGGGCTGTAGTGGTTTTGTAGCATATGTGATGGATATGCGAGTTGGTGCAGAGAGACCGAGTGCGGTTGAGGAGGTTCCGATAATGCAGGAATTCCCAGATGTCTTTCCCGAGGAATTACCGGGTGTGCCTCCCGAGAGGCAGGTTGAGTTTCGCATTGATTTGATTCCGGGGGAAGCACCTATTGCCAAGGCGCCATATCGCCTTGCACCTCCAGAGATGCAAGAGTCATCCTCTCAGCTTCAGGAGCTGCTGGGGAAGGGGTTTATTCGGCCGAGCAGCTCGCCGTGGGGAGCACCGATCCTTTTTGTGAAGAAAAAGTATGGTTTGCACCGAATGTGCATAGATTATCGAGAGCTGAACAAGCTAACGGCCAAGAACCGTTATCCTTTGCCGAGGATCGATGATTTATTTGATCAGCTGCAGGGAGCATCTTGGTTTTCCAAGATTGATCTGAGATCTGGATATCATCAGATGAGGGTGCGCGAGGAGGATATCCAGAAGACCGCATTCAGGACTTGTTATGGGCATTACGAGTTCGTGGTGATGCCATTCGGGCTCACCAATGCGCCTACAGTGTTCATGGATCTCATGAACAGGGTATGCAGACCGATGCTGGATCGATCAGTGATTGTGTTCATTGACGACATTTTGGTGTATTCGAGATCCAGGGAGCAGCATGAGGAGCATTTGCGAGAAATCCTCAGTGTGCTGAGATCGGAGAGGCTTTATGCCAAATTCTCCAACTACGATTTTTGGTTGCGAGAGGTGCAATTCCTTGGTCACCTCGTTAACCAAAAGGGGGCCTTGGTCGATCCGGCCAAGATCGAGGCGGTGTCGAGCTGGGAGGTGCCGAAATCTCCTTCCGAGATCAGGAGTTTTCTAGGGTTGGCCGGCAATTATCGGAGGTTCATCAGGGATTTCTCCAAGATTGCTGTTCCTCTCACCAGGTTGACCCGGAAGGGTGTGGTGTTCAGCTGGGGCCCAGAGCAATAGGCCTCATTTGAGACTCTTCGCCAGAGATTGTGTGAAGCCCCGGTGTTGGCTCATCCAGAGGGAATGGAGGACTTCGTGGTGTATTGTGACGCATCGATATCTGGGTTGGGCGTGGTGTTGATGCAGAGAGGGCATGTGATCGCGTACGCATCATGGCAGCTGAAGCCCCACGAGGCAAGGTATCCCACCCACGATCTAGAGTTGGGGGCTGTGGTGTTCACCCTCAAGATTTGGCGCCATTACCTGTATGGGGTTCGGTGTACGATATACACGGACCACAAGAGTTTGAAGTATTTGATGGATAAGCCAAACCTGAACATGCGTCAGAGAAGATGGTTGGATGTAGTAAAGGATTATGATTGTGAGATCATGTACCACCCGGGCAACGCTAATGTGGTAGCCGACGTCCTGAGTCGTAAGGCAGAGAGCGCCCCGATTCGGGATATTTGTATGAGATTGACGGTGATGACTTCGGTGTTGGACACCATCAGAGGGGCTCAGGCTGAGGCAGTAAGACCGGAGAACCGTAAGAGAGAGCAAGTTATCGGTCAGGTGTCAGAGTTCGTAACCGATAGCAGAGGGCTTATGACCTTCCAGGGTCGGATTTGGGTACTGTTTGTTGGAGGAACGCGTACCATCTTGATGGAGGAGGCGCATAGATCGAGATTCTCGATCCATCCCGGGGCCACTAAGATGTATTTGGATCTTAAAAGAGAGTATTGGTGGCCCTGTATGAAGAGAGATGTGGCATGGTTTGTTGAGAGGTGCCTAACCTGTCGTAGGGTTAAGGCCGAACATCAGAGACCGCATGGTAAGTTGCAACCACTGGAAGTCCCAGAGTGGAAATGGGAGCAGATATCCATGGATTTTATCACCAAATTGCCGAAAATGGCGAGGGATGTCGATGCGATTTGGGTGATAGTAGACCGTTTGACAAAGAGCGCTCACTTTCTCGCCATTAGTGAGAGCTCTTCTACGGAGAAGTTAGCAGAGGTATATGTGAGAGAGGTGGTATTGCGGCATGGGGTGCCGATCTCCATTGTGTCAGATCGAGATGTGCGTTTCACTTCCAGATTTTGGAAGAAATTCCATGAGGAGTTGGGTACGAGGTTGCATTTTAGTACCGCATACCACCCACAGACTAACGGTCAGAGTGAACGGACGATTCAGACGCTCGAGGACATGCTCTGAGCATGCGTGTTGGATTTTGGCGAACGTTGGGACACGTATTTACCCTTAGCGGAGTTCTCCTACAACAATAGCCATCATTCGAGCATTGGTATGCTGCCCTTTGAGCTGTTGTATGGGAGGAGGTGTCGGACTCCCATTTGTTGGGGAGAGGTAGGGCAGCGAGTGATGGGTAGCACGGAGATTGTGCTTCAGACGACAGAGCAGATACAACGGGTCAGGCAGAGATTGTTGACCGCTCAGAGTCGCCAGAAGAGTTATGCGGATAGGCGAAGATCCGAGCTTGAGTTCCAGGTCAGTGATTATGTTCTCCTGAAGGTATCTCCTTGGAAAGGAGTGATTCGATTCAGGAAGAGGGGCAAGCTAGGGCCCCGGTATATTGGGCCGTTCAGAGTAATCGCGAGGGTGGGCAGGGTAGCATATCTCCTGGAGCTACCTGCGGAGTTGGAGCGGATTCATAATACCTTCCACGTGTCTCAATTGAGGAAGTGTATAGCTGACGAGTCGGCGGTAGTGTCGTTAGAGGACATTCAGGTGGATGCGAGCCTGAACTACGCGGAGAGACCAATTGCGATTGTGGATTGGAAGATCAAGGTTCTGATAAACAAGGAGGTGCCTTTGGTTCAGGTTCAGTGGCAACATCGGAAAGGATCCGAGTTGACTTGGGAGCCAGAACGGGAGATCCGTGAGCAGCATCCGGAGCTATTACAGGGATGAGACTTCGAGGGCGAAGTCTGATTCAAGTGGGGGAGAATTGTAACATCCGGAATTTCAGGTATTATATTTATTCATTGTATTTCAAGTTTTGTGGAAGAACTTGGCGAGTTTGTGCGTAGTTTCGCCGAGTTGAGATGCGATTTCTCACCCGGGTTAATGACTGAACTCGACAAGTCGCATTGGTGGACTCGGCGAGCCCGCGCTGTTTAATGAAACCCTAATTTCTCGGGTTTGGGACCTATTTATAGGGCCTTATGGCCGTCATATGTGCTCATCAGTCCCCAGAGCGAAACCCTAGTGAGCTTGAGCGATTTGAGTGAGAGAAGGAGCCATTATTGACCTTGGAGGTGTTGTCTAGCAAGAAAAAGGAAGCTCCAGCCAAGAGGAAGCAAGGGAGTTGATTTCCTGAAGATCTGAGGTCCAGAACATCACATTTGAGGTACCATTTTCTGTTGTGGTGATGTTCATGTTGATTTAGGGCTTATTGAGCTCTTTTTGTGACTAGATCTAGTGCTCCCATGGTCCCTTAGCGAGTTAAGGTTCTGGATCTGGACCCATGGAGGTCCAGAGTGCCTCTCTGTCCAAGATTTATATGAGTCTATGGAGGTTTTGGTTTGGGATCATTGTATTTGAGGTTAAAACACCATTTAAGATTCGATAGATGTGATATGAGTGCCAAGACATAAACTTTACATGATAAATAAGCTTGGAAAGACTGGATCTATGAGTTAGAGGAATAGATCTGACCTTAGGAGGTCGTTTGGGGTTGTGCATGGAATGCACTCGTCGAGTCCATGGGCAGACTCGACGAGTTGGAGCGGGTTGTTCCGTGTTTTCGAACCAGGGGTTGAGTAACCGAGTTGGGTGAGTGACTCGGTGAGTCGGAAGGGATTCAGAGGAATTGGGCCCCTGTAGGGACTCGACGAGTCCACGCCAGATTCGGTGAGTTGGGTTGACCGTTGACCAGAGTTGACCGGTGTTGACTTGGTTGAATTAGTCAACCATAGTTGGGATAGTGTTAATTAGAGATATACTTGTGTTATAGGAGGACGATAACTTGGGAGATCGAGCACTAGTGATTTCCGGGATTTACGAGTTACCGAGATACGCGAGGTGAGTCTTCTCACTATACTTTACCTTGAGTAGGTAATTGGAGTTATGTGATATAGTGTTGCATGCTATATATGTGTTATGTGTTGCACTACATTATTCTATGTGATTTATGATGTGCATGCTATAGAGTTAGAACCGGAAGGTTCACAGAGATAGAGCCTGAGGGTTCATAGAGTTGGGTGCACGGACCCATAGAGTTATAGCCTCGAGTGGCTAATATGTGTTATATATGGTATTTTGGGGAAACTCACTAAGCTTCGTGCTTACAGTGTTTTGTGTTATTTGTTTCAGGTACTAGTGAGGATCGCGGGAAGGCGCCGGCTTGATCAGTACACACACGAGATTTTTATGCTATGAGATCTTGGGATTGTTATATGCTATGAATTGAATTTTAAACAATGATGTTTTTATGAGTAATAAATGAATTATGTTTTTATAAAATGCGAAAAATTGTTTTTGAAATTTACGGTGTTACAAAATCTATTTGGATTCTGATTATGAAGCTACCGATTCTGATTCTGGTCATCAAAAACTTGTAGTTCAACACAATCTGGTAAGATGAAACTAATATGTCTTTTAGTTTTTTTTATATGATTGTGACTTCTATGAATCCATGGATTAAATTTGAATCACTTGTAAAAACATAGTATTTATATTCAAGTTTGATTTTTTTTTTGTTCAACTAGTGATTAATCTATATATTCTTGTAATAGTTCGTTCATATTTCATTTAGATTCCAAAATCGAATACATCTTTGATTGGAGTTCGTTCGCTAATCTCTTGATAAAACCATAAAAACATATTATGATTCTTATTTCCAATATCTCTATCGTGATCCATTGATTTCATGTGTTTTCTGATTCAAACTTATTCCAATTTGGTTATGATTAAAATTTCATTATAAAATCTCTCGAGGAAAAACATAAGAAATTGATTCTTAAACTAAATTGAATAGAAAACATATCTTTCGAATTCGGCTTCCAATTCTTATTTTGATCTATACTCCATTGTATTTATCATAAAAAAACCCATATAACTGTTTTTGATTTTGATTTTGGAGCTAATGATTACAGTTATCATAAAAAATAGATAGTTCATCAAAATTTGGTAAGATATAACCAATATCTCATTTAGTTTGTTTTTCTATTTCATTATGTATATGCTAGGCTGATTTAATTTATATATGATGATTATGTGTTGATTTTATTACATGATATAGTTTAATTCTAGGTATTCTGATTTGTTGGTTGAAATTATACTTGTTAAATATTCTGGTTTTATGTTTGTAGTTGCTAGGTTTTAGAGTTTACGGATTTATTACATGATAATTTGTTGATTTTAACAACATGATACTTATTAAATATCTTGATGTCTTTTTGTATATTGTTTTAGATTCTGATTTTGCAGCTAATGATTCAGATTGTGATCATCAAAAAAATGGACCGTTCATCAAAATCTGGTAATTTTGAACTGATATAATGATTATTTTTTTATAAATCTGCACCAAATTAAGAAGTTTTGTACTAAGTGCTCTTGCATATTCTTGATTTTGATTCTAATTATTATATGATTATTATTTATTAAACATTTTTGTGAATTTGTATATTTTTTCAATTTACATGTTTGCTATAGCCATAGTTTGGAATGAACTTGATTTACTGTAGCTATGTTTTTTATTGTAAAACTTGTTAACAACAACTATGTTTATATTCATTGTTGGGTTGTAATTCTGAATGATTGATGTTTGTTGTTAATTTAAGGTATTTTCTAAGTGAATATATTACTTGTTAATGTTTTATAATGTTGAAACTGTTTGAACTCTATTATTAAGAGCATATTGATACTCTACAATGGAATACATTTGTTTGAAAATAGAATATAATACTCTATAATAGAATAATTTAGTTATCACATTGTATCTTCGAGACTTAGACGATGTATTATAATCAAGATATCTCATTGTATAGTTATCTCTGAAGCTTACGACGTAATGTAATATAGTATTGTATAACATATCATTTAGAACTACCTCTATTAACATAAAGGTCTCATTAGGTGATTAGGTTATCTAATGTTTTTATTTTATATAATATTAAATCTCTTGGTTGAATTATACTAGATATTACTAATCGAAATTAAAGGAATATAAACTTCATTTGGAGTCAGTACCATGTGGACAATTACGTTTTTTTGTTATTTTATCTCAGATTCTACTTTGTGTATTATTAATAATGTCTTGATCATATTAGATTTGTGTAAAATTAAATGTGAAAAAAAATTCTCTAATTGTAAATTATTTATTAAATAATTTTCATATTGTTAATTATTGTCAGAATGTTAGAATATTCTAGTATAATAAATTGTTTGTTTATATCATAGTTTTATTGTTTTAATAAAAGTACAGTTTATATTTTGATACAGTTGAAATGAAGAAACTACTAAATCAAGGGAAAAACGAGTTTTTGATCCTAAAAGAAAGAATGTTGAACAATTTCTATCATCGGAAATAGATAAAGGCAAAAAAAAGTCATACTTCATGATACCTCGTCTGATAGCTCGTCATCTGATCAAGATGCGTCAACAGATTATGAACAAGTACATATGACATTATAGTTGTAATTTTAGAATATATGATGTATAATGTTGATAATCAGTTATGTATTTAGAAGAATAGTACTTGTAATGTTTTAGTTTGTCATGTAATGTCGGTGACATCTTTTTCATATTACATGAGTTTATATTTAAAGCTTGTATGTATAACAATCTATTAAAATTAGGTTTTTTGTACTCTTATAGAATAGTGTTCTAGGATATTCTAAGTTATATGTAGAATATTCTAATAAAATAATGTTCTACGTTTTCAATTGAATAATCTATTTACTACATGTGAAAAATGTGTATATATAGAATATTCTAATATAATAATATTGTATATGACCATTATGATAGAATAACGTTCTCGAATATTTTAAGTTATATGTATAATATTCTAATAGAATATTCTTTTATTAAAATTAGGTTTTTTATACTTTTATATAATTTGTAGAATATTCTAAGTTATATGTAGAATATTCTAATAGAATAAATGTTCTATGTTTTCAATTGAATAAGTTGATTTACTACATGTAAATAATGTGTGTATATAAAAGATTATAATATAATATCTCAAATATTTTAAGTTATATGTAGAATATTCTAATAGAATATTTCTTAATTAAAATTAGGCTTTTTTATACTCTTATAGAATAATGTTCTAGGATACTCTAAGTTATATATAGAACATTCTAATAGAATCTTTCTTAATTAAAATTAGAATAATTTATAGGAAACCAAACTAATTTATAGAAAACATAATTATGGTAGCAAGATTAAGTATGTTGTTATTTTACGTAATTCTAAGTATTTTGATATGACAAGCTTATGGTTACATAATTGATATTCTAGGTATTCTAATAAGATAAATCATATGCTACTGCATAACTTGATTTTCATTGATTCTATTTAGATGATTTAGTATTTTGTAACATTGAACTCTATATGTTTATCATTTCTTTACAGTTTATAATGTTAATATTATGTAATTATTTATATTAACATTAATCTAATATATATGATCAATTTACAAAGGTTCAAGTTACATATTTCTTATATTGGTTAATAAGTAAAAGTAGGTTGTTATAACGAGTGAAAAGTAAAGCAATTTCCATATTAGTAGTTAGAGTAAATCATGTTTCTACTTTTCCATAATTTTAGGTATTATGATATGAAGTGCTTATGGTTCATAGATGATATTCTAGGTAATTCTAGGTATTATGATTTTACATGTTTTAGAATGTTGTAGCAGTTTGAACTTTATTATATATTTTTTATACTACATAATAAAGTTGATTGGTTAGAAATCGAATATAGTTATAATACATTGTTTATATTGGTATGAAAGTTAACATATGTTCCTTTTTCTGTAATTCTAGGTATTCTAAAATCATAATGGTTTGAACGTCATATTTTATGTTTGTACCATACAAAATCTATCATAAGTATTTTTATACCATATAAAATCCTGATAATTTGAAAATCACATTTCATGTCTAGCTACTTTTATAAGATCTGAAGATAAGAAATCTGGTATTACATTTGATAAAGAATTTTTTGTATAGAACGATAGTATTTCAAAAGGATCCCTATGAGCATTATGTTTAGCAGATTCCTGAGCTTGTTCATTTAGATTTTGATGAATCCCTCTTTAATTTCTCTTGACCACTAAAACATTTGTCTTTGGTAATCAAGTATAACATGTCTATGTTGTTTATGATCTGCATCATCGAGTTTTTTAGAATCACAAGAGCCATATGTTGAATGCATATCTTAATCTGTATGGTCTGCACCGTGAAAATAAAAGATGTCATTTTGTAAAATATAATATCAAATAGAAAAATGATTAATATGATGTTCTATTGCTAAAAAACTTATTGCTTGAATGCAAAATGAAAACCAAACCTTGAAATAATGACTGATTATTGATATCAAAGCCCCAATCGATAACTGAGATTATATTATGATGAATTATCAAAATAAGACTGTGAGAGTAAAAATCAAATCTTGAAGGTTAAAAGAATTTAATCCTAACCTCATGATCGATTGATGATGATGATAATTATTGAGATTGATTAACATAAGTTGATCTTATACATTATCTATTATCATAAGTTGATGTTAATTTATGTGTGTATAATATTCTTCTAAAAAAATATTATTTAATTGATGTGAAATTTTAGTAATATCTTTCACTTATTAGACAAGCTAAAAAATTAATCTGATATATAACATGATGTGATATATAATCTCATAAAGATGAACTTGTATTCATAAATAAACAAATTACTTAATGAATAACAAAAATCAAAGATTACAATTGCTAAATATAATATCAAATAAAAATATATATTATTATGGTGTTCTATTGCTAAAAACCAAATTGATTGAATGAAAAATGAAGTCAAACCTTGAAATAGATAATCGAATCCTGAAATCAAAGCTTTCAACTGATAATTGGTCTTAAATAATAATCAATTGTTGAAATTTAAGATCTAGGAGTAAAAATCAAAGCTTGAAGGGGTTGAAAATCGATCTCAATTGGATGACGATGATGATGGATAGTTGAAAGCACTTACGTGGAAGCAAAATCGGAAGCTTGAGAATGCTGAAAACGATATGAATCTTATGATCAGTTGCTAACAATGATTTATGTAATTTGATGAAAGCGTATTTTGGTGAAAATCGATTTCAATCTAGTTGTGAAGTTGAAAATCATCAAATAAAGGGGATAAGATCTGATTCCGATGAAACTTCCAATTGCTGAAAATGATCTGAATTGAAGAAATGAATTGAAGCCTGTAAAATCAAAAATCATAACAACGTGAGTAATAATTAACGTACAAAACTCAAGTTTTTTGCTTCTCATTCAATCTAAATATGGTTGCGATTGAGAAAACCATTCGAGGAAATAACCGGATGAAAGAGCGAATCTGAATTTGTTATGTTGATTAAGGAACGATCATGTAAATCAGGGGATTCGATTATATTATTAAAACCTGACTAATCTACCCTTGAGTGTTTAATTAAGCGGCTTAATCAGAGTTTTCTTTTGAACCACAATATCAAATTTGATCAAAGGCTAAGATTTGGTCTCAATGTCTCACAAAATATAGGTGGTTTCAAATGAACCTCTACCTATATATATATATATATATATATATATATATATATATATATATATATATATATATATATATATATATATATATATATATATATATATATATATATATATATATATATATATATATATATATATATATAACACTCATTCCACATGGTAGTTGAACATCATTTAAAAACAATTTATTTGTTTAAAATACTACATTTATGAATATGTAAGTTTTTAATACTTTTAAAATAATTCGTATGGCAATATTTAACTTTTACATATCAAAAGTATAAGCAACCATGCCATGACATGTTAACGGACTTTAAAATCCCATACAAGCTACGATGATCTTAATATGAATACACATCAAAATAATATATCAGGCTAAAATAAGCCTATTGAATAAATATAAAGTTAGATTTATAGTTTAATTGGATAATGACAATAACCCAATGACGAAGTCATAACTCCAAAAATCACTTCAAAAATCATTTATAAATAAATGTGAGGTAGATGGGGTTAAAGAAGCATTAGAAGTATTCAATATAAAATCGTTTTAAATGTAATGCACATGCCTCTAAATTCCTAACTTGTGTTCTCAACTGAAACACCTATCTATTTGGTTTTATTTTTAAAAACCATCGAAATCATTTTTAAAATATAAAACATCATTTTTCGGAATTTGGTCTCAAAGTCTCATCATCAAAACGTCTTAAGTTCAAAAAGAGTATAAGAGGAGCGTGACAATTACAAATATCAACACATAAGATGAGATACACTAAATATAAATGCCTTCAAAATGTTTCAAGCTTATCCTCATATCAATCACTACTTGAACTTGAATATATGCCAAAATAGTAGGTTAGACATTAAGACTGCCTAACGACTAGTATCGAGATTCCATCACATTTATTTGACCTACGATGAATCCCCAAAACCGTTTTAAACACTTATTGATGTACGAACCCTAGTGTCCACAATGTCTTTGATAGAAACCTCATCATCACAATGAGAACAAGAATGTTCTACTTCCTCCTAGTGAGTGTGGATTGAGCGAAGGTAGTGGAACAATTGTAAATGAAACATTGATCATGAAAAATCCATTAATCGCCCTTTAATTGTATTGATTTCTTTTTATCCAAAATCCCTAAATGCCTTGGCGATGAAGACCACTGGAAACCTTTTGAAGTCTATAAAACAAAGCGTAATCTTTTCCAACAAGAAATAAAAGATGATATAGCTTTTCTTTTGGAGTTTTTAAAGATAACAAATAAAAATAAGAAGGTTATCCCCCTTTTTTTTTTTTTATTAAAACGATTTACAACATTAAAAGACATACGCCATTATTTTGACAAAAATGACATCATTTTACGACAAACATTTGTGATTGTCGTAGACTTTTAAATTTTATAGAAGATGACGTAATTTTATGACATACTTTTTTGTGTGTCAGAATAAGAGTGTATTTCATTATTCATTTATCATTAAAATGCCATTTTTCTAATTAATAAGAGTGTATGCCATTTTTCATATGTTATTGAAGTTCATTTTTTAGTTAAATGTAATGTTTCCATTTTGTAACCAGGTTTAATTAAAGGTTATTTAGTCATTTTTAAACACATATAAGAAGCTTGAAAATAAATGTTTACTTTTCTCATCATACTCGTTCTTAGATCTCTCGTTTAACATCGAAATTTTCACGGCTTTGTAATCCACTCTCGTCCATCTATTAATTTCAGTACACAAGTTCAAATGGCTTTTGATTTCTCGTCGTAAGGGTTTCTATAATTATTTTGTCACTTTTGCTTGTTTTGTATTGTCTTCATAGTATTTATATAAAAAAAAAATATATTTTGAAAAAAATATGTATGTATTATAATTTAGATTAAATTGCGTGCTTGATCCATTTAGTTTCCAACAACACATAATAAAGACAACTACTGAAACGTCTGCATGCTGGGTTCCTATTGTTTCAAAAACATGCACCGCCTTGCCGTTTTGGCCAATATTTCTTGTAAAATGTCTTTTGTATCCTTTTAAATCAATTTACCTTGTTTTAGTTGTTTTCTTTATATATATATATATATATATATATATATATATATATATATATATATATATATATATATATATATATATATATATATATATATATATATATATATATATATATATATTATTAAGAAACTAAATAAATAAATAAGATGCTCTCTTTCCTACCAATCCATTGATCTCTAGCTTCCATCTATACATCACTTATTTTTTTTTTTTATGAAACTGCATCACATTCATGATTCATAGCTCCATATACAATAATGGTTTGACCGCAATAAAAACAATGATGTGAATATCAAATAAGAGTTGTACTACTTCACCATAACCAAACGTTAATGCTCCCACTACAAGATTAAAGACACATGGGGGCGACTAAAATCGTTGCTAGAGAGTGTGAAGTCATCACTATAGACCTCGAAGATGACATGTCGTCGCGATAGACCTTGTCGCCGTAGATTTGTCACTTTAGGTCGTATTGTCGTTGTTATAGCCACCCTTATAGATACAAAAAATCATGTGTATAGTGAGAACTATAGAGACGATATCTTGTCGTCATAGCTACCTATGTAGTGAAGACATATAATCGCCATCACTACCCTTATAACATCTTACTTATGTAGTTTTTCAATTATAACATGTTAATTTACGTTATAGCATTCTACTTCTATTGATTTACTTTTTATAACATTCTACTTTTATTTCAGACGAAAGAGGAACAAAACTAGAACATCAACATTAACATGCTTCAAACACAATAATTTTCCACTTTAACAAAATCAATCATTTAATAGAATAAATATTATCCATATTAACAAAATCATACACAACTAAGAACTTCACAGCTTATATGTACACAACCCTAAAGTTTCACAAACGTCAAACATTCTACTTCTATTTCACAGCTTATATATACACAAATCTGCCTACTTGTATTGCTTTACTTTTTATAGCACTCTACATCTATTTTAGACAAAAGAGGGACAAAACTAGAACCTATATATATACATTAACATGGTTAAAACTTAAAACACAAACATTTTCAAGTTAAAAAAAATTAAACAGTTAATAGCACAAATACTATCCAGATTAACAAAATCATACACAACCAAGAACTTCACAACTTCTATGTACACATAGCAATAATCCTAAACATTCCATAAAGTTTCACAAAGTTTCAAACACATTTAGACGAATACTTAAGAAAAAACACAACCAAGTAACCACAAATCCTATTCATAAAATTTGAAAGTACACAAATCATATTCAATAAATTTCACAATACACAAATTAATTTCATACCTGATAAAGAAGTAGGGAACACCAGAAGAAGTAGGAACCACCGTTTGTCGGATGTGAGAGGGTAGACCGACAGTGAAAACACTTGCAATTAATGATGACAGATGTGAGAGGGTAGAACGATAGTGAAAGCACTTGGGAGTGCGAGGACCAACTGAATAGGAAGTGCCCTCATACCTCTACCTGATTGTTTATGCCACTTCCTTGCCTAAACCCAAATTTCGGGACGAAATTCTCTCTAACGGGGGGATGATGTGACAACCCGAAATTTATCCCGTCATTTTAACCACATCTTCCGTTAATAAAACCCGCTTTATTAATTGTCCGTTAACCTTTTGGAAGAGGTTAATTAATTTGGGACTTTTATAATGACTTCATAAGGGTTGAAACAAATTAGAAACACCCTCAATTATCCCTTGAAAACTTTTAGTTTCAACCAAGTCGAAATATGACCATTTAATCGGGTGCGACCAAAAGCTCCGTTTAACGTCAGTATCGGGTAGATTTCCACTGAGCCACAAGCTCAAACCCTATATAAGGGTGAGTGGAGTCCATTTGAGACTTTTCACTCTCTCTCTACAACTTGCTTTCGATCCAAAAACGCCAATTTCGAGCCCCAAACTAGTAAGTAATCTACCCTAACTTGTTGTTTAACTTAGTTAATATGCAAATTCGTGTTTAAGACATCAAATAGGGGCCAAATCATGTGTTTACGGCCCAAGAACACTCTTGGACCGTAAACACCCATAAGTGGGGTTTTGAAGCCCCAAAACCCTTCCAAATCACTCGTAGGGCTTAGATATGACTTGTGGACTTAAACATACGAGCTCAGGACACCAAAACCTTGCATTTTGGAGAGTAAACATGATTTTACAGCCCAAGAACACTCTTGGACTATAAACCCCTCTTTAAGGGCCATGAACACCTTTTAAGGTGTTAGAATTGCCCTCAAACACCTCCTATGACTTGGGTAAATGTCTAGAACCAACCACAATTGAAGTAGGGGCTTTAAACATTAAAGAAACTATGGACATAGGAGTTTACGACCGTAAACCCCCCTAGGATTGGTCCATGGGCCGTAAACTCCATAGAATGGCCAAATGATGCCCTAAACTCCCCTATATGGCTTGGAAAAATGCATAGAACTTAATACCCATCCATTTAAGACCTTAATACACAAAAGGAAGGGGCTAGTAGGAGTTTACGGCCGTAAACTCTAAGTTTACTATGGTAAACTCCCAAGAATGGTCTATTTGAGGCCTTAAACCCTTCATAATTCTAGATTTGAGTCTAGCTTATTTCCACTAGTGAGATAAGACCATTAAGCATCCTAGAACACCCCCACCATGAGTTTACGGCCGTAAACTCATGGGGAGTTGGTCATTTGGGCCGTAAACTCTATAAAGAGTTTACTCTTGAAGAGTAAACTCCCTATCTAGGCCATACACTCCCTTATTTGCAACCTAATAGCCTCCTAGCACTTGACCAAAGTGTTTTCCCGCACATTAGGATGCTTATACGTGTTTAATTAGTATTATAATTACTAATTGTATGTAAAAATATGTCATCATATGTTAATAGGTCACTAAGTGTGTTCAAGTCTTTACTTGACACCGAGCACCCAACCGGCACCTCCATCTGATCCACTTACAATAGGTGAGTTCATACCCCTGAATTAACCTTTTAAATGTTTTTACATGCTTTTATGGGGGGAATACAAGTTAAAACATGCTAGTTATCATATCAATCATATGTGATTAATAACCCGCATGCACAAGGATTTATCACACTTTCAGTTGTTTTACCAAGTATAATACTATAGATGGTTTTCCAAAACGTCTTTACTTGTTTAAGTCTTTTCTCAAATTGTCTCTCGCGCTGTATGTTTTACTTCTAAACCAATTACAACAGTGTTTAAACAAATATTTTCTTTACTCATTTTGTGTCATCAAATTATATTCAAAACATGTTTATGAACGGTTTTCAAAACTTGTTTTACATAAAGATATCAAGTCGTAAATTCTTATTTTTAAAGGCTTTTCCAAAGGTTTTATTAAAGTTTTATTCTATAATTCTAAGCTTCTACTTCGTTAAATGCATGCCTGTACTTGTATAGTTATATAAATAATGTTTAAAAGACTAAGGATGGCTAGTTCGCCCTATTTCATTTTCCTCGTTGGGATGTGGTCTGGTGGGTATCGGATATCCGTCTGAAGGTCGTTTAAAAGTTAGTTATATATCACGTATACACATATAGACATAAAGGTTTACATTGACCAGTTCATTTCCCTTGGGTAGCAAGGGCATCCTTCCATTCATCATTCATAGATCAGAGACACTAGTAACTATTATAGGAATAGTTAGGAGGTTCTATTCACTCTTTCTAGTACGAGAATTCCAAAGGAGTCAGTTCATTCGCGAGTCTATATCATTTCTACAACGCCTCTAATAGAATTCAGAATACGAGATGCAACTTCAGGACACGGATCTCCCCGTCGTGAAGTTGGTAACCAGAGTCTCCTGGAGGGAGAACGGGCATTGTGTGTATAGATCTATACAGGACTGACACTCCCGCACCCTGACTGCTAGCTACAGTCCACGGCCTACTAAGCCAAGGGGTGACAAATGTCACATTTATTCCTACGCTTGCAGGGCGTCAAGTACTCTAGTGTCAATCAGTATGGTTACGAGTATCTCCATGTTTACCTTATAATTCATGGCCTTAAGGTAATGAGAATTAACACTGTATTCTTGAAACAACACTCTTAGGATTACCCTTAGTTTTAGACCTTGCTAGTTGTATCGTTCACTTGATACTGTCTGGGGTCTGTGTTTCTTTGTTTTAGACCTTGCTAGCTGTATCGTTCATTTGATACTGTTTGGGGTCTGTGTTTCTTTGTTTTAGACCTTGCTAGCTGTATCGTTCATTTGATACTGTCTGGGGTATGTGTTTCTTTGTTTTAGACCTTGCTAGCTGTATCGTTCATTTGATACTGTCTGGGGTCTGTGTTTCCTTGTTTTAGACATTGCTAGCCGTATCGTACATTTGATACCGTCTGGGGTCTGTGTTTCCTTTTGTTAGACTGAGCCAGGTGTATCATTCATTCGATACTCTCCTGGAGTCTATGATTTCTTTTTCCTTAGTCAGCAGTATTTCTGCTGAGGCATATGTTATTTTCCCCTAGTATTTTTACTAGTGATATTCTCCTACTTTCTTTAAAGTCAAATACCGTATTTTGGTAATGATAGTATTTCAGGGAACATTTCTCTTTAAAACATAACACTGTCGAGTCTTGCTAGAAGACTGCTTTTAGTTAGAAAATATAGGATTTTCTGGAAAGGACGCTAATACATCGTAGATTCTAAACTACTACTTTTTATAAAGTTATTTTGAATAAAATGCTTACTTACACAAATGACACTAAAAACTTATGAACTCACCAGCATTTATAAAAATGTTGATACTCGCTTTCAAAATAACTTGTATTCTCAGGTCAGCAATAGACAAGTACACCCGGAAGGTTTTGAGAAGCCAGCCTAGAACGGAGCTGCATCTATACTAGTTCTGTATTACTTTGATATTACTATAACATGTAACCGATGTAAAAATTATTACTATTAATGTAATTGTTGTTGTACTTTGATTACTATACTGCATATGTTGTGATACTTAACATGACGTCATCCACCCCAGAACGTTTCCGCCGTTCCGGTTTTGGGGTCTGACATATAGCCACGCTTATAGATACAAAAAATCGTGTGTATAGTGAGAACTATTGAGACGATATATTGGCGTCATAGCTACCTATGCAGCGAAGACATATAATTGCTATCACTACCCCTATAACATCTTACTTATGTAGTTTTTCAATTATAACATGTTAATTTACATTATAGCATTCTACTTCTATTGATTTACTTTTTATAACATTCTACTTTTATTTTAGACAAAAGAGGAACAAAACTAGAACATCAACATTAACATGCTTCAAACACAATAATTTTCCACTTTAACAAAATCAATCATTTAATAGCATAAATATTATCCATATTAACAAAATCATACACAACTAAGAACTTCATAGCTTATATGTACACAACCCTAAAGTTTCACAAACTTCAAACATTCTACTTCTATTTCACAGCTTATATATACACAAATCTGCCAACTTGTATTGCGTTACTTTTTATAGCACTCTACATCTATTTTAGACAAAAGAGGGACAAAACTAGAACCTATATATCCACATTAACATGGTTAAAACTTAAAACACAATCATTTTCAAGTTAAAAAAATTAAACAGTTAATAGCACAAATACTATCCAGATTAACAAAATCATACACAACCAAGAATTTCACAACTTCTATGTACACATAGCAATAATCCTAAACATTCCCTAAAGTTTCACAAAGTTTCAAACACATTTAGACAAATACTTAAGAAAAAACACAACCAAGTAACCACAAATCCTATTCATAAAATTTGAAAGTACACAAATCATATTCAATAAATTTCACAATACACAAATTAATTTCATATTTGATAAAGAAGTAGGAAACACCAGAAGAAGTAGGAACCACCGTTTGTCGGATGTGAAAGGGTAGACCGACAGTGAAAGCACTTGCAATTAATGATGACAGATTGTTAAAAGTTAATCGATAAGAGCTGGATCTACGTAAGGAAAACGTAGGAGAGAAAGGTTGAAGGACTAAACAGAAGAACAAGAGCGATGACGATTATCTGGTCGAAGTGGTGGTGTTGACGAAAAGGAAATTGCCTAAGAAATCGAGAGAGAGAGAGAGAGAGAGAGAGAGGGAGTTGTATCTATTAATAGGGGAAAGTGGTTTCACCTGTTTGTACTATGTCTAAACCGATTAGGGACGACTTCTCATTGTATATATACCTTTCTACAAAACGATGACATTCCTTTTTTTTGGGGATAAATACATTAAAAAATATGCATATATTTAAACTTATTTATTTTTGGGACGATATGTTATCCCTATAGATTTTTGGATACCCATGAACGTATTTTTTGTTCCCGCTCAACCAATAGAGACAATTTATCGTCGCTTTAGCTTTGAAGTCAAATTTTAATAGTCAACCCTATAGCGATGACAGGTCGTCCCTATAGGGAACTGTATAATGACAATATTCATCATCCTTATAGCTTCTTCGTTGTAGAGGTTTATTCTTATAGTGTTCATTCAAACCCTAATTTCAAATGTCACCCCTCTTCTTCAATTGATGAGATTAAGGAAGAATCAAAGATCGTTCGATAGTCATCTCTGAGTTGATAGAGAATCAGACATTAATGTTAGAGCCTTATTAAGGCGAACATTGCTTGATATGAATCGCTCGGGCATTTGAATTTTCATCGAGGCTTATTCAAATCCACTTACAGAGAAGAAATAAGAACAAGCTAGAGTATTTTTTTTACTAAAAATGATTACATGTTGTTACTAAAAAAGGATTTTCATGCTTGTGAAATCATCATTCTCAATCCCGTTTGGCTTCATTCTCTCAAGTTGTTGTGATATCGTGTCAATCTTCTTGGAATTATATCGTGATTTTATGCTTGTTTTCTTACTCCTACTATTTTCCTGAGTTTTTGATTAAAATCTCCATGGAGTTATTTTGGTTTTTGATGCTTGATTTCAACTTCGTATTATTTTTAATTCTTATGTATATCTTCCAAATCATATTAGAACTGTTGCTCACACACACACACACACACACATATATATATATATATATATATATATATATATATATATATATATATATATATATATATATATATATATATATATAGGGTTAGGTTAATGTGTTTTTTACATTTATTGTATGCTAGAATGCACCAATAACAATTTAGTAAAGTTAAATAACTATTTAATTAAATAAAGATATATATGAAATGATTTCCATAATTGTATGTATATTAAATGATATCCATAACTATAATTCTTCTTTTATAGAAACTAATTAAATTCGTCATTAATGTCAGCAATAATTTTTCTTTTAGAATGAATTTGTATTTAGGTTTTTATGTATGCATTTGTGATTTGTTTTAGGACACTTAAAATATAATAAAGTTGCATTGAATACACTCCCATTCTGCTAGAATACAATTTCATTCTTCTTAATACGAATTCATTTTGAAATAATATTATTGTTGACATTAATAACGAATTTAATTTGTTTCCATAAGAAAAATTATACTTATAGATATCATTTACTATATATATATATATATATATATATATATATATATATATATATATATATATATATATATATATATATATATATATATATATATATATATATATATATATATATAAATCATTTAATATGTATCTTTATTTGATTAAATAACAATTTAATTTTTACAAAATTCTTTTTGTTGCATTCTAGCACACAATATGTGTGAAACATTTGAACCCCTCTCTCTCTCTCTCTCTTTATATATATATATATATATATATATATATATATATATATATATATATATATATATATATATTGTAAGTTTCTTTTTAGAGAAGGAGAAGGGGTATAAGTACATAATTTTTTAAAGGAGAAGAAGCCATTAAAGAACAATGGTGGAGTAAGAACAGCAGAAATTGATGTTAATTGTTGAAAAAATACCCTTATTTATTTATTTTTTCTAAAAAAAAATATTGTTTTTAATAAAGGTAGATTAAATTAAAAGGAAGAACGGATACACAAAATTTTGAAACCACATGGACTAATCCCAAATGAATTTTAATGGTTTTTTTTTTTAATTTATTTATTTATTTATTTATTACTATACATTGATTTGGACAACCACAAGGATCAGTAACATAATTTTGTGAATAATTTGTAAAGAAATTGCAGAGATAAATTTATTTAATAGAAAATAACTCAGAAGGGTAACTAGCTATTGAGTTTGTTCATTTAGTTCTTTTTTTTGTACCCAATATAACATCAAACTTGTTGTTTATGTTCATCATAACCCTTTTGACTGACTATCGCTTGTGATAGCCGGTCAAAAGGGTTATAGTGAATACAAACAATAAGTTCGATGGTATATTGGGTACAAAAAAAAAGGGACCAAATATGAACAAATTCAACAGTTGATTAATTTCCTGAGTCATTTTCCCCAAAAAGTTAAATGAAATTAAAGCTAAAAAATATCAAAGATTGTAGTTTTCTTAGGTCATAACGTATATAAAGAGCATTTCGAAGGGGTAGCTTAGTCAAAACATGGTCTATGATACGCCTACTGTGGTTAACTGTCAACATCTCTCTGCAAAAGGATATTACTGTGCATGAGTGATATCTTTATTAGCATACAAAGTTATACATGAATAATGTTTTTTATGGGTTATGTTTTGAAAAGAAGTAATAATGAATCACATAAAGTTATTAATATGAGCATGAGATGGTGTGAGATTTTCTATAAATGAGTGAAGAGAAAATGACTAAGCAGGATAACCAATTGTTGATTTTGTTCATATTTTGTCCATTTTTTTTATTTATACCTAATATACTATCGGATTTTGTGTTTGTATTCACCATAACTGCCTATCACAGCTGATAGTCTGTCAAAAGGGTTATGGTGAACACAAACAATAAGTTCGATGTTATATTGCATAAAAAGCAAAAGGGACCAAATATAAATAAACTCAACAGTTGATTATCCTCCTGTGTCATTTTTGTTTATTTAAAAAAGGTTATGGATAATTGCTATAACACGTAATCTTGCATAAGTTAATAGATTACTATCTCACATTTCTCAATGATATCCACTACTACAAAGTAAACGATGGACCCTACCACATACCAGAAATTTGATTAAAAGATCATACTAGACACGACTGAATATTTTGAAAGCTAGAGGACTTGGACTAATAAATTCTGATCAATATATCTGTATAATCATTTAAGTCTTCAACCTAACAAAATTAAATACCTGTATTACTTTTGTGTACTTATTTAAACGAGAATAGATGTCTTCTATATTTCAAATTTAAACGATAGTATTTGTATTCTCTAACTCTAATATGATCATGAGGGTGATTCTGGCACTCTTTGCTATGCTTGTACATGCACAAGCTATAGACATTGCAAAGCTAAGGGTATTTGCAGCGAAGAACAATGTGTCTTGCATTTTTGTGTTTGGCGACTCTAGTGTTGATCCTGGTAACAACAATAACCTTATTACGGACCAAAAGGTTAACTTCTTGCCTTATGGTAAAGACTTCTACAATGGCCGACCTACCGGACGGTTTAGCAACGGAAGACTTGCAACTGATCTCATTGGTATCGTACTATTTAAATCATTTTCCGATTACCATCACCATGTACTTAGTTAAGTTACATCTGTCTAATACGTTGTTTTACAGCGGAGGCATTGGGTCACACGAAAACCATACCAGCGTATCTTGATCCAAATTTGACAAATGCACAACTTCCTAACGGTGTTAGCTTCGCGTCTGGTGGTTCTGGTTTTGATGATCTTACTGCCGAGCTCTCCGTAAGAACTCTTTAGATTATATATATTTTTACTCCATTCTAACGGAGTGTCTTGAACCAATGGTCATATATTCGATATTACTTTTGCATGATATAGAACGTGATATCACTCCCCAAACAATTGGATTACTTTCGGCAATACAAGGCAAGACTAGGAAGGCTAGTGGGGAAGAAAAGAGCTCAGAAAATCGTCACAAATGGTGTGTTTTTACTAAGCATGGGTACAAATGACTTCCTACAGAACTATTACATCGAGCCTACTCGTGCTAAGCAATTCACCATAGACAAGTATCAAGATTTCTTGATTTCTGCCATGACAAAATACATTAAGGTCTCTCCCTCTCTCCCTCTCTCTCTCTCTCTCTCTCTCTCATATATATATATATATATATATATATATATATATATATATATATATATATATATATATATATATATATATATATATATAAAGTTTATGAAAACCAGAAGCTAATAAAAAAACATACAAAAAAAGATACTACAGTTATTGAATCATTTTTTTGACTTTATATATATATATATATATATATATATATATATATATATATATATATATATATATATATATATATATATATATATATATATATATATATTAGTCTAAGATCTTTACTCTAAGTAGTTTAGGAAAAAAAATGTAAGAGTTCATACATCTAATTAATAATGTATTGGAGAGCCTCATACATCTATCGCAGAGAGGTTGCAATCTAATATGATGTTGGAATCTATCTCATTCCGTAGATAATATAATCTAATTTTAATTAAAGGTTGAGAAATGGTACAAAAGTCAAATTATAAATATGGTACTATTTATTAATTGTAACTAATTTATGTTATTGAACATTGTGTAATATTTTTCTGGAATGTTCAATAGCATAATCATCGATGATGTAAACATTCATTGTGGGAACAACCTAGTTGCTGATGTCTTTTATCTTTAGTAGTGATAGAGTACATATTATTGTACATTTGTTGGTGGATATTGTTTTTAAAAAAGTGATGACATTGCAATAAAGTGTAAAGTGATTGTAAGAGTTGGTATGACATAATTGAAATAAGAATGCATGACATGCTAATGTGGATGATACTACAACATGTGTAAATATGACTTATTAACCTATTATGTTCTACTACAAACAAACCTTTCATTAAACTATAAACAAACTTTGCATTAATTGATGTAAGTAACATCGCTACATAGATTTTACTAAAAAGTTTTTGTATTACGTTATTTTTTTTTATTATAATACTAATTTATAAATAAGAGATAATGACATGAAAGGGTAACAAATTATACATTTTGTATGTATATTTGGTCACTTATTTTTTTTTTTTATACACTTGCAAACCTTAAACTTGTATTTTTGTTTAAAGTATTTCATTATTACCGGCAATAAGAGGTAACACCTGTTTTGAGATTCCGACAATATTTTCGGGATTCCGTATCTCCAGTGACTTCTCCGGTCATCTTCTCCGGTAAAGAAACAATGTTCCAATCATGATAGCTTTTGAGTTCATCCATGGTTTTGGAACACATGTCAAACACATGAAATGAAGTTCAACCATGGTAAATTCCGAGTTCATTAATGGAAGTTCATCCATGGAAAAGTTTGAGTTTGTCAATGGAAGTTTTTTCAGGTTGTTGTTTCTGCAACCCGTAATCTCCTTCGAGTTTAAACCCTTCAAAACATATTTGGAATCAAATTTGTTTTTGGAACTCACATTTGAAATTAATTTTGTTTCTGATGAAGAAACCCTAACAAGAATCGAACTCGATTTTAGATATCGTTTCTAAATCCATTCATCTTCATCGATTTTAAACCTTTCAAACGAAATCAATTTCAAACACACTTATGAAATCGATTTTTTTTCTAATGGATAATTTCAAAAAAAAAACATATTAAAACGAAATCAATTTTAAACACACAGATGAATAATTTTGTTTTTGAAGAAACCAAATCAAATCTGGAACCAAACAAAGAACCTACGAATCTGGAACCAAATCGAAGTTTGAAGGTTGAACTGGTCGGTTTTTGTCTGTGTGCCTCAGAACTCGCCAGAAACTTCATATTTAGCCGGAGAACATGTTTAGTCCGAAAAGACGCACGAAACTGGCAAAACCCACTATTACCGGTCATATTGGTACTTTTAAAACAATTTCAACAAGTTCATTGATATATCAAGCACAAAAATAAGTTTAGTAACTAAATGTGTATAAACTCAAAAGTTGATTACCCTTATAAGTCATTATCCCTATATATAAATAAATGTTGTCTCAAAAAAACGAAACATGTGTGTATTACTCTATTTAAAATAAATTCTAAAGAAAAAAATATTTGTTTGTTCGTGTTGCATCAATGGAAACATAACTAAGTTTTTTTGATCGAAATTTTAGGAAATGCATGTCGAGGGTGCGAGGAGATTGGCAGTGGTGGGAATGGAGCCATTTGGGTGTATTCCACTCATTAAAGCGCTTAGAGGAACAGCTGAGTGCGATGATGTTTACAACAAGGTGGCTCTTACCTTCAACACAAAGATCAAAACACTTATGGCTACTCTTAAACCATCATTGGGTATCATAAACTTCTACACAGACATTTATAGTCTTATACTGGACACAGTTCAAAACCCAAGAAAATATGGTCAGTTCTTATGTTCAAATTATTTTGCATGTTTAACTCGTAGTACTAAATATAATATTGTAATTAAACTAGTAGTTTATTTATTTCTAGCTAGAATTACAAATTTTGAGAAAAAAAAAACTTGTATCAAAATCAAAATTTTATGCTAATACAATGACTTTCTTATAATTTGCTCATCAATAAACTACAGGTTTCATAGAGGCATCAAAGGGTTGTTGTGGATCAGGATTAGAGTTCGGGCCAAGCTGTAAAGGGTTGTCTACTTGTGTCAACAGAAGCAAGTATGTTTATTGGGATGCTGTGCATTTTACTGAAAGAATGTATAAAATTATTTCTGAAGAAGCTCTTCAATCTCTTATGAAGACTCTTGCTTAATCATGTTACAACCCCTTAACTAGTGTCTCTCTATGTATGTATAAGTGTACTAGATTTTGTTAAGTTTCATTATAATATGTATTTTATATGTACTTGTATTATGTGTTAACTATCTGTCATGTAAAATGAATATTTAGTTTTGTGAAAATGGTAGAATTATGTATTAAATGTCTTTTATGTAAAATAAATATTTAGCTTTGTAGAAATGGTAGCAGTAATTCTTAATTAAGTTTATATGTATGATTACAAGCGAATGCGACAATTTTGATTAATTATTTTGTGTACATGGGTCAATTTAGTTATATTTTCTTTCTAAAAGATTAAATAAATGGATTTACATCAATATATTTATTAATTTATATGCAATCACTACAAGAAATGTTGGCATTACTGGCGACGCCTTTAGCGGCGACTCAGGACAATAACGGCGACATGTAATTGACGCGTTACATGTCTCCGCTATTGCCCGGTGTCGCCGCTAATACTCACTTACAACAATCCGCGTCAAATTACACTCATCCGTCCGATTTCTTTTCAATCTAACGACTGTAGAGGAAAGCGAAAAGGCGTTGATTTTTCCCTCCATCCTCATCGCCACTATTGTCCTATTGTTGCCGCTAATACCTCCTCGTCGCCGCTATTGCTTGCCGCTACTATTGCTTTAAATTATAAAAACAACTTAATAGCAACATACTTTTAGTGACTTAATGTTGGTCATTACAACTTTAGCTTTAATTAGGTTATTAATAGCAACATACTTCTAGTAATTTTAATTTAATTATAGAATAAAATTAAATTAATTTTAAAAATATCAATAAAAAAAATAATAAATTAATTGTAAAATAAAATTAAATTAGTTTTAAAATCAAGTTAATATTAATATTAAAATAAAATAAAATTAGTTCAAAAAATTAAACTAATAACAAAAAAGAAAATATTAAATTAATTAGAAAATAAAATTAATTTACCTTTAGAATCAAATTAAGTTACCTTTATAAAATCAAATTAAATCAATTATAAAACCAACTTAATAACAACATACTTTTAGTGACTTAATGTTGGTGTTCCAGTGTTGGGATACTTTATGAATATTCTACTTGATTTTTGTTTCCCGTAGAGTAAACCTTAAACACTAAATTATGTTTCAGTTGCATCATGTCTATTGATAAAAGCTGGACTACTAATCCACATCGTCAATCTCCCGAGTTCCAGCTAGGACTCGACATTTTTGTCGAGAGATCCATGTTACACCTAGATTGTAAAGGTGAAACCAGATGTCCGTGTGAGAAATGTGATAATCGTTACTTCATGGATCTGAAAGCAATGAGACGTCATGTTCGTATATATGGTTTCAGTAAATCATACAAAATGTGGATATATCACGGTGAACCTTTAATCCCTCCAGTTGTAAATTTCGTATCGCCAAGTAACGAGATGAATGATGTTATTGACGATGTTATGTGGCAGTCGAGAGAAAATGATACAAACATCGATAAAGGAACCTCGAATACAGGGGGTAGCGGTGTCGATGATGATTTTGAAAAGTTGTTAGAGGCAGTCGAAACCAAGTTATATCCTGGTTGTACGTTTTCTTTCCTTGATTTTTTAGCAAAGCTGATGCATATCAAGGTCAACAACAAATGGACTGATAGTTCATTTGATCAACTCCTTGAGTTGTTGCATTCAACATTTCCACCAAACAACAAGGTTCCCCATTCACATTATTTAGCAAAAAAGAAACTGAAGAAGTTAGATTTGGGGTACGAGTCAATACATGTGTGCAAAAATGATTGTTTTCTCTTCTAGAAGGAACACAAGTCATTGTAAGTTTGTCCCATTTGTAAAGAGAGTCAGTGGATTGATAAAAACACCAAGGGTAAGAAAGTGGCTCATAAGGTGTTACGATACTTTCTAGTGGCCCCTAGACTACGTTGTTTGTATTGTTCATGGTACACTTCCAAAAATATGATATGGCATAGTACTGGGAGATCAGAATATGGTGTTATGCGTCATCCCGTTGATGGAGAGTCTTGGCAAAAATTTGATGTAGATTACCTTGAATTCTCAAGTGAACCTTGCAACATACGTCGAGGGCTGGCAGCTGATGGCTTTAATCCAGTTAGAAGAGATTATGGAGGTGCAATATCCTTATGATTATTCGACTGTAATATTTCGGTGCAAGTGGTTCGATACGGGAGGTATTCCTGATGATAATTTCATCAGGATCGACACAGAAAAAGAAGCACACCAAGATGATCAACTCATATATGCTTCGCAAGCCAAAAAAGTGTTCTATATCCGTGAGCCTGTTAATCATCGAAGAAACCAAAACAGCAACCCTCGTTGTGTCGTCTAGCATGTTAATCATCGATGTATTTGGGATCTACCATCCGACAATGCTAGTGTCCAAAATGCTTACAGTGACTCTGTCCAAGATGTTGACAATGTGGAGGCTGAAAATGTTGACATAGTTCAAAACAACTCTTCATCTGGAGCTAGACATTTTATCGACTTCTAAAAATACTTTCAAAACAATGTTAAATATGATGATGAAGACGAGACTGAAGTACCTCCGCCAACGGGTAGAATCGATAATGTTTCCGAGAAAGAGACTGATTACGATGATGACGATTCTGATTATGACACTGATTAAGAAGACATTGAAGCATATGATGAAGACTCTGATTATAAAAATCATATGTTTTTTTGTAATAGAAATTTTATTTGAAATGTACCTTTAATTCATATTGTTTGTCTAACTTTTATTTATGTTGTTTGCCTATATTGTATATCTTACAATTTCGCAGGGTAACTAACTTTTATTGTATTTCTATATTGTACATCTTGCTCTGCCTGTGCCTCCCGAATGGTGTCCAACACCGGAGTTATCACCGTCAACCTCATACAAACGTCTCATATCGAGGCACTCTTTACCCTACGGCTTAGGGCATCGGCTATAACGTTAGCCTTGCCCGGGTGGTACAGGATCTCGCAATCATAATCCTTTACCATATCCAATCATCTCCTCTGGCGCATATTTAAGTTGGGCCGATCCATCAAATATTTCAAGCTCTTGTGGTCCGTGTATATGGTAAACCGAACCCCATACAAATAGTGACGCCAGATCTTGAAGGTGAACACCACTTCCCCCAACTCCAGATCGTGGGTGGGATACCTCGTCTCATGAGGCTTCAGTTGCCTCGATGCGTATGCTATCACGTGCCCTCTCTGCATCAGCACCGCACCCAACCCCGATATCGATGCGTCACAATACACCACAAAATCCTCCATCCCCTCAAGAAGGGCTAACATCGGGGCTTCACATAATTTTCGATGAAGTGTCTCGAATGAGGCCTACTACTCAGGACCCCAACTAAAAGCCACGCCCTTCCGGGTCAACCTGGTGAGAGGAACGACAATCTTGGAGAAATCCTTGATAAATCTCCGATAATAGCCGTCCAACCCAAGAAAACTCTTGATCTCTGTGGGGGATCTCGGCACCTCCCAACTCATCACAGCCTCAATCTTGGCCGGATCGACCAATATCCCATTTTGGTTGACGAGATGCCCCAAGAACTGGACCTCTTGTAACAAGAAATCGCACTTGGAGTTTGGCGTAAAGCCTCTCTGGTGTCAAAACTCCGAGGATCTCCCTCAAATGCTCCTCATGCTGCTCTCTGGATCTCGAATACACCAATATATCATCGATGAACATGATCATCGAACGATCCAACATCAGCCTGCACACCCTGTTTATGAGATCCATGAACGTCGTCGGTGTATTGGTGAGCCTAAAAGGAATCACCATGAACTCGTAATGCCCATAACGAGTCTTGAACGCCGTCTTCTGGATATCCTCATCATGCACTCTCATCTGATGATATCCAGACCTCAAATTAATCTTGGAGAACCAAGACGCTCCCTGCAACTGATCAAACAGACCATCGATCCTCGGTAAGGGGTAACGGTTCTTGACCGTCAAGTTGTTCAATTCTCGGTAATCAATGCACATCTGGTGTGAACCATCCTTTTTCTTGACAAAAAGGATCGGTGCTCCCCACGGCGAGCTACTCAGTCGAATAAACCCCTTCCCCAGCAGCTCCTGAGACTGTGAGGATAATTCCTGCATCTCTGGTGCCACAAGGAGATACGGTGCCTTGGTAATAAGCGCCGATCCCGGAACTAAATCGATGCGAAACTCCACTTGCTTCTCGGGAGGCACACCCGGTAACTCCTTGGGGAAAACGTCCGGCATTTCTCGCACTATAGGTACATCACCAACCGAACTCGGCCTCTCCGCAGCCACTCGTGTGTCCATCACATAGGCCACAAACCCAGTACAACCCTACTGTAGACTCTGCCTCGCTCTAGCAACCGAACAGAACGCTGACCCAGAATGGGTATCCTTGCCGTACACCGTAAGAACTCCCCCACTAGGGTCTCGTATGGTCACCAGTTGTCGCTCGCAGTCGATAACTGCTCCAAATCAGCTCAACCAATCCATGCCCACGATGACACAGACATCCCCCATCGCAATCGGGACCAGATCAATCGGGAACTCAACACCGAAGATCTCGAGTACACATCCTCGAATCACATCAGTGTCATACACCGCTCGCTCGTTAGCTATGGAAACTCGTAGAGGTCGACTCAACGTCTCTCGACGGATACTGATGTGCTGAATAAAGGCTAACGATACACAAGATTCACTCACACCCGAGTCAAATAACACCAAAGTAGGTACAAAACTCACAAGAAATGTACCTACGCATATCATAATATGAGCACATTATCTCAAACTCAAAATTAACACATGAAAGAATACATACCAACCACGACATTGGGCGTTGCGCGGACCTCCTCCGCTGTCAACTGGAAGGCTCTCCCGCGAGCCTTCGGTACCTCGGCCTTCGCTGGCCGGATCTCAGTAGCTCTAGCAGCTGGTGCAGATCCATGTGCGAATCCCTGCAGTGGCTGTGGGCATTCGGCCTTCCGATGGCCGATCTGGTTGCAATGAAAACAAACCGAGAATCCCTTGGGGCAATCCCTCGCAAAATGCCCCTCCTTCCCACACTTGTAACATACCCCAACTCTGCACACCCCCTCATGGCTCTTTCCGCACTTCCCACAAGTGCGGCCCTTCGGACCCCAGATCTCGAATCAGCGGGCTTTGCCCGCTTGGTTGACGGCTGAGTATGCGTCGGTCATCTGTCCCTCCTCTGAGACTCGACCTCCTCCCTGACCTGACTCTCCAACTCAATCTCCCTCTTCCAGGCATTTGCCTGGAGCTCAGCAAATGTTCGGTATAACGAGTTCACCACGAACTCACGAATATCCCTCCTTAGTATGCTCAAGTACCGGCTCATACGTTCCTGCTCAGTAGACACGCGCTCAGGGCAAAACAACGCCCTCTCATGAAACATCCTTTTAATCACTGTCACAGACTCAGTTCCCTGCGTGAGGGACAAGAAATCCTAGGTTAGACATCCCCTCTCCACAGGGGGAACATACTCATCTCGAAACATCACAGTGAACCTCTCCCAGGTCACTGTGGTAAGCTCTGCAGTAATGAAGTCCGACATCACAAACTTTCCACCAGTCCTTCGCCACCAAGCGAAGCTGGTTCAGTGCAAATCGAACCCTCAGATGTTCCGGACATGAGCATGTGTAGAAGCATCCCTCGATATCATAAATCCATCTCATCGCAGCAATCGGATCCTGCGTCCCATCAAACACCGGTGGCTTCGTGTTGCTAAACTCCCGAAATAGTAACGAGTCACCCAACTGCGGTCTAGCAGCAGCAACAACTGCAGTAGCCATAGCAGCCGTAACCTCAGTAACCACTGCGTATCTCTCTTCAAACGTCTCAATCAAGGTGGTCTTAATAGACCCAAACATCTCCGGTATCTTCGCGTAGATAGTTGCAGCCACCTCATCGTGCATCATCTGACGAAGCTCCTCGTCACTCACGTCGCTGGTCTCTGGTCCGTAGCGTGTTGCAACCATGATGTCTCTGAAATACAACATAAAAATATCAGAGACTCACTCGAGTGTACTCGCACTCGATAACTCAACCCTACTTTCTCCCTAGTACCCTAAGGATTCTTACTTGGACTGCGCACTGATCCGGTGTCTTCAGTAGTACGGGCCCTATACTACCGTCCACACCGCATCCGTATTCACCCCAAGTGCTCCTCCTAGGATCCCAGATCACAAGTACTCTAATCTCGCTATGTATAGGCTACTCTCCAGCAGACCTCTCGTAAGCTCCTCGTTGCTACCTACTCACTCTCAAGCATCTCATAGTAGCAGTAATCTCCTAGGCTAAGGCATCACAAATTAGGCCACTCTATTCCTAATATGAATACCTAGCCTACTCTAGTATGCATAACATATCATATCATATCTCATAACACATAATGTAAGGGTATTTTGGGAAATCACCGTTTGGGCGCTGGTTGATCGTACACATTGCTCTGATTTGCTCGTTTCAAAACCTTTTACTCTTGTAGAAAAATTGTTTTATTGTGAAAAAATTCTCAAATCCTCAGTTTGAGTTCAGATACGCCCGAAGGTGCATCCGAATCCCTCAAACCAAGGGTCTGATACCAACTTATAACAATGTAAATTTTCAAAACAATTTTTCCATTTCAAAATATAATAAAAATTCATATGTAATATCAAAATCCATGTACCAACATCATCTTAATAAACAAATCCCAAGATCTCAATGTAAATAAAACTCCATCTGTGTGTACGGTCATGTCGGTGCCTTCCCGCGATCCTCACTGGTACCTGAAATACATAACACACAACACGGTAAGCATAAATGCTTAGCGAGTTCCCTAAAATACCACATACAACACATACGCCACTCGAGGATATAGTACGACCCTCCGGTTGATGTGTCTCAGCAGGACCCTCCAGTCCCATAGCTCGTTGGACCCCTCAGGTCCGGTCTGTATCGTTGGACCCTTCGGTCCGGTCTATATCGTTGGACCCTTCGGTCCGGTCTATACAACACATAGCATACATATATCACAATGCACATAATCTCATACATACACATAGCACACAGGACCCTCCGGTCTACACATAGATACCATTCTAGGTAATGTATAGTGAGAAGACTCACCTCGGGTAACTCGGATAATCTCGCACACGAATATACTGATCTAGCCCCCGCCTAATCACATAAACAATATCCTTAATAAATAATGGCTCTCAAAGGCTAGATTAAATCCCTTTCTACAATCCCACAGAAGGGTAAAAGACCCTTTTACCCCTCCTTGACCCAAAAGTCCAAATGTCGACTAAAACCCTAAAAGTCAACGAAAGTCAACAGGGGGCAGTACGCGGTGCGTACCAGCTATTATACGCGGGGCGTACTCCGGCGATCTAGAATCGGGGCCTAAAACCCTTACGCTGTGCGTACTGAGATTCACGCCCAACGTAAGTCTCAGTTTCATGCTCTTATGGATTTTTGGTCTTAAACGGTTAAGACATAAACTCAAACTCCATATCTGACTTTTCTAAGGTCACTTAATCCATAAAGTTGAAACCTTTAAGCCTTTGCATGGCTGTAAAGGTCACTAATCACTCTAAACAACTTTCCTCTTTCCTGATAAAGCCTTCATCTCATGCATGACTGAATATTCACGTCCAAGATTGGATTTTTATGAACCCACAACTCATATTACTCTGAAATATGGCAGATCTAAGCTTATGGAGACCATTTTCTCATAAAGTCTCCACTTTGGGACCAAAAACCATAAAAATTGGTCTATGAAGCACAAATCAAAAATGACAAGGAAAGTTTTGAGCTTTTTACCTCCAAGTGAAGCTCCTCCCTCTGTAGAACTCAGATCCAAGCTTGTACTACAACTTCTAGCCTCCACAAGAACCTCCTCTTATTCTTCACTAACATACAAAGGCACTTTCTAGCTGAAGAACACTCACACGCTAGCTTTAGAACGATAATATTGCTCTCCTAGGGTTTCTCTCTGTAGAATGGTGGCTGGGGACAAGACCATATCTTTCCTTTTATAGTCCACAAGCCACAATTAGGGTTTGCATTTGGGCCAGCTACGCCCAGCATGCCTAGGTGAGTCCGCGTCCAAAGTAAGCGCTTGAGTATGTGCAGCGTACTCTTCAGTATGCCCAACGTACTCAATAGCCATACTTTTTTAGGGGCTAAACTTGACAACTTGATAAAGAAGAAGGGTTTAAGATATGCACCTGAATTTCGGAATGTTACACAACGTATCTGGTTGGGACAATGTTTCCCCCGCGTTAAGGAACGCAGAAGTTGTGCATCTAAAGGTAACTTGGATATAATTTTAAGTTTAGTTGTGATTGTTATTTAATTAACTAAATTTTTTGCATTTTGTAGAATAAATTTTATTTGGATAAGGTTAACATGGATCCAAAGCGTGTTCAATTGTTGCAGAGCATTGATTCGAGTCTTGCAAAAGTTTACAGATGTCGAAAAAGTAAAGCTCATTCTTATTTTAAGGAAATCGGGGGGCCTGCAGATATCCCAACCGCATTAAACAACCCCCCACGGGTATGTCACATGAAAATTGGGCGAAGGCAATCGAACATTTTCAAACGACAGAATTGTTAAGGCGTTTGGCATCAAACACAGAATGTCGTGCAAAACAAGTAGTTCTAAACAGAGGGGGGTCAAGCTCGTACAACAATGAATGTTTCAAAGAAGTAAGTTATGATATTTTTTAATATTTATTTAAAGTATAAGTAATCTAATTTTTAATGTTAAATAGGATATCTGTCAAATCGAAGTTTTTCGTAAGGCTAATTCCAATCGTCAAGGGGTATTTTATAGTCCTGCAGTCGAACAACAATACGTAGGTGGTTAATTTGTATTTTCATATAAGTGTTTATATCGTCAAGGGTATTTAGTAAAATAACTTTTATGATTTTTATTATTTTTTGAAAATACAGAATGTTTTACTCGAGGAGATCAACCAACCAACCCAAGCTACTTCTGAAGCAAGCGGTCTAACACCCACTGATATAAAAATTGTTTTGAAAGAATATTGGGTGTTCGGCGCGGACATATCAGAGGCATTGGGCGTAAACCCCCTACCATTGTGTCCATGTACGATCAGGAACAACCAGTGACACAATAACAACCACAATCACATGTAATTGTTAGTTTAAGTTGAAAAGTATAATGATATAATGGAAAGTAGATGTATGTTTAAGTGTATTTGATATGTTTATATGTTGATATTTTTTAGAATGGTATAATTTTTGGAAATTATAATGTTATTATGATATGTTGGTAATATATTTTGTTTTCATTGTAGTTGGAAATGTTGTAAACAATACTAAAGGACCCGACCTGTTCTGCAGCATTGGAAAAGTGGTTTCGCTCGTTACCGCCACCAAATAATGAAGGAAATGATGAGGACGAGTAGTTACTTTAGGATTTTATGCAAATGTTTTGTAATTTGGAAGAATACATTAGTTAGGTGGTATGGATTAATATTTTGGATTTGGTTGTGTATGGATTAATATTTTGAATTGTTTGTGTATGGATTAATATTTCTATAAAAAGTTATCATATTTTATAAATGTTATATTGCTTTTTATAAATTTAATGTTAAATAAGCAAAAAAAAAAAAAACAACAACAACAACAAAAAACAAAACAATGTTTGCGGCGACATCTCTTGTGGCGACAGCTGCGTATTAGCGACGATATACTATTAACGGCGACGAGTACAATAGCGGCGACGAGTAACCTTTAGCGGCGACTATATGTATATTAGCGACGAAGCATTATTGGCGACGCATCTGCAGTGACATGTTGCCACTAAATATATTAGCGGCGACAACCCCACCATTAGCGACGACACGCGTCGCCGCTATTATCCAGACTTCTTGTAGTGCATGTGGAAATTTACAGATCTTTCATCATGAATATTGAGTTTCTACCACAAACCGTAGACTAAAGAAATGGTCAAAGGAAAGGTATTGTTACCTTCACCAATGCTCATGGGCCTACATAAGATTTTTAGGATTCCAATTAAAATCATTTTTCATATACTTTTTAGAACACCATATAAATAACTAGGGTTACATCAAATACACTAGTCTACATTTTGATCGGTAGGCATTCTTCCCCACGAAATACCGAATTAAATGCGTATGATAAAATATATGTTTTCTCATTTCTCTTCTATTAGACGTACATTATCATCATAATAGTGGTCAACACATATGCCTATGGTAAAATACATGCTTTCTCTTCTATTAGACGTACATTATCATCATAATAGTGGACTCAACACCTTGTTTGTAGTCGTTTGTATTATGTGGTTTCATCATTTTGACTAAAAAACTATGTTACAACTGTCAAAATAATCAAACGATCGTTAACTGTAAATGTGATGAACGTCAATATAAAGGCCTAATGTATAAAATTTGACTATTTATCAGTGTTGGAAAAATCCCGACTAGGTCCCGATAAATCTCCGATTAATCCCTAGGCGCTACTCGACCGATGAGAGGGCGCCTATCGATTAATCCCTGCATACAAAATGAGTGAAACAGTAGAACTCGATGAAATTTTAACACTTTGAAAAAGTTATATCTCAATAGAAACTAAGAAACTGTTTAAGGTATCATTAGTCTTTTATTAATCATAATAACCTATTTTGTTATGATATTAGTGGTATTTATGAACTTTTATATGATATTAGTCATATTTAATTTTTTAAAATTCAACAAATTAGCAGTTAATGGTCCCCGATTAATTTCCGCCTAGCCGATTAATCTTTTGACCCCATTCCACCGACTAGCTAACGTCAAACGATTTTTACAACCTTGCTATTTATAATGAAAATACAATGTTATACATTGGAATACATCTGAAAACTGAGTTAAACCATCAAATTATGAAAAATTTGGATGAACGAATTATCGAGCATGTACACAAAAAATGAATTAAAATGCACTATGAAATAAATTGTAACACCCCAAAAATCAAGGATAAAAATTTCATTTTCATTATGGTCCAAACACAGATGTTACTTAATCCAAACATTTAAAAACATTTCTAGGTAAAACATTTATCATAGTTCATTCCCAACGATCACATATTATGGAAAACACGGTTGTATGCGCTGTAATCAAGCCGGGCCCTTCCCCTTTGAACCAGAAATACCTGAAATCATAAATCACAAACTGTAAGCATGAAGCTTAGTGAATTCCCCAAATACCACATACCATACATGTTAAACGAGCCATACATACCATACATAATCATGAACTGTACATATCATATATATTCCACAATCAATAAGAGTTCTATGTGCCAACCATAGTCTTGCCATTATGTTACGATCCGTCTTGTGGTCTTCCTTGCTAGGCCGAGGGCCACAACTCTGGGTCTTACAAAAAAGTGTCAGGAGCCACCTCCTGGTCTTCCATTCGAGTATCACAAAGACAGCTAACATACAATCTACAACTACTTAACGAACAATTGTCAGAGTTAGACTCTGGTCTGGCATGCAAATTGCTAGGAGTCGGTTCTTGGTCTTTCATACAAATGCCAAGGATCACCCCCCAAGTCTCCCTACAATACATAAACCAAATGGGCCGACATTGGTGCCTTCGAACTATAGAATAGTGAGGAGACTCACCTTGAATGTAGAAGCTCACTGAAAGAAATCCTTAGCTGCTGCCTTAACGACTTCCCGAGCTATCAATACCAAAATGACATCCAATAAGCAATTAGGTTCCGATATATAATCCATAATCCATACTTGGGGTAAAATGACCATTTTACCCATAGTCTAACTTGAACCGAAACCGAGGCCCAACCAATAATCAAAAAGGTCCAAAACTACCAAATTCACAAAAGTCCATTAATGGCCTAATTTTCCAAATTGCGACCAACCCCGATATGGGCCTTATACTAAACCCAATAATTCCCCTTCATCCAATAGTTAATCTCAGATGGCCCAAAAAGTCCCAAAGAACAAAGCCTAACAACGCCATGAGGCTCAAGCCCATTGGGCCCACTAAGGCCCAAAACCACAATCCTGAATTCAACAAGGCAAGCCTAATAACAAGACCATTTCTCAAAAGTCCTTAGACATAAATGAGACTAGCAATATATATATAAGCCTAGTCCACGAACAAAACCCTTAAGCCCAAAGGCGGAAAGAAGCCCAAATTGTACAGATCAACAAACGTGGAGCGTATGCTCAACTTACACCGGGCGTACTTAAGGGCATCTGGGTCGTGACCAAAAGGAGGTACGTTGGGTGTACCTTTCGACATGTGGGGAATAACTGCAGTTTCTCCAAAACTCAATTTTTGACTTAACCACTTAATCACTTTACACCCAAACTTCAGGCAACCTCAAAATAAAGCTCTTAATGCATAAAGTCAACAACCAAACTTTAGGCTTCCATTCTTGAAGATACACTAAAACCCACCAAAGATGCACATAAAAGGCTTACAACACTCTTGGATGGGGCTACAACTCGAGATTAGGGTTTATGACAATGGAGGATGAAAGAGAGGCTCACATCTGGGACTTAAGGTTCTTAAATAGTGAGTCAACCCTCAAATTTAGGGTTTTGGGATCCTGCACACTACGTTGGGCATATGTAAGACCCAAATATGCCTTTGTATCAATTAGATCCGTTTGATGGTGCGGAATCCTAATCAAACGGATGAAGTCAGATCAAATAGAAGAGAAGGAAAAGAAGAATAATATGAATCTTCAATGTATTGAATAGATTGGAATGATGCTCCTTTACATAAGATTCACACACACACACACACACACACATAAGCTCACGTTTCTCTCTATTCAGTTCATCACTCTATTCCTCACACCCCTCACCCTTATATATATACATGAGAATATGGGTCGGGTAAACATGGGCCATAAACATGGTTTACGGCCGTAAACACCTCCCTGGCCGTAAACTTGACCGTAAATACATAAGATATTACATAAAAATACAATTTCCTAGAAAAGCAAAGTATAAACCACATTTTTGACCCAACAATCTCCCCCTTGGTTTATGGCTTTCTTTTCTTTTCTTAAATGACCCACCAAGCTCCCCCTAAAAAGTAGCTGCCTTTCTTGATAATCTTCATTGGGAGCTTTGGCTTCAACTTTAATCTTAAAATTCTTCACAACTTCAAGATGAACTTGATGAATCTTCAATGAATGAATTTATCTTGAGCAGTTGGGCTTTTCTTCAGAATTTGGCATTGAACGCACGTTGGGTGAGGAGGTTTTACGTATTGATTCTTGAAAGATGTTGCTTTCAGCTTGAGAATCTTCAGAGAGAACAAATCTTCAGGATCACTTCAGCAGGTACAAAGATAGCAGCAGACTGATTGAGGAGGCTTCAATACAATCCATAACATATTCTTCAATTGCAGCTTAACCTTGCTTCTGGGGTTGAAGGATTGAATGTTGAAAGAATAATCTTCATTTCTTGCTCCTTCGAATGCGAATTCTTCGATGCTCACGGACGAGGCTTTGGCTCAGAAATCTTCAACACAAACTCCATGAGTCTTATCTATACCTGAAATCACTTTTCAAGACAAAACAAAACTAAAAGAAAACTTAGCACACAAATTAAAACAGAAACAAAATTATTTTTGGATTTTTGGATTTTTCTGAACAAGAAATAAAACAGAAATAACACTATTTTTGGATTTTTTTAATTTTTCTGATTTTTCTTTGATTTTTGAATTTTTTTTTTTTGATTTTTTTTTTGATTTTTAGTTTTTAATTATCCCCTAATATTTAAATTAGAAGAAATTATGACAAATTTAACAAAAATAAAAATGATATCTAACTTTAAGAGTGATTTGGGATCAAAGTTTTTAGACACCCTTTATCCACTTGTCGGTACCTTTCATATTCACATCTTTGTCTGGTCGATCGCCGATATTGTTGTCCACTTAAACACGAAAAATTATGACTGATTTAGGACATACTATTTGATACAAGACAACGTGAACTTAAGTTCCTAGATATTATATCTGATCCTAAGTTCCTCGATACTATATCTTAAGGACCATTCAGCTGACGACGACCAGGGATATTGTTGTCCACCTAAATTGAGTAGCGAGATCTATAGACAATCTGTATGTCTTCAATTTTAAGTGTACTAGAACATGTTTCCCGCTTCCTGATATGCCCCAGCCATCAAGAACTTCCAGAGTACTCCTTACACCGGGTGAGCAGACAACCATTCAGAGAGAGGATAGATTCAGAATTCTATTACTTATTACTTCAGAGGGGTTGAGAAGAAGAAGGTTTCATATGCTGTGTACCAGGTCGGATTAGAAGTCACGCAAAGGAGACATCATATGGCTAACAGATAAGAAGTATTTCACATATATAACATGTAGAGAAATAGAGTTGTATATGTTGTGTACCAGGTCGGATTGGAAGTCACGCAAAGGAGACAACATATGACTAACAGACGGAAAGAAAGAAAATGATATTCTACATACCTAATTTATCGGAATTTACTAGTCGCCCCATCCAACCGGAATTAAGGATAGAATCCGCACATCGAGGAAAAGTTAAACCACGGTTCCAAGTACAGGTTCATTTAATGTGACGAGTGGATTCCCATATATATCTCCCTGCTCAACCTATCCGAGCATCGTATTGTCAAGCTGAACGGATGTGCATAGGAGAGAAACGAAAGTAACTGCGCAAATTTAAACTATCCTAAAACAAAAATTAGTCTTTAAAGTGAATCAGCTTAAGAAAAACTCAGGAGTATAGAGAAGAAAACGCAAACCGTAAGTCACCGATTGAATTTGCATCCAGAAGGTCTGAGAACAACACGCGTAATGTCAGAACAGATCCGAAAATTCTTCATGCCATTAAGCATTAACCCCATGAGTGATCTCTTCCTTTCTTCCTTTCCCACAAAAGGACACATTCTCCCAAACAATGTTCTGAGTGTTATACAGTTGAGAGATGCCTCCTATCATGTGCCTGGAACAGCTACTACCAACAAACCGAAGTCTGATGATATGCCTCCATAGGTGCTCCGACACAGAGCGGGATCAGTTGGTCTTTAGAACCCAGTCCATTTTGAAACTGGGTCGACCTTTGTCATCCTTGCACGGTACTCTCTCCCATGACATATCCTGTTTATCACAAACAGAAGATGAAGAAATATTAGAGTCATTAGCTGATTTGGGAGAGTGAGCCTTTGGAATCCATTTGTAGTTGGGTTTAACCCATTTATTTTTCGAACTGATGGGTGGCTTAGTACTTGATTTTGATCTTGATGTTGGCCTTTGAGATGACTTTGATTTTGGCTTCATAGGAGCATCTTTTGGATTTGGCTTCATGGCCGACATTCCCTTCTTGCCCTTAGGATTCAGATTCTTGGCCTTGTGGGTTTGATTCTTGGCCTTGGGAGTTGAATTCTTGGCCTTCTTGGCATTCCAGTCGTGAATGTCTGATCATGATCTCGAGGGGTTTCTTTTGAAGTATCTCCTTCTTGGCGCGTTCTGCCAGCCTTGTGCATAGTAAGGAACGTATGCGCGATTTGGACAATTTCTGGCAATGTGTCCAGGTGTTCCACAGTGAAAACATGTCTTTTTCTTCACTGTGAAGTTGTTTCTTCCTGCCCCTGGTGGCGTATCTTTCCCATGTCTCTTGTTGTTCCTACATGCACACTTGCAACAAGAACTCTGTTGCGTTGGAATTGGTGGCCTGTATTTCTCAACGACAGGTTGATCAGAAGCAGTTGAGTTCGAAGCAACAGATTCAGAGTTCAAGGAGTCATTGGTTTGTTCAGTAATGCTCTCCTTGTTCTCATCTTCTGCTACTTTACCTGCACATGAAGTAGAAACATTAGTATTTTCAACATTAATAACTCCTCCTGACACAAATCCAGCTGGTTTTCCATATTTAAGATGTGCCTCCCTGTCAATTTCTTCCTGTGTCATAGGAATGGATGTGTAGTTATGATTGAAAGGTGGAGGAACACTATCATACCCTAGACCCTTGTTTTGATTTTCTTTGAATTTTAATTGGGTTTCATATAAGGATTCAACTGTCTAACTTGACACAGTATAATTTTTGAAACTGACATCTGTTTTTCAACACTTAAATTTTAAAGCGTCAAGTTCTTCAGTTACAGCAGCAAGTTGTCTCTTAATATAATCATAATTTTCACACTTGTTGCTATACTCTTCCTGAAGATTCCTAAAGTCCTTGGTTTTTGCTTCTAATTCAGCCTTCAGGGGTTTCTGTCCTTTCCTGAGTTGATATCCTTTATATCTCAGGTCTTCAACTTCCTTTTTTAATAAATCAATTTGTTCCCGAAGAAATTTAATCGTATCTTCACATGATTGAGAACATGAAACTTCACATGAATGAGAACACGACACTTCATTGACCGGAAGTTTTGTGGAACTCATTGTTTTTCGACAATTCAAAGCGTTAAGTTCTTCAATTATATCAGCCAGACTAAGTCGATTGAGATCTTTTGTCTTCTTGATGTCAGCCACGTCCATATCCCACGATTTCGGAAGTGAATTCAATAGCTTTTTGTTTATCTCAGATTTGGACAAGAAGATCCCGGCTATATTCATCTCAGTAGTTAGTGTGATAAATCGCTACAACTGAGCTTCCAGGGTTTCTCCAGGGATATAATCGAACATGTTGAAATTTTGTCTTAAACTCTCCTGACGACTCTCTTTCATGTTTTCAATTTCCTCGTAAACTTCAAAAACTATTAAAAGCACAACTAGAAGTTAAAAGTCAAACTTATATTTAAAAATGCCCTTTGACTATAAACCTCAAAAGTCAAAGTCAAATTTTAAAAAAAAAATCAAACTCAAAAGTCAAACTTGAAAAGTCAAACTTAAAAGTCAAACCGAAAAGCTAAATTTGAAAATTTAAAAGTTAAAAAAAAGTCAAAGTTTAAAGTCAAAGGTCAAACTTTAAAAGTCAAAATCAAAATTTTAAGTAAAAAGTCAAAAATAAAATTCAAAAATTAAAAATTAAAATTTTTGGTTGAAATTGGAATTTAAAATGAAAAGAAATTCAATTTTGGGCTAAAAGTGTGAAATTCGCGAAACTAAGGTCGAAGCTATGGTATTTTATTTAAATCACGAAGGCTTGAAATAAGTTCCCCCGTAGATGAAATGGTAAGTCGTCTGATTGATGAACCAATGAACCTCAGTTCGAAGATTAGCTGCACCGAAATCCTTTATGATTATTTTGCTGTTGCAGCGAAGACTATATAAGATAAAAACGGAAGATGTTAATTTGTCTCTTGGTAGCTCAACTGGTTAGGCGCATGGTTTGTCAATTAAGGGACCTGGGTTCGAATCCAGGCACCCCCAAAATTCCTTTCCTTTTTTTTTAAGTGTAGGCCGAATACACTGTTGGGCCGTGAACTCGGGCTGACCGGAAACACGGGCCGTAAACTGATTACGATCGTAAACTCCAGAAACCCTAGCCACAAACAGGTTTACAGCCGTAAACTCCGGACCGTAAACACAGCTTCAGATCGCGAAAAAAACGACGTTTTTCACCATTTTTGCTCCAAAACTCGATCAAAAACTCGTTTTTACGAAAAACGCGAAGAACAAAGCCCCCTTATTTTTGCAAGATCTATCCAAAAACGCAAAAAACTTTTCAAAATAAGATCAAATAAGCTCCAGATCTGAAAAAATTATTGATACAACCAAGCTCTGATACCAATTATAAGACTCAAATATGCCTGTGTATCAATCAGATCCGTTTGATGGTGCGGAGTCCCAATCAAACAGATGAAGTCAGATCAAATAGAAGAGAAGGAGAAGAAGAATAATATGAATCTTCAATGTATTGAATAGATTGGAATGATGCTCCTTTACATGAGATTCACACATATACACACACATAAGCTCCCGTTTCTCTCTATTCAGTTCATCACTCTATTCCTCACACCCCTCACCCCTATATATATACATGAGAATATGGGTCGGGTAAACATGGGCCGTAAACAGGGTTTACGGCCGTAAACACCTCCCTAGCCGTAAACTTGACCGTAAGCACATAAGATATTACATAAAAATACAATTTCCTAGAAAAGCAAAGTATAAACCACATTTTTGACCCAACAACATACCGTTCAAACACCCACGTCCCTTTCCACAAGTACGATGGGCGTACTCAGCCAAACACATGCATGCCTTCCTTACATGCATGGGACTGCTTTGCCAACTATTTCCATTAGGGATCAATTCTGCCAATATCTTCAAAATATCATAACTCCCTCATCCTAGGTCTGTTTCCAACTAAACTTATATCCACGAAAAGGTAGAGAGAAGCCCTATGCTCCTAAGACCACACCCAAATCTTAAAACCTCCCGAACAAAACCCAGAATCCATAAAAGATTGAGATATACAATTACGATTATACAATTGTCCTCCGAAGACACAATGAACACTTGGATCACTTATATTATGACACCAAGATCTGAAATAGGCCAAATGCTTACTTTCCCATGGCCCTAAGCCTTATTACAACTGATGATTGGGCCGCAGCCCCGAGCAATGAAGCAAATCCAGAACCGAGTGTTACAACTCTCCCTCACTTAAATTAGATTTTGTCCCCAAAATCGCGCCTTACTAACACTCCTATCAAAACAACAACCTAAGGAATGCAACCAAAATTATGCGCATAAGGAAACCTTCCAAAGACAACTACCACCTAAACCGATACTTCCATCCCGAAGAAAACAAACCTTTAGCTCCCGCAAAACCACTTCTACTTTTCCGACACCTGAAATCTATAATGGTCTGACCCCCCGACAGACCGCCTACACTGAAATATTACCATGCCAAAACCTCCTTGAATAACTAACCAAACATAACACTTCCAACCCTGATTATCTTGATTAAACCTATAAAAACAAAGCCATTAGCCATAGCCAGCTGTTGAACACTTATACTTGACAGAAGGCTCATATAATCCTTCGAGTAGCAGATTCATCCTTGCAACGGTTAGACTCAAACGAGAGGTGCGCAACAGGGTCAAATCAATTACTCTAAGACTATTTAATCCAACTGCAAGTGACTTAACACTTTCAATCAACAAGCTACTCCACACACATGAATCCCCAAATCACTACTTTTTCTCGAATCATCTCGTTGCCCCTTAGCTGCTTTCCAAAAGCAACCGAGACCTCCCTAGTCCTAACTTGTGTGCCATCTATCTGAAGTACCGGGTTCCTGCCCGGTCACTTAGCTCAAGAACACTCACACAGTCATCCCACATGATTTCCGAAAGGAAACCTCGACCGACAATAATTACCCGAACCACCATGACACCAAACCCGATGCAAAACTGAATACTACAGGACCAACTGTAGTCTTACCTCACACCCAGTCTGCCACTACCTACTAATTCCTGCTTTCGAACTTGCTGTGGCCCTCCCACAACCTTGCGAACACACCACCTTGTCCTAAACCATATGAAGGAGTCCGGGACCAAATCATAGACTACCACATTCTCACCGCTCCACAGTGATCGGTGAATGCTACGGGGCACCCCGTAGTCTTACAACACTTCCCACGCCAGCCGACCGAATGCTATGAGCTACCCCGCAGTCTTACAACACTTCCCACTAACCGCTAACTAGTGAATGCTATGGGCCACCCCGCAGTCTTACAACACTTCCCACTAACCGCTAACTAGTGAATGTTATGGGTCACCCCGCAGTCTTACAACACTACCACACTAATTGGTAACTAGTGAATGCTACGGGGATCCCCGCAGTCTTACAACACTTTCACCTTGCCACAACTGCCACCCAATTCCTTACCGCTAATCGAACACATCTAAAGTCGAGCATGCACTCGACCAAACACCCAACTGAACTCGAGTCAAGACAGGAACCCCTCCCTGGGTTCCCCTCCCAAAGCCTGCTAATTAACACCAAGAAGATGTGAACAGAATGTTGAGAAGTTCCCCGAACTCCCAACTCACACAATCTTCAATCTAGACAGCCATTTGAGCCGCCTTCCTCCCCGATGGGGATGCGAAACTCATCCTAGTTTTACACATGCTTCTGTTCTTGAATACCTAAACGATTATCCCCCACTTTGATTTGACTAAGCTCTTACAACACACGAGAATTGAAGGATTCCCAATTGTTCTTACCCTCTAAAATTCGATCTGCTAACAACCTGTGCTTACCAATGTTAGTGTTCCATTACTAACCATTCCAAAAAGACCGCGCAACCCCCGAAGACCAGATGAACACTTCCCGGATCACAACAAAGCTATTAACCCCAGATGCTTTGAAATGACACTACACTCAAATCTTGAAGTCCAAATAACATATGCTATGACCAAACCTTAGCAATAGACCACTTCTCTTGGTGCCTCCACTCGCCAATCCAAGCACAATGACTGAAACCACCGAATCCTGACGATGTTGGATAACCAACCTGTTGAACCCTGACCACAGACCTTCGACCCAACGCGCCTGATCTGATCTCGACCAAAACCGGAAATAACAACCGAACACTTGGAACTCGCTATACAAGATACAACCCCTTACTAATCCACTAACAATTCATTGCATGCAAATGACATATAACATTTCTTGAAAATATAAGCCAAAATAAGCAGAGAAATAAAGCAATTATGCTCTTACCCAAACCGATGCAAGATTCCAAACAACATAAATACTAATATAAACTGAAAAGAAAGCAAAAGATACATACCCGCAATGTCACCCGTTGGAGTCCTGACCTCCCCTGTCTGACATTGCAAAGTCTGACTCTTTTCCGCTGGCGCTCCTGCCCTATCCTCTCGTCCATCGGTGATCCTCAAAGTAGCCGGAGTAGGCGCACTCACTGCTCCTCCCCTCAATATTGGACAGTCGACCTTCTTGTGGCGCACCTGATCTCAGAGAAAACATAATGATGTTGCCCCCTGAGGACAATCACTGCTGACGTGACCAACCCTACCAAACTTGTAGTTGCCCAAACCCATGGAACGACAAACTCCATCGTACAGTTTCCAACATGTATTGCACTGACTCCGGTCCTGCTGGACTCTCAAATGCTAATCAGAAGTCTTGGGTATCTTACCGGGACCCTCCACTATATGTACCTGATCTGGTCGCCTCTTCCCGAGATGCTCCAAATTGATCTCCCGCTCTCGGGCTCTAGAAATCTTGTCATTCAAGGTCTCGTACCCCAAAATACTCACGAACTCCCTGATATCATCCCGTAGCATATCATGATACCTTACCTTCTTCATTTCCTCATTTGTTGCATACTTCGGTACCAATAAAGCCCTCTACTAGAACCTGGCAGTGATCTCTCCCAGAATCTCAGTAGTCTGGTGGAGATCCAGAAACTCTCGTGCCAACTGTTGCACCTCAATCGTCAGAGCAATCTCAGCTCGGAACCTGGTCGAGAAGTCGTCCCACGACATAGCATCAACATCCTCATCACCCAACTCACTACCGACCTCTTCCCACCAATCTTGTGTCCGGTCCTTCAATAGGCAGGAAGCATATCTGACCTTTGCCTCCTCGGGGCAGAAACTCGGCCTGAACGCATTAGCCATATCCACTAACCAACTCCTACTAACAATGGGGTCCCACTCCCCATTAAACGCAGGAGCTCCACACGCACGAAACTCCTAGAAAGAAAGAGTGTGAGCTTGAACAACATACATAATCTCAGCACGAAACGCGCCCAAGTGCTCATTCAAGATCTTCGAAATACTACGAGAAATCTCTGATGAAATGAACTCCCACAACTGCTAGCTAATCGGCTCAGCACCTGCACCTGCACCTGAGTTGGAACCCGAACCAGAACTTGAACCACCTCCCTGAGTGCTCATCTTCAAACTGAAATACGACAAGCCACCAATCAAAACATGCCCAAGAATCCTCCCCCCATAAGCTTCTTAGATTCTCCAAGACTCTCACCAATTCGAGTATGGATCATGTGCTTTCAATAGTACGGGCCCAATACTACCTTCCATACCTATCCATACTTTACTCAGCAATCTTCCCGAATCCTATAAGTCACTTCCTCAAACCAATGCACCAAAACTCACTAAACCGCACCAATAACCCACTGAAGCATATCCTAGGATCTCCTAGGTTCCCAACGTCACCCTGCCCTCAGCTGTTGAAGGACTCCCATTAATATAGTCACATGCAATAGATATTAGATAATCCTACGAGTAAAAGACTCAACCCTAGAACAGTTGGACTCAAACAAGAGCTGTACAATGGGATCAAATCCATCACTCTAAGATTATTTAGCCTATGCCGCATGTGACTTAGTATATTCGAGCAACGAAAAATCTAACCAGCGTGCACTAACCAAGCCATTCTAGCCACTCATGTGGAATCCATACTAGCATGCAATTATAAAGCTCATACAATCAAGTTCATAAAAGGCATCTCTCCTATTATGTAATATTGAGTAGATCCTTAGCCCTAATCTACCATTTAATTTTCATAATCATATCATAATAAATGTGTATTGGTATTCTGGGAGCCACTTACTTGAGCTCGGCCGATTGCACGAATCACACCCCTTTCTTTATTTGAAAATTCCTTTTTAATTAAATATTTATTTTATAAAAATTGTCACCAAACCCTAAGTTTGAGTTCAGGGACAACCGAGAGTATGCCTGAATCCCTCAAAGCAAGGCTCTGATACCAACCTGTAACACCCCAAAAATCAAGGATAAAAATTTCATTTTTATTATGGTCCAAACACAGATATCACTTAATCCAAACATTTAAAAATATTTCTAGGTAAATCGTTTAACATAGTTCATTCCTAACGATCACATATTGTGGAAAACACGGGTATATGCGTTGTAATCAAGCCGGGACCTTCCCCTTCAAACCGGAAATATCTGAAACCATAAATCACAAACTGTAAGCACGAAGCTTAGTGAGTTCCCCAAATACCACATACCATTCATATCAAACGAGCCATATAGACCATACATAATCATGAACTGTACATAACATACATATTCCACAATTAATAAGAGTGTTATGTGTCAACCATAGTCATGCCATTATGCCACGATTCATCTTGTGGTCTTCCTTGCCAGGCCGGGGGCCACAACCCTAGGTCTTTGAGACAACTCGATATTTCAAGTCAATGTAATGACCTAAGTCGAGTTTTGTAATCTATTTTTGATTAATAAACAAATAAAAATAGCGTCAGAAATGAAATGTTCAAAAGTATCAATTGGGATACATAAAATGATAGATATTGTGTCAAGCTTTTCAGAAATATAAAGAACACTCAAATTCGAGTTATAACGAAGAAGTTATGACCAATCAAAGATCCTCATCAAAACCGGTAAAACACTGTTAAGAGTGAAAAGTGAAATTTAAACAAAACACTTTTGTTCCTTAGTCATCTAAAAGAAAGTCTTAGATTAGGTTAAACCATGAATGTACATAAAAGAACGTCCAAATTTGACTTTCGTATGAGGAAGTTATGATTTTTCTAAGTTTCAGAATAACAGTAGACAGCTAAAAACTCGAAATAAAGATCGAGTGATATTTAGCTGACACAACTTAAACGAGAATTGAAGATCCCATCAATAGTAGTACAACGGTAAAAATATAGACGAAAACGGACGTCGCATGAAGAAGTTATGAAATTTTAACTGACTTTTTCTGTCCCGGCCTGTTAAAAATGTAATATTAAAAATAAAAGTCAAAATTAGTCGACGAAGTCTGAACGAGAGTTGCAGAGTATATTCTCACCTACTCGTGGATATAAAAAAGGTAAAAATCAGAACTCGTATGTGAGAGATATGTTTTTCTGGAGTTCGGGACACCAATTCCCACACTAACAGAGGACTCACGACGTGAGCCTGAAGCTCAAGATGTGAGCTAGTGGCTGATGGGTTCCAGAGTCGGGCTATCATATGTCGGGTCTACGTAAGGGGATAACATCGAACTCACGACATGAGCCACCCCATGCTCACGACGTGAGCTCCACAATTGCACCCTATAAATAGAGATCGAAGGTAACAGGTTTAGGTGCTCAAATCTACTCTCCTTTCCTAGTTTTACTCAGTGTTAAGCATCCCGAAACTACCCTGATGCCCCGGTTACATATCTAAGCTCCGACGAAGGTCCGAAGGTCCAAAACTCCTGAGAAATTTTCCACTTTCCGGTCGAAGTGCTGCCCGAGAAAAGTATAATTTTCTTCAAATCATCACACTTACCAGGTGAGTTCATACCCCTATATTTTCACGTTTTTACTACATTTTAGGGTAGAAATACAAGTGAAACGCAAGAAAAACTTATGTTAAAATGCAAATCGTTACATATAGTTTCTAATGCTTTATCTACATTTTATGTATAAATGTTAAATAAGTAAAATAACGTTATTACGAATGTTATACTTTATATGCGCAGTTGGTAATACACTAAGGTTTATCATTCAAATGAAACACACTTTTGAAAAACTATAATAGGTATAGTTTACAAGATATTTATGATATTTTACACTCTACGAACACTATAAAAAGGAAATACGTAGATTTACAAGAAAAATGAAATCTTCATACGTAAATCTATTTGATACTATCTTTTGTGAGACATTTACTTCACGTACTTTCAAGTACGCATTTCAAGTCCTATGTTGTAAACCATAATCTCCTGTAGGGAGAGCGTGATACTTGTGTATAGATCTATATGAGATTGACAATATCGCACCTAAACTGTTAGCTACAGTTCGACCGCACGTCTGGGGTGACAAACGTCATATCATTCCAACGCCTGAAGAACGTTGTTACAGGCATTCTGGGTCAATCGCATGGTTATAAAACTCACATGAAGTATTAAAACATTTGCTTTAAGGGGCTATCAAACGCCTTAGGGGTTATATAGACATATATAAATCTACTTACACTATTTTAGGTATGGAAAATTCTTATGCATTCCGGTTCTTGGAACTTTTAAAACCACTATTCATTTATGGAAATATAGGATTTTCTAAGAAACAAACTCAACCACTTTATACAAAAAGACATACATTTCTTATACAAAAATACTTATGAACTCACCAACTTAATTGTTGACACTTTTTCAAAACTACTTGTATTTCTCAGGGATTTAGTAATACATGTAAACCACAACTTTTGGGGAAGGAACACTAAGGCGTCAAATTTCAAATTTATTATATCATGATAATGTAATTTCTTTTGAAGCATGTATTACAATCAACAATGTAACTTTTTAAATTATATTTTTAATGGTTGTGTTTGCTTTCTTTACCATTTACTCAACTGTTATGATACTACATGAAGTCATCCGCCCTCGAACGATTCCACCGTTCTGGTTTGGGGGTATGACAGATTGGTATCAGATCCTTGTTTATAGTGAACTAAGTATATGGAACCGCATAAGATATACAAACTATAAATGCAAAGGGACTAAAACTCTCTGACGAAACGTTTTCGCACCAACCATACTTCATTAAATTAAAAATGTTAGTTTCATAAATATACAAATACATGCATGCAACAGTTTAATGGCATAGTTAGAACTATACACAAGTATTATGACAAGTTGGACACTATGACTAAGCCTCGGAATATGTAATTGGATCTAGGATGAATATAGTCTGATCAACTAATTTATCCGAGATATGACCAACGTATGTAGGGGAATAGTCGTAGTGAGCAACAAGTCAAAAACTTACCAAAGTAACACTAGAATCAAACTTAAAAATTTAAATACTATAGGAGTATTTATGAGACAATTAAAACTATAACAAGCGAGTAAACCCTGACATTTCGTTAGGGCTAGGATCGTCAATTAAATAAAATTAAGCTTATAAAAAAACAAAAAAAACCTTCACTAACAAGGCTATAATTGCAAAGTGCATACTTTAAGGCTACATATGATTGAGGCTGCATAGACTTAGGATTTATGATTTTGCTTTAGGCTCTTTTCCTTGTTTGCATGTAGGCTTAGAGTGAAGCTACTTATCCAACGGTCCATTCAATCTCAATTGTATGTAATTCGTATACACAAGGTAATTATAGCAGGACTCGGTGTAGGTCTTCTCATAAAATTTTCCCTTTACACTCAAATTCTATATATAATTCTCTTATCTCTATTCTCGATCAGACGAAATGGTAGGATTTCATATCCCTGGGGATCCCTACTACCCAAACCAGGACAATGGAGATTGGGTCGAGGAGGATCTAGAAGAGGATCCCAAAGAGATTCCCGAGGAAGATCCAGAAGAGGATCCTGAAGAGGAGGAAGAGGAAGAAGAAAAGGAAGCAGATGATGAGGGCACTAACTCGGAAGCCGAGGTCTACAATCCTCCCCAGAAGGCACCAAACCCCTGATGGAACTTTCAGGGTCCGGCGCCCCTTTGGGCTGTGGATCTGAAACGATGGAGCAGGGAACAAGGACAACGTCCACCCTACGACATGGGACAAGGCTTTTATAACCTTAGTAATGGAAGTTCGGCTGACAAAGCACTCCTTTTCATGGTTCATCACATCGCTAACCAAGGCGAGCAAGCTAAGGTAAACGCCAACCAGATCATGGACGTTGGTGTCACTGCCCAAATCACAGCGGTACGTCTTCATCGCCTGAACGAAGAACAAGATCGAACAATAGAGCACACCTTTTCCCTTCAGAAGGATATTACCGCTGCTAGAGCTGAGGTAAGGGAGTTTCGGAAAAACCAAGCCGCAATGAAGAGGCGCATCATCGAGGCTGAACGTCAAGTAGCTCAAGATCAGACTTCCACGACAACATACCATGGTCCACAACGTACCACCCGCCCGGAGTAGAGCGCATACTTCTTGCACTATGTATAGACTTATCGAGTGAGCGTTGGTGCTACTCTTTCCTTTATGTATGTAAACCCGACAGATTGTGAGTACACAATTCAGGGGTCTGAATGCGGTCAAATTTTCCCCTTTTCATTGATGTACTCTAGACCTGTGTTAAGGTCAAATTTTCCTGATCGATGCATCGAATATTAATATCAATGAGATTGACATGCATTTATTATTTCATTGGGTATTCCATTAAGTTCTTAAAATACCAAGGAAATCATGTAATTATTATTGTAAGTTTCCATTTCGCAATTAACTTACAAATTCAGTAATGTTCGGAACGTAAAGCATATAATACTAAGACTTTCCATAATCATTTCTGAAGACTTATTAAGAATTCCTCTTTTAACTTATGGCAGAATCATGTCGCCAAGAAAGAATCCCCGACGCATCAATACTATAGGAACACCACCACCACCTCCTCCACCACTACCCCCATCATTGGACAATGCTATTTTTCAGGCTGCCGTAACAGCTGCTGTTACAACAACGATGGCACAAATGAGTAACAACTAGTCAGGAGGATGAATAAATAGCTCTACTAATGGCCAACACCAAGGTTGTTCTGGGGAATGCACTTATAAGGACTTCACCAATAGCAAACCCATATCCTTTATTGGGACTGGAGGAGTTATGGCGCTATCCCAATAGATAGAGAAAACGGAAGCAGTATTTGAGATCTGCTCATGCCAAGAAGGGAGCAAAGTAAAATTTGTTGCATGTACTTTCTCCGAACGAGCCCTAACGTGGTGGAATGGCCACGTCAAGTCACTAACTCTGGTAGTGGCTAAGTCCATGGGATGGGAAAACCTGAAACAAATGCTCATGCAAGAGTACTGCCCGAGAGGCGAAGTACAGAAGCTCGAGCAAGAGCTTTGGGGCCTTACTATGGTAGGCTCGGACATCACAACCTATACCAATAGGTTTAGTGACTTAGCAATAATTTTCCCAAGAATGGTTGCTCTACAGAGCAAGAAGATCGAGAGGTATATATGGGGATTGTCACCCCAGATTCAAGGAAGTGTACTAGCCTCCAAGCCAATTACTTTCGATAGTGCCAAACAGCTGGCACAGTTCCTCGTTGACCATGGTGTCTGCTAAGGATTCATGACTGTTGTTCCGAAGCAACCCATAGAGAGCAACAACAACAACAACAATACCAACAACAACAAGAAGAAGAAGTTTTGGAACAAAACGAAAGGTCAATCTTCGCAAGAACCTTCCAAGAAACAACAGATAATGGCAGTCTGTGCCGCTACTACTCCCACCACTGTTCCTGTTACCCCTACACCAGCAAAGAAATATGCTAGAAACCTACCAAAGTGCGGCAAATGCAATTTCCATCACAACGGAAATTGTTAGGAGATGCACTGTAATAAATGCAACAGGAAAGGGCACACTGCCCGTTTCTGTAAGGCACCGGCGCGACTAATCACCCAAGTTCCTAGTGTTGGTGTGGGCCAAGCGTGTTATGGGTGTGGTGAAGCTGGGCACTACAATAAGCATTGCCCTAAGTCAAGGAATGCTGGCGGCGTAGGAAGAGTGTTGGCAATAGGGCAGAACGAAGAAATAGCTGATCCCATGGTGGTTACGGGTATGTTTCTCCTCAATAGCGCTTATGTATGCATACTCTTTGATTGTGGTGTGGAGAGGAGTTTCGTGAGCCATGAATTCAAACACTTACTTAAGCAAAATCCCCAATCACTTAATAAGATATTTACAGTAGAAATGACAAATGGTAAAATGGAAAGCACAAACGATATGTACATAGGCTACACGATAGATATAAATGAACACTCGTTCCAAATCGATCTAATGTCTATCACTATAAGAAGATTTGATGTTATCATCGGTATGGATTGGTTAAGATTTCACCATGCCGATATACTTTGTCACAAAAGGGTCATTCGCCTTAATCTGCCAAATGGAAAACTCTTATCATTATGGGGTTAAACCCGGTACCAATTTACAAATCATCTCTTGCATCAAAACCCAAAAAATACCTGCGCAAGGAATACCATGCTTTCCTAGCCCACATGGTAGATAAGGAAAAAGAAACGAAAGATATTAAAGACATTCTAAAAGTATGCGATTTCCCCGACGTCTTCCCTGAAGATCTTCCAGGAGTTCCACCAGAACGTCAAGTCGAGTTCAAAATCGACTTGATTCCCGGAGCTACCCAAGTAGCAAAATCGTTGTACCGTCTAACACCGGTAGGAATGCAGGAATTATCCAGCGAACTAAACGAGCTACTCAACAAGGGATTCATCAGGCCGAGCTTCTCACCTTGGGGAGCACCAGTCCTATTCGTAAAGAAGAAGGATGGATCTTTTCGCATGTGCATTGACTACCGATAACTAAACAAGCTCACAATAAAGAACCGATATCCTCTACCGCGCATAGACGATCTGTTCGACCAACTCCAAGGAGCAAGCTATTTCTCAAAGGTTGATTTAAGATCCGGGTATCATCGGTTGCGAGTCCTGGAAGGAGATGTTCCCAAGATGGCCTTCCGAACTCGTTATAGTCACTACGAGTTTGTAGTGATGCCTTTTGGATTAACAAATGCACCGGCGGTGTTCATGAACTTAATGAACCGAGTATGTCGTTCTTTCCTGGACAAATTTGTGATCGTGTTCATAGATGATATACTCAACTATTCGAAAGGTAAAGAAGAACATAGTCAACACCTCCGGTTGGTCTTGGAAACATTAAGTGCAGAGAAGTTATATTCAAAATTCTCAAAGTACGAATTTTGGATTCGGAAAGTAGATTTCCTTGGTCATGTGGTTAGCAAAGAAGGGATACACATGGACCTTTCCAAAATCAAGGCAATCGAGAACTGGTCAGCTCCAAGAACTCCAATGGAAATCCGACAACTCTTGGGCCTTGCTGGCTATTACCGAAAATTCATACAAAACTTCTCAAAGATTGCCAAACCACTTACTGCCCTGAATTAAAAAGGTGCAACCTACAACTATGGAGAAAGGCAAGACGCTCCGTTCCAAGCACTGAAACAAGCCCTATGCAGCGCACCTATATTATCTTTGCCAGAAGGAAAATAAGACTTTGCGGTCTACTGTGACGCATCAAACCAAGGTCATGGATGTGTTCTAATGCAACGAGGAAAGGTCATCGCATACGCCTCGAGACAACTCAAGACGCACGAAGTCAACTACACTACCCATGACCTTGAACTGGGAGCATTCGTTTTCGCCCTAAAGATCTGGTGGCACTACCTTTACGGAACGAAATGCAAAATCTTCACTGATCTTAAAAGCCTTCAACACATTCTCAACCAAAAAGAACTCAACATGAGACAGAGACGATGGGTTGAACTACTGAGCGATTACGAATGCGAGAATCATTATCATCTGGGAAAAGCTAATGTAGTAGTTGATGCTCTCAGTCAAAAGGAATACTCGGGCCGCCGAGTGAAATCCTTAACCATGACGATCCATTCACACCTGTACATGCAAATCATGGAAGCTCAAATGGAAGCCTTAAAAACCAAAAATGTGGCTGGCGAAGCCTTAAGAGGAATGGATAAGAATCTTGAAGTCAAGGGTGACAAAGTTCGTTACTTCATGAATCGAATCTGGACACCGAAGTTTGGTGGATTCAAAGACGTTATCATGAATGAGGCTCATAATACTCAATACTCCGTGCATCCCGGTTCAGACAATATGTATCCGGACCTCAAGAAATTGTATTGGTGGCCGAACATGAAAGTCGAAATTGTTGCCTATGTAGGCAAGTGTCTGACTTGCGCCAAAGTCAAGGTAGAGTACCAAAAGCCCTCAGGATTGTTACAACAACCTGAAATACCATGGATTTCATAACCAAGTTACTCAAAACAGCATGTGGACTTGACACCATCTGGGTGATCGTCGACAGATTAACCAAATCCGCGCACTTCCTACCAATAAAGGAAACTGACAAGATGGAGAAACTAGCACGAACATACATCAGGGAGATTGTGCGACTGCATGGTGTAACAATATCCATTATCTCCAACAGAGATAGTAGATTCACCTCACAGTTCTGGTAGTCATTACAAAATTCTCTAGGGACGAGACTAGACATGAGTACCGCTTACCATCCACAAACCGACGGTGAGAGTGAGAGGACCATTCAAACTTTAGAAGATATGCTAAGAGCTTGCGTGATCGATTTTGGAAAAGCATGGGATACCCATTTACCACTAGTCGAGTTCTCGTACAACAATAATTATCACACTAGCATCAAGGTTCCTCCATTCGAAGCCCTCTATGGCCGCAAGTGCAGATCACCTCTGTGATGGGCTGAAGTGGGTGACACGCAACTAGCTATAGGAAAATACCTGACAGCACTCTCACAGGCCCAGAAATCATAAGAGAAACGACCTAGAGGATTGTCCAAATCCGAGAACGACTAAAAGCTTCAAGAGACAGACAAAAGACTTATGCGGACAAAAGACGGAAGCCCTTGGAATTTCAGGTTGGGGACCGAGTGCTGTTGAAGGTCTCTCCCTGGAAGGGATTAATACATTTTGGAAAACGTGGGAAACTAAATCCAAGGTATTGCCAGAATCAACTCGTTAGCATACAAGCTTCGATTACCGCAGGAACTCAATAACGTACATCATACCTTTCATGTGTCAAACTTATAGAAATGCTTGTCCGATGAGACCCTCGTCGTCCCTCTAGACGAAATCGAAATCAACGAGAGTCTCCACTTTGTAGAAGAACCAGTAGAAATCATGGATAGGGAAATTAAAAGAACAAAACAAAGTCGCATACCCATTGTAAAGGTCCGCTAGTATGCAAAGCGAGGACCTGAATACACCTGGGAGCGCGAAGATCAGATGAAACAAAAATACCCGCATCTTTTCCCTAGTCCATGATTAATTATCTTAGAATAAATTTTCGGACGAAATTATCCCTTACGGGGGGGATGATGTGACAAACCGATATTTTAAGTCAATGTAATGACCTAAGTCAAGTATTGTAATCTATTTTTGAATTAATAAATAAATAAAAATTACGTCAAAAATGAAATGTTCAAAAGTCTCAATTGGGATACATAAAATGATAGATATCGTGTCAAGGTTTTCAGAAATATAAAGAACACTCAAATCCGAATTACAACAAAGAAGTTATGACCAATCAAAACTGGTAAAACACTGTTAAGAGTGAAAATTGAAATTTAAACAAAACACTTTTGTTCCTTAGTAATCTAAACGAAAGTCTTAGATTAGGTTAAACCATGAACGTACATAAAAAGAACGTCCAAATCTGACTTAGTATGAGGAAGTTATGATTTTTCTAAGTTTCAGAATAGTAGTAGACAGCTAAAAACTTGAAACAAAGATCGAGCGATATTTAGCCGACACAACCTAAACGAGAATTGAAGATCCCGTCAATAGTAGTACAACGGTAAAAATATAGACGAAAATGGACGTCGCATGAAGAAGTTATGAAATTTTAACCGACTTTTCCTGTCCCGGCCTGTTAAAAATGTAATATTAAAAATAAAAGTTAAAATTAGCCGACGAAGTCTAAACGAGAGTTGTAGAATATATTCTCACCTCCGCATGGATATAAAGAACGTAAAAACCAGAACTCGTGTGCGAGAGATGTGAATTTCTGAAGTTCGAGACACGAATTCCCACACTAACAGAGGACTCACGACGTGAACCTGAAGCTGACGACGTGAGCTAGTGACAGATGGGTTCTAGAGTCTGGCTATCATACGCCGGGTCTACGTAAGGGGATAAGATCAAACTCACGACGTGAGCTCCATAATTGCACCCTATAAATAGAGACCGAAGGTCTCGGGTTTAGGTGCTCAAATCAACTCTCCCTTCTTACTTTTACTCAGTGTTAAACATCCCAAAACTACCCCGATGCCCCAGTTACGTATCCAAGCTCCGAAGAAGGTCTGAAGGTCCGAAACTCCCAAGAAATTTTCCACTTTCTGGTCGAAGTGCTGCCCGAGAAAAGTCTCATTTTCTTCAAATCATCACACTTACCAGGTGAGTTCATACCCCTATTTTTTCACGTTTTTACTATATGTTAGGGGCGAAATACAAGTGAAACGCAAGAAAAACTTATGTTAAAATGAAAATCGTTACATACAGTTTCTAATGCTTTATCTACATTTTATGTATAAATGTTAAATAAGTAAAATAACGTTATCACGAATGCTATACTTTACATGCAAAGTTGGTAATACGCCAAGGTTTATCATTCAAATGAAACACACTTTTGAAAAATTATAATAGGTATAGTTTATGAGATATTTATGATATTTTACACTTTATGAACACTATAAAAAGGAAATACGTACATTTACAAGAAAAATGAACTTTTCATATGTAAATCTATTTGGTACTAACTTTTCTAAGGCATTTACTTCACGTAGTTTCAAGTACGCATTTCAAGTCCTGTGTTATAAACCTTAATCTCCTGTAGGGAGAGCGTGATACTTGTGTATTGATCTATACGGGATTCACAATCCCGCACCTAAACTATTAGCTACAGTTGGACCAGTAGGTCTGGGGTGAAAAACGTCATATCATTCCAACGCCTGAAGAACATTGTTACAGCTGGTCTGGGTCAATAGCACGGTTATAAAACTCACATGAAGTATTAAAACATTTGGTTTAAGGGGCTATCAAATGCCTTAGGGGTTATATATACATATATAAATCTACTTACACTATTTTAGGTATGAAAAATACTTATGCATTCTGGCTCTTCGAACTATTTAAACCACTATTCATTTATGGTGACACTTTTTCAAAACTACTTGTATTTGGTGACACTTTTTCAAAACTACTTGTATTTCTCAGGGATTCAGTAATAAGAGGTAAACCACAACTTTTGGGGAAGGAACGCTAAGGCGTCAAATTTCAAAATTATTATATCATCATAATGTAATTTCTTTTGAAACATGTATTACAATCAACAATGTAACTTTTTAAATTATATTTATGATGGTTGTGTTTGCTTTCTTTACTATTTACTCAACTGTTATGATACTACATGAAGTCATCCGCCATCGAACGATTCCGCCGTTCTAGTTTGGGGTGTGACAGTCTTACAGACAAGTGCCAGGAGCCACCTCCTGGTTTTCCATGTGAGTATCACAAAGACAACTAACATACAATCTATAGCTACTTAACGAACAATTGTGAGAGTTCAGACTCTAGTCTGGCATAAAATTGCCAGGAGTCGCTTCCTGGTCTTTCATATAATTGCCAAGGGTCGCCTACCGGTCTTCCTACAATACATAAACCAAATGGGCCGGCCTTGGAGCCGTCAAACAATAGAATAATGAGGACACTCACCTCGAATGCAGAAGCTCACTAAAAGAAATCCTTAGCTTCTGCCCTGACGAATTTCCGAGTTATCTATACCAAAATGACATCCAATAAGCAATTAGGTTCCGATCTATAACCCATAATCCATACATGGGTTAAAATGACCATTATAACCCTGGTCCAACTTGAACCAAAACTGAGGACCAACCAATAACCAAAAAGCTCTAAAACTACCAGATTCACAAAAGCCGACTAATGGCCCAATTTTCCAAATTGGGCCCAACCCCCATATGGGCCTTATCCTAAACCCAATAATTCCCCTTCATCCAATAGTTGATCTAAGATGGCCCAAAAAGGCCGAAAAAAGAAAGCCCAAAAATGCCACGTGGCTCAAGCCTATTGGTCCCACTAAGGCCCAAAAGCATAATCCAAAATCCAACAAGGCAATCCTAATAACAAGACCAATTCTCAGACGTCCTTAGACATAAACGAGCCCAAAAATATACATAAGCCCAACCCATGATCATAACCCCTTAAGCCCAAACACGGATAGAAACCCAAATCGCACATATCAACAAACATGGGGCGTGCGCTCAGCCTACGCAGGGCGTACTCAAGGGAATCTGGGCCGCGAATCAAAAGAGGTACGTTGGGCGTACCGTTAGTTACGCAGGGCATAACTACAGTTTCTCCAAAACTCAGTTTATGACTTAACCACTTAAGCACTTTACACCTAAACTTTAGGGAACCTCAAAATAAATCTCTTAATGCACAAAGTCGGCACCTTTATGCATTTTCATGACTCAATGGGACCCAATGACCATCTTACTAAATTAATACCCAACTTAATCCATCCAGAACATGCATGGATGGTTTTTAACTTGAAGGTGGCAACTTTATGAACTTATAACCTCATAAATGCTAAGAGTGGCAACTCAAATCCCCTAGAGTGGTGTCCAATCACTAGATGTCACCCATGAGGTCAAAATGGGAACAAAAACTCACATTATCTTAGATCTCAAGTTCTAATGAGCAAGGTTAGAACGTTTTACCTTTTATGAGCTAAAAATGGAGCAAAAGTCGAGATCCAAAAGCCTTCCCCTTGATTCACCACTTTGCACAAAGCTTCCACTCTTGAAGATACACTAAACCCCACCAAAGATGCACATAAAAAGGCTCACAACACTCTTGGATGGGGCTACAACTCGAGATTAGGGTTTGTGACAATGGAGGATGAAAGAGAGGCTCATATCTGGGGCTTAAGGTGTTTAAATAGTGAGCCAACCCTAAAATTTAGGGTTTTGGGATCCTACACACTATGTTGGGTGTTGATTTTGTATGTTGGGCGTACCGCTCAAACACCCGCGTCCATTATCCACATGTATGTTGGGCGTACCCCCAACTTACATTGGGCATACTCAGCCAAACACGTGCTTTCCCATCTTGCATGCATGGCACCGCTTTGCCAACTATTTCCATTAGGGGCAATTTTGTCAATATCTTCAAAATACCATAACTCCCTCATCCTAGGTCCGTTTCTAATGAACCTTATATCCACGAAAAGGTGGCAAGAAGCCCTATGCTCTTACCAGGGCACCCAAACCTTAAGACCTCCCGAATAAAAACCAAAATCCATAAAAGAGTGAGATACCTAATTATGATTATACCCTTGGCCTCCGAAGACACAATCGAACACTTGGATCACTTATACTATGACACCCACATCTGAAATGGGCAAAATCCTTCATTTCCTTAGGCTCTAAGCCTTATGACAACTGATGATTATGCCGTAGCCGCATGCAACGAAGCAAATCCAGAACAGATTGTTACATAAAGTATGTGTATTAAGTGTTGTTTTGTATAAAAAGTGCCACAATTAGAATGTATGTGTTATTATGATCACTTGTATATAAAAAACATCAAAGACGTAGTTAATATGTAAAAGTTATGGGCTCTTGAAGAAAAACGTACAAATCAACCGTCTAAAGAATAATGCTATTAAAGTAGCTAAACCACCTTTATAAAATCTCACTCTTAGTTGCTTTAGGAAAAATATGAAAAGTATGCTAATCCATAAAATAACACATTATACTTTATAATAGTTAGTGGAGCGCGTGTCGTTAACCGACACACTAATAGTGACTATAAAGAGTAATAATGGGCATCTCGAAAATTATCATTGACTAATGGAGTACGTGTGGTTAACTGACACATTAATATGACATGATAAATGACATCGAGAGCACCACACATATTTGTATGGTTATTCACATCTTGTTTGTGATCCTCGGTATCCCAGTCACAAATAGAAGAGCATAATATGTGATTAAACATGCCATTGATAGATTCAATGAACCTCAAAAGATCTAGGAATTTCATTTTTGATTGAAATTGGTAAATTTCTTTTACTTACGTTTATAAAATTTATAATTAGATTACGACATCCCTCTTCTAGATTGTGAATTGCATAGTTGGATCCTAGCTTCAAATATTTATTATGGGTAAAATATTAAGGATCATTTTATGATCTAACTAAAACTAACTTTTTTCTCTATAGATGCCTGCTTCTAGCGATGCTTCTGCTCCTTCGTCGTGTACCCACCTCTCGGGTTTCTCCCTACTCTTGATCGTGTCCAAGGTAACATTTTATGGCACCAATTACAACAAATGGATACGTAACATAAAGGTGGCTCTTCGATTCGAGGTCAAAGGGTATGTCCTTGAAGAAAAACTTGTTGAGATCGATGAAGCCACTGCTACTCCATAACAACTAGCCTCCTACAAGAAACACTATGACGATTCAACAAAAGTTGCATGCATCATGGTCGTAACTATAGTCCATGAATTGCAGAGGTTCTATGAGGACTATTGGCCATATGATATTAACAATGACCTTGTGGAAAAGTACCACAAGAGAGATCGTCAAGAGAAATACGAAGTGGTCAAGTCGTTCATCGCGTGCAAGATAAAAGAGCGAGAGTCTATGATCAACCACATGCAAAGAATGCAAAGATACTTGGAACGCCTTGTTAGGATCAATGTGCATTTTGATGAGGAGTTGGCCATTGACATGGTCTTGAACTCCTTGCCAAGTTGTTATGATCAGTTCATATTGGCCTATCATTTGAATAACACAAAAACCACATTGGCCCAACTCCATAACTTGCTACAGACCGATGAGTTAGGAATGAAGGGAAAGAATCCAACCCCTTCCAGTAATGTTCCCATTCACATTATTGGGAAAAGCAAAGGTAAGAAGAAGAAGGATACTCCCAAAGCTAACTGGATGGGCAAGGTCCATGTTGTGTCGTCCAACAATGGCCCAAAAGCCAAGCCTAGTTTGGACATTCCAGTTGTTAGGGACCTCAAAGAGGCCACTTTTTCTATTACAATGACAATGGCCATTGGAAGAAAAGTTGCCTCAAATATCTGCAAGACATCAAGGATGGCAAGGTGAAGCCATCTCCAGCAAGTATATACACTATTCAAACTAATAACTCATAATATACTTATTCTTGGGTCCTTGATACAGGATGTGAGTTTCACATTTGTTCTGATTTGCAGGGACTAAAAAAAGTGAAGAGGCGGAGCATGGGAGGATGAATCTAATCATGAGGAATATGCGATCTTCTCCTATTACAAAGAATGGGACTTATCATCTTATGCTTAGTAGTGATGTTAGTTTAGATTTGATTAATTGTTGATATTCTTCATAAATGACGTGAAACATTATTTCATTTCATGCATTGTTTAGATAAAGTTTTCGTTACTCATTTAATGATTTGAATGGTTCAATTTCAGTTTATAAAAATGGTGTTTTTATATTTTAAGCTTTACCTTGCAATGGCGTGTATGAAACAGTGACTTATGTTGATAACTTATGTTGATGCTAATCAGTTTTATGTAACATTTACGAATCATTATAGTAGATATGGTTACATCTACTTGATCAAACATAAATTAGAAACCTTTGAAAAGTTCAAAGAGTTTAAACATGAAGTCAAGAATCAATTAGGTCGAAAGATAAAGATGCTCCAATATGATAGAGGAGGAGAGTATCTTAGCATCAAGTTCCATGACTACCTCACGAAATGTGGAATAGTCTCAAAATTGACTTCTCCTAGAACAACACAACTTAATGGTGTTGCTGAGAGGCGCAATCAAACCTTATTGGACATGGTTCGTTACATGATGAGTCAAACCACTCTTCCCATCTCTTTCTTGGGGTATGCCTTAGAGACAACCACCCATATTCTCAATCTTGTCCCTATTAAGAAGGTTGCCAAAAAACTTCATGAAATGTGGACAGGGAAAGTTCCCTCGTTAGCACATATCAAGGTTTGGGGCTGTGAAGCTTTCGTTAGATGAGAAATTCACGACAAGATAGAACCTAGAAGTGAGAGATGTATTTTCATTGGTTACCCACAAAAGTCCTTTGGATATTTATTCTACAAACCTAGTGATAACGTGGTCTTTGTAGCACGAAGAAGAGTCTTTCACGAGAGAGAGAGAGAGCGAGAGAGATCATATGCAAAGAGGACAGTAGGAGTACGTATAATTGACATTGATGAAATTCAAGAGCCAACCAATGAAGGAACCTTAGATAATACTAGCGGTTAACCAGAGGATGAAACTCATGTTGAGCCTATTGACAGTTCGTTACCTCTTAGACATTCTAATAGAGTTAGTATGCCACCTACGTTCTATGGTTTCCATATAACATCAGATGGTGATATGTTTATTAGTGACCAAACACTAGTAAATTTGGATGAGCCAGCTAACTATAAGGAAGCGATGGCGAGCCCTGAGGCTACTAAGTGGAAAGAGGCAATGTACAACGAGATCAAGTCCATGTATAACAACCAACTTTGGAATTTGGTTGATCAAGAACCTGATCGAAAGATAGTTGGTTGCAAATGGATCTTCAAGAAGAAGAGTGACATGGATGGAAATGTGCATACATTAAAGGCATGACTGGTTGCGAAGGGCTTTACTTAAGCCCCAGTAGGACATCCCTAAATTCACGGGCATTTTAAAAAATTTATTTATGCTTATTTGGAAATCAGAGTATCCTTTTTAAAGAATAATATTGCGGAATTTGTTCCCAGAAAAACATGATAAATATATTTTCAAAGCATTTCCGAAGAAATGTATTTTGTTTATATTAAAACTTTGGGATGTCATCGTCAATACAAAAACATAAGCATAAATAGACCTTACATTCATTTATACTAGTGATTTCCATCTCCTTAAATCTTTCGGTGTAATATAGCTTCGTATCGACACCTGTGATACAAATAAACAGAATGAGCCAGGTTGAAAAACGTGATGAGTACATAGGGTTTTCAACCCACAATAATAAAGTTATTATGTTTCATCATCACATAATCAACCCAATTACCCATCCCCATTATCTTGTTTATTTCTTAAGGATCTACCCTAAGAATCATCTATCATTCACTCATTCATTCCTAAGTATTCTCCTAAGGAATAGGCACAAAGCCCATCGTTGCCTATGGCACAATTGCTAATGTTCTCTATTAGGCACAACTGCCAATATTATCATTTAGACGTAGCTGCCAAGATTATGATGTTCTCTATTAGGCGCAGCTGCCGACATTATCATTTAGGCACAGCTGTCAGGATTATGATGTTCTCTATTAGGTGCAGCTGTCGATATTATCCTTTTGGCACAACTGCTAGGATGTTTCGAGTATATCGTTGTTCAAAAACATCTACAGGTTGTGGCGTAGCTGCCAATATTCATCTATATCATCTTTCATCCCTCATCATTCATCTACCCATGTTCTACCCAACATATTCGTATATATAAAATACATATACAATTTAAATCATTTAAAACATGTATAAATTGTTCATCCAACATCGATATCAGGAACACGAATAATATGCACACATAGCACGTAATTTATATTAAATACTTCATATCTATGTGTAAGATGAAAATAACTATGCACTCAATTCTTAAAATGGTGATTCCAAGTTGGACAGTGCTTCACATCTAACAATATAATTTCCTTCAACGAAACCATGTATTAATATCACTAGATTTTAATCTAATATTTATCGCGACTAATTACGAGAGATTTTTGTTTTTATAAGTGTTAAACAATACGTTTCAACCACTATGTACAGATAGGGACCAGACATGAAACATCAGAGGGTAGGACCATTTTAGCTTTATAGCACTTCTAAAATCCAACAACCTTATGCGACCCTTCAAACCAGATTTCCCGTACCGCGAGTAGTTAAAAGATATTATAATAACACTTTATATATTATATTTTATAATATATATTTTTTATAAGTTCATAATAACAATAATAAATATAAAGCTAAGCTATACTTACCGGGAGGTTTTGGCTAGAAATCGGGCTCTGCAGGGGCAGAACTTTCTAAGCCGATAAGCTCTTTTTCTTGGAGCCTTCTAGCGCTCCAAGGCTTTCCTCTATCACTTAGAAGTTACTAGAGGTTAGGGAGGTTTAGAGAGAGGTTAGAGGTCGTGGTGTGCAAGCAAAGGCCGAGAATTGGCCACGTCACCCATCCTCGCAACAGTCTATCCCGATTTCTAAATTCCGTAACTTTCGCATACGAGCTCTGTTTTCGACGTTCTTTATATCCATGCGTAGGTGGAGACATACTCTACATCTTTCGTTTAGACTCCGTTGGCTAATTTTGACTTTATTTTCAAAGTTATATTTTAACAGCCCTGGACATGTAAAGTCCGTTAAAAATTCATAACTTTGTCATCCGATGTCTGTTTAGATTCGATTTACTTATTCCTATGGTTGAATTCATGGAAAGTGCAATGGATTAATATATCAATTGTTACCGACTTCTAACATGATTAGGTTCATATTCACTATTACTAATCCTTTAGCAAACAAGTTAATTCATACAGTGACTAGTTGATTAAACTAACAGGATTCCTATTGTTTAATTCGAATCAAGTAAGACTTGCAATATTAGTTAACTAAATTGGTTGATTCAATTAACTCATATGTGGTTGGTCATCAAGCATGCTTACACATTAACTTACTTATTTTCTAGTTAACCCTCGGTTATGTTCACAACACTATGCATACAATCTTGTTTTCACAAAACTATAAGATTCAAGAAATCAAGAAGATGTTCATGCAACTCAATATACTTAGTTATTAACAAAAAACAATTATCATTAACATATAAGGATCTTTTAACAAGCTTAACAAGATAAATAACCAAATCAATATAATCCAAAGCCACTAATCAAACCATATTCATAAGATCATCTAGTCTAAATAGAATTATGGAGTTTTAGCCCATAACTTTAGCAAATAACATCATAAAAACGAAATTTATCAATGTAGACATAATGTAAACAAGAGAATTAAGTAAATTACTAATGATTTTGCCTTTAGATCTCTTCAATTCCAAGCCTCGAGTTGAATTTCGAAAACCATAGCTTCTAAGAACCTCTCTGCCTCCAAAAGTCGCTAAAAGCCTCCAACAAAAGTTAGGTTTCAAGTGAAAAAGATCTATAAATAGATTCTAAAAAACAGCTCAACTCATTGGGTTTTATGACCCAACTTACTAAGTTTTTTACTTAATTTGCGTGTATGGCAAGGCACTAATTTGCCAGGAATCTTCTAAGAAACTCGTCGAGTTGACAGACAAACTCGCCGAGTTCTTCTTCATTTTTTCCTTCTTTCTTCAAAATCCAATTTCCAAGCTTCCAATTGCTAGATCCTCTTCCTTTCACATCTGTGCATGTCTTTATTGCTGAAAATGAAAATTTAAATTAATTAAGCACCTTTTGTTCATTATTTGAGATAAAATCAAGATGCATGAATTTTATAGCTAAATATGCCCATATCAAAAATACCTCACACTTGACTTTTGATTGCCTCCAAGCAAAACTACTGAATTTTAGCACACCAATATCACACACTACAAGAAAAACATCCTTGACACACAATTTCCGACACGCACTGATTTATGTTACGCAAAAGAGAGTGACCTTAAAATAGTGTCATCTCTACAAAAAAATTTAGGATTTACGTCACGCATTATTGCATGCCCTTAAATTAGTGTCTCAAGAAAAAAAGTAAAAAACACGGAGGGCACTTTATCTTAAATGTGCGTCCTCTATAACTGTCACGTGCTTTTTAGTAGATAAATCGGGGAAAACGAAATCCCCAAAATTTTTGAAACCCACCTTGTTCTTTCCTGCCTTCTTTCTATATTTCATCTTTGAAAATGATTCTCCCCTCTCCCTCTTTCTCTCTCGTCTCCGATTCGCTTCTCTGCTACTTCTAACCTTACTTTTTAATCGTCTCATCGGATCTCTGCTCTAATGTCACTCTGAAGATCAAGAATTTCAAGCCCTAGTGTCACTTTAAGACACAGACGAAAAGAGAAGAAACATGAAGAATGCACCTATCGTTGTTACGACTTATGAAAATTAGTATTTGTGTGTCATTTTTTTGAATCTGATGCTTATTTTACTCGATTCTTGTTAGATGTAAGGCAATCGTTTTAGAATGTCTGATTGCTGAGGATTTTGTTTTTGATCTTATAGGATTTTATCGAGTATATCATGTTGGAATAGGAGAAGCTATAAGCTTGACATTATAAATCTGGAAACTAGAAGCGATCAACGAAATGCCGTGCAATAAGAGTAAGCACGTTCCATTGTTGGTGTTGTTGAAGCGTTAATCGGCGAATCAAAAGGATGATAGGCCGGAGATTGCTTGTGGTCAGGCTAATGAATCTAAGAAAGGGGAAGACTTCGCATTGATCAAAACTGAATGCCAACGTGTGTTGGGAGATGGTGTTGCCACTAATTCTATCTTAAGGGCCGACCTTACCTTATTTATAACTAAGCTAGGGTTTAGGGCTCTGATTCACTTAACGCAAGATCTTTCAGCAAATCTCGATTCTTCTAGCTCTTCTAACCACCAACCACCGGCACGCTTGATAATATAAGATGAAGAAAACGAGGCAACTAAGGAGATGAACATACAGTTTTGGAAACGATTCAAGTAAGAAATCTTGGTATTAGTCTTAACAAAACTCATAGTTCTTTTCTCTCACTCCGCTCCTCCTTACATAATTCTTTCTGAAAATCTAATTGTGAATTTTTGATTTAATTTTTGAATCGTTCCTTCTAATTACTAGTTCTATTCTCCTGAAATTTAAAGGGCTTTTTCATCTGCTGAAGTTTCAATAGGGAAGTCAAATAGATTGTTTCTAATCTATGCAAACTTATAATTTCGATGCTATTTGGGCCACTGTTTAGAGCTGTTTTTTTAGGAGGTGTTCTCTTGTAGCTTATTTTAATAGTTTTGGATGGCTGGGGTATTGATGTTTTTCTGATGTATATGTTGTGAAGATCATTGGTATGTCAAGTTTGTCTTTATCTGGTTTGTTTGGTTGTTGTTTACTTCAGTTGTAGGTTCATTACAATTGTTTCAGCTTGTTCATAATATATTGTTTATGGGGGAGTTTAGTCAACTATCTTCAGATCTGTTATAGCTAATTGTGTTTTACTGTGTGCTATCAATTTGCTATAAATTAATGATACTTATGATATGGGATCACAATAGGATAGCTTTTCATGTTTGCTTATTTATGAGACTTGTGTAATTCTAATTGGTAGAAAAATCTTATTGCAAGAGAAATTTATTGTAGTAGTTGATGGATTTCTTGTAATGCTCCCACCTAACTTCGCTTTTGCAAGTATTTGATGGTCATTATCGATCTGCAGCAGCTATATATACTAAGGAGAACCTTTTGAACAATGTTTTGTGTGCTAGTCCTCCCAATCTGAATCGCGATGAATGGGTAGCAGCCTTGCCTAGGGCTATGGTGGCTGGTTTTGTGAAAACAGATTTCTAGATCTCTAAAAGAATGTTGCCATAAATCCTCTGTGGAACAAATATGGGGACCCCCTGGAACAAGGAAAACGATGACAATGAGTGTGATGCTCTTTATCTTCTTGCAAATGAAGTGTAGGACACTTACATGTGCTCCTACTAATGTTGCCATAGTAGCAGTAGCTTCATGTGTTCTAAGCTTGGTAAAGGAATCATCTAAAATTATAACTGCAAGTGGTGATTTGTTTTTTTTCCATTGGAGATTTGCTCTTGTTTGGCAACAAGGAAAGGTTAAAAGTTGGTACAAACATTGAAGACATCTATCTGGAGCATCGGATTGAGAGGCTTACAGAGTGCCTTGGATCTCTGTCTGGTTGGAAGCGTTGTATAAAGTCTATGATTGATTTACTTGAAGATTGTGTTTCTCAATATCATGTTTTTGTAGCAAATGAATTGTTCAAGGAAGAACAACTTACAAATGAAAACAAAAGTAAAACCAACAACTTGAAAATCAATTCTTCCAGGGCCAATGTTTTGTTTGTATTGATTTATAAATATTGCTGGAGGAAGAGAAGAAGGGGATGATGTCAGGAGCAAAAGAAACATGGTTGAGGTGTCTATTGTGATTAAGATAGTGCATAAACTTTATAAAGGTATACTACTGGTGACATCCAAGTTTCTCTAATCTTTTTCTTCTAACATCTATAACTAATGGTCGAAGATCCCTTTATGAAATCTTTTGATCATGTTTATAGAATGGCAACAGTCCAAGAAAGAGGTTAGCATTGGTGTTGTATCTCCTTACCCTGCACAAGTTGTATCGATTGAAGAGAAAATTTGTTACAAGTATGAGAAACGTGATGGATGCTCAGTAAATGTAAAGTCAATCGATGAATTTCAAGGTGGAGAAGAAGATATCATAATTTTATCTAATGTAAGATCGAATAGCCATGGGAATGTTGGATTCACTTCTAGTCATCAAAGGACTAATGTTGCTTTGAACAGAGCACGGTGGGATTCTTTGACTTTCTTAACTATTTATCTTTATAGATAGCTTTTCTTTTTTATAAGTACATCTAATTCTTTATGTCTTCTCTTCCATTTCTACCTAGGCATTGTCTCTGGATACTGGGGAACTAAAGAACCCTGGCTCGTAGTGACTCGATATGGAAAGATTTAGTGTTTGATGCGAGGAATCGTCGTTGTATGTTTGATGCTGATGCTGATAAATGCTTGAAGGAAATAATAATAGATGCAAAGAAAGAGCTAGAACCACTTAATGATATGGTCAAGGGGAATAGCTTACTTCTTAAACATGTCAAATGGAAGGTATTGTATCTTAACTTGACTTCCATATACAACATGGTTACTTTTTCCTTAAATATGTTATTGTGTATTATCATGTTTTTGTTCTTCACATACTTTTTTTGCAATTTATTGCATCAGATTCTCTTCAGTGATAATTTCAGAAAATCGTTTGGAAAACTGATGGATTCTCGCATGAAGAATGTAGTTGTAGATTTTCTACAGAAACTCTCTGGTGGATGGCGTCCCAATGATGGAAACACAGACTTAAAGGTTTTAAAAATATATATGGCTGAAGGGCTCTACCTTATTTGCTCGATTGATATCATCAAGGAGTTCAAGTACATACATGTTTTAAGGATCTGGGATATACTTCCTTTGAAGGAGATTCCAAATTTGAGAAAAGAACTTGACAACATTTTTGCTACATACACAAATGATCATATGTATCGTTGCACAACGAAACATTTGGAGGGGTATGCTCATTTGCCCTTTTCCAAATCTTTTTAAGTTGTCATCTCATTATGCATGCATGCTTTGTTCCTTGGACTTCATGTTGTCATGTTGAATTTCATTGTTCAGGAGCTTGGAAATTCCTAAGAGTTGAGCAGCATCCCAAAATATCATCCAGTTGCATATGAAGTTCTACACCTTATCACCTGGGATTGATTTTAGGCTTGAAGATATACGATCTATGCTTGATACCAAGTTTTTAGGAACCCGAACATATGGAAAGCAAGAGAAAGTTGATATGTTTGAGATCTTTCAACTGAAACAGAACTCCAGAATTCATGCTGGTGGCACAAGAACAAGTAAAGGATTTGTTGGCTTTGGTGCTGAACAGGTGATATTGGTACGTGATAATTATGTGAAGGCTGAGATTTGTGAATATGTTGGAAAGCGTGCTCTTGTTTTGACCATAGAAGAGTGCAAGGGTCTTGAGTTTCTGGTGATCAGTATTTTATCATTTCTGTCACACACTCTCACATTTATAAGGACTTTAAATCCAGCTTAATATCAGATTTTCTTTAATCATATCCTTTGTGATTTTGAAATTCTTTTTCTTCTTGATGTCTCACATCTCCTTATTTTTAGGATGTGTTGCTCTACAACTTTTTTGGGTCATCCCCTTTGAAAGACCAGTGGAGTGTTGTATATGGATACATGAAGGAACAAGATTGGCTTACTGAGGAACTTCCTCATTCATTCCCGAGCTTCAAGGATTCAAGACATAATGTATTGTGTTCTAAATTGAAACAGTTGTACGTTGCTATAACTAGGACGAGGCAAACTGGCAAAGGCTTTGGATATGTGAGAAGAATGAGGAGCTATCCAAGCCAATGTTCGATTACTGGAAAGGGATGTGCCTTGTTAAAGTAAGGAAGCTGAATGATTCAATAGCAGCTACTTGTTATTCTTATTTGGGAGACCATGAAAGAGCTGGTAACTTCTTTTCTCCATTATAAATGCCTGTCTAAAGTATTCAAGCACATGAAAAGATAGAACATAATTGTGTCCTTTTATTGTTTATAAATTTTTACTCCTTGATAAAGTTATAAAGTATTCAACATTATCTTTGTAAATTTCTATTATATGAACTCTAATTATTATTTTTGCAGGAAAATTTTATTTGGAAAAGTGTGGTGACATTGATGCAACGGCGGAGTGTTTCTTGTTAGCAAGATGTTATAGAGATGCAGCAAAAGCTTATGCCAAGGGAGATCAGTTTTCTAATTGTCTGTCAGTTTGCAGAAAAGGGGAAGTTTTTGATAAAGGTTTCCAGTATATAGAATATTGGAAAGAGCATGTTCATGTTCGAAGTAAAGAAATAGAACAACTTGAGCAAGATTTTCTGGAGAGTTGTGCTCTAAGTTACTACGAGCGCAAAGACAGTAAATCCATGATGAAATTTGTTAAACAAAAAGATTGCAAGGGAAATTTCCTTTTCCTCAGAGACATTTTCAGGTTAAACTTCTTATCCTGTTACTTTCATTTAGCTTATGAACTACAGTTATGAACATAAATTAATTATATAAAGATGGATATTTTTATAATAAAAATTAAAAAGATATGTTTGATTGGTGGGAGTAGACATCATTAGCCTTTTTTCCCTTTATTGTAAGAAAATAATGAACTTCCTAATTGGGAAAGTTTGTTCCACCAATGCCGATATAAGTAAAAAATTACTATTAAGTCCTTGGCTGTATTTATTAACCCAAATGACTCTAGCAGGGAGCCCCTTCACATGCCTTTGTTCTCTCTTCTCTCCTGTTAAAAGTTAAAATTACTATTAAGTCCTTGGTTGTAGTGATAAGTGATTGCTATTGTCCTTTTTTTAAAACATGCATCTCGAGGGAATTTAAGAACTCTAAGTAAAAAATCTAAATCCTAAATTTAACAACAAACCCTATAAGTTGCCTATGACTGAGTCGTCTTCTCACTAAATTCTAATCACCAGGTACAATTTCATAAGCCTTTTCCATCTTTTTTATTTTTTATTTTTTTATTTTATTTTTCTCACAAAAATCTGTATATGGAAAAGTTAAGAGGCGTTATAATTCTTACTCAACTCCTTGACCCTTGTATCATTTACCTATATAATTGCAGCTATCCCTGTGGCTCAGACCCTTGTTCTTTCAGCTTCTGGAATAAAAAACTCAGTGGAAGCAAATCAGTAAGATATTTTTATTTTGTTTTTGTTTTTTTAATATTATCTTTTTTTGATCCTCACCCATAAGTCCCAAGAGCCTTCTAATATTTGGTTACAATTTGTGAAAGGTACATAAGGGATCTCACAAATCATATGACAGCTTATCTTAGTGATATATCTGGCAAGAAAGACATCAAGAGTGTCTCTCAACCTCTTTAACTATATAGAAGTACATATGGTAACTGACCTAATGATTTTATTGAGTTTTTGGCATTTGTAATGTAGGCAAGAAACCTAATGATGATTTTTTTATTCAGTGAATTGCTTGTTATCCATAGCTGCTATTACCAATCCTGTTAGTTTTAACAACCTCTTGAAACAAATAAGGTCACACTCTTTTATAGATAAATCATTGACTTCACGTTTTAAGTGTATATATGTATTCAGTTATTTTGTTTTTGATATGTTTGATGTTCAGGCCTTTTGGCACACTTGGTCTGTTGTCTGGCTTAATGTGTGAAGTTTTTAAAGACCTTATTACCAAAGATTTAGAAGATGAGCCATGGAGTTAGGTTGCACGTGATTTTTTACTAGACACATTGACAACGATTCTAACAGTAATGATTGGATGAAATTAATTGTTTTGGTATAGGTTTATAGTTTGGGAAAACCTCTTAATAACAATATAGTAAATTAGATCCCCTTAATATCAATGTATTACAATTTTTTGACATAATGTTATTGGATGAAATTGGTTGTTTTGGTATATATTTGTTTACATATTTTTGTATTATGCGTAAATGAGTATCGTAAAGACGCATCGTAAATGCATATCGAATATGGTTATTGAAGTTTATGACACACAAATGCTGTCATCTTCATTTATGATAGGGGCTTCATTGATACGCATTGTGTGTCATAAAGACGCACGTCGTAAGGTTACGACACGCAAATGCATGTCGTCTTCCTTTATGACAGGGCCTTCTTTGATACGCATTGTGTGTCATAAACATGCGCGTCGTAAGGTTAGGACACGCAAATGTGTGTCATCTTTCTTTATGACAGGGCCTTCCTTGATACGCATTACGTGTCATAACTACACGTCGTAAATAGACGACGCGCAAAAGCGTGTCGTCTCTCGTTATCACATGGCCTTCCTTGACACGCATTTGTGCGTCGTCTGAGCGTTTTACGACACGCATTGCGCGTCCTAAAAGGCTGTTTTTCTAGTAGTGACATAAGACAATCCCAATCGAACCCAACCATTATGCCAAGACCGCAACACATGTATTTATGTCTAATTTTTTTTTCGTAAGGACCCCTAACCCTAGATACTCACAATCCTCATGTAATGACGTGGATTTTCAAAACAAATTTTCATTTTTCAAACTACACAATTACCATTATTAAACATTCTCAAATCTCATGTTCAACAATTGTCATCAAATGAAACATATCCCAAGATCACAAATAAAATCATCGGTCTGTGTGTACGGATCATGTCGGCGCCTTCCCGCGATCGGCACTAGTACCTGAAACACATAACACATAACACTGTAAGCATAAATGCTTAGTGAGTTCCCCAAAATACCACATAGAACACATATTAGCCACTCGAGGCTATAACTCTGTATGACCCTTTGGTCACAGTGTCTCAGTGGGACCCTCCAGTCCCATAACTCTGTGGACCCTCTGGTCCTAACTTTGTAACTCTGAATCACACATAGCATAGTATCACATAGATATCACATCATATAATAGCATACAACATACTCTGTCACATAACTCTAATTACCACTCTAGGTAAAGTATAGTGAGAAGACTCACATCGGGTAACTCTATAAACCTCGAACTCAAAAATACTGATCTAGCCTTCACCTAATCACATAAAATAATTACTCTAATCAATACGACTCTCAAAGGCCTGGCTATTCCCTCTCTAAGTTCCCCCAGGAGGGTAAAAGACCATTTTACCCCTCCAATGGCTCAAAAGTCCAACATTGACTAGACCCTAATAGTCAAGGAAAGTCAACAGTCAACTTTGACCAGACTCGTTGAGTGCACATAGGTAACTCGGTGAGTCCAAGTGTGTCCTCTGGGTCTTTCTAAACCTCACTCGACTCGTCGAGTGAACCTTCCACTCGACGAGTTACCACTGGTCATGAATCGCAGGGCAACCCGACTCGACTCGTCGAGTCCCTTTATGGACTCGGTGAGTTCCCTCGATGGCAACACTCAAACGACCTTCTGAGGTCAGATCTACTTCTCCAATTAGTAGATCTAACCTTCTAGCACTCAAAATTCATGTAAAGGTTCAAACTTTACGTTCATGGAACACATACAAAGCCATAAATGGAGAAATAACGTTTAAAATGGTAGCCTACTCACAAAACTCTCATGAAACAGCATAAAGTTGGAAGGTTGGGACTTTTTGGACCTCTCATGGTCCGGATCTAACATCTACACCACCTTGGGACATCACATGCTTCAAGATCTAACTCAAAAAGATGCAAAGAAACCCTAGATTTAAGAAATCTATCAAATACACGAAATGGGAAAGGATTTGTACCTCCAGAAGCGAATCTCAGAATTAACAACACATATCCAAGCTCCACAATCGATCTAGCTTGGACTTTCCTACTCCTTCTTGCAAGATCACACTAAAAGGATGAAGAATTAGCCCTTCCCTTGCTCTCTAAGCTCTCTTCGCTCTTTAGGGTTTCTCAGGGGAGTATGTGGCCGCAAATGAAGGCCATAAGGACCTTTAAATAGGTCCTCAAACCGAGAAATTAGGGTTTTCCTTGTCAGCACCGACTCGTCGAGTCAGATACCCGACTCGGCGAGTCCAGTAGCTAAAACGCGTCAAAAGTCACGACCCTACTCGACGAGTTGATGCACCAACTCATCGAGTCCCTCTAATAACTCCAAAAATTAAATAATCAAAATAGTATACCTGCAAATCCGGATGTTACAATTCTCCCCCACTAGAAACAGACTTCGCCCTCGAAGTCTCATTCTGCAAACAACTCTGGGTGTTGCTTCTTCATCTCCGCCTTTGGCTCCCAAGTCAATTCGGACCCTCTCCGATGTTGCCAGTGGACTTGAACCAGGGGCACATCTTTGTTCCTCAGAACCTTGATCTTTCGATCCAAGATTGCGATTAGCTTCTCAACATAATTCAGGCTCGCATCCACATGAATGTCCTCTAGTGGCACTACCGCCGACTCGTCTGCCATACACTTCCTCAACTAAGACACATGGAAGGTATCATGTATCTGACTCAACTCCGCAGGTAGCTCCAAACGATACACTACTCTGCTCATCCTTGCGGTCACCCGAAACGGACCAATGTACCGGGGCCCCAACTTGCCCCTCTTCCTGAATCGGATCACTCCTTTCCAAGGAGATACCTTCAGGAGAACGAAGTCTCCAAACTGAAACTTGAGCTCGGATCGTCGCCTATCCGCATAATTCTTCTGGCGACTTTGAGCTGTCAACAACCTCTGCCTGACCTGTTGTATCTGCTCCATCGTCTGAAGCAATATCTCAGTGCTGCCCATCACTCGCTGCCCTACCTGTCCCTAGCATATGAGAGTCCGACACCTCCTCCCATACAATAACTCGAAGGGAGGCATAACATGATCGAATGGGGGCTGTTGTTATATGAAAACTCAGCCAACGGCAAATACGTGTCCCAACTTCCTCCGAAGTCCAACACACATGCTCGGAGCATGTCCTCGAGCGTCTGGATCGTCCGCTCACCCTGTCCGTCCGTCTGTGGGTGGTAGGCGGTACTAAAATGCAGCCTCGTGCCCAACTCCTCATGGAACTTCATCCAGAACCTGAAAGTGAAACGTACCTCCCAATCTGACACAATCGAGATCAGTATTACATGTCGCGATACCATCTCTCTCACATACAACTCTGCCAGCCTCTCAGTGGAAGAGCTCTCACTGATAGCAAGGAAGTGAGCACTCTTCGTCAGCCGGTCAATGATCACCCAAATTGCATTGACACCCCTCACGATCCTCGGCAATTTGGTGATAAAATCCATAGAAATCTGCTCCCACATCCACTAGGGAATCTCAAGTGGCTACAACTTGCCATGCGGACGCTGGTGCTCGGCCTTAACCCTACGACATGTTAAGCACCTCTTAACGAACCACGCAACATCCCTCTTCATAAAGGGCCACCAATAGTCTCTCTTCAGATCCAAATACATGTTAGTGGCCCCGGGATGGATCGAGAACCTTGATCTATGCGCCTCCTCCATCAATATGGTACGTGCCCCGCTGACGAACGACACCCAAATCCTACCCTGAAAGGGCATAAGCCCTCGGCTATCGGTAACGAACTCAGATATTTTCCCAATTACCCGCTCTCTCTTGCAGTTCTCCGGTCTCACAGCCTCTTCCTGGTCCCCTCGAATGGTATCCAATACCGGAGTCATCACCGTCAACCTCATACATACTTATCGTATCGGGGCACTCTCCGCCCTACGGCTTAGGGCATCGGTTACCACGTTAGCATTGCCCGGGTGGTACAGGATCTCACAATCATAATCCTTTACCACATATAACCATCTCCTCTGGCGCATATTTAGGTTGGGCTGATCCATCAAATACTTCAAGTCTTGTGGTTCGTGTATATGGTACACCACGGTCCCTAACTCCAAATCGTGGGTGGGATACCTTGTCTCGTGAGGCTTCAGCTACCTCGATGCATATGCGATCACGTGCCCTCTCTGCATCAGCACCGCACCCAACCCCGCTATCGATGTGTCACAATACACCACAAAATCCCCATTCCCTCTAGAAGGGCTAATACCGGGGCTTCGGATAATCTCTGGCGAAGTGTATCGAATGAGGCCTGCTGCTGAGGACCCCAACTAAAAGCCACGCCCTTTCGGGTCAATCTGGTGAGAGGGACGAAAATCATGGAGAAATCCCTGATAAATCCTCGATAATAGTCGGCCAACCCCAGAAAACTCCTGATCTCGGTGGGGGATCTCAGCACCTCCCAATTCATCACCAATCAAACTCGGCCTCTCTGCGGCCACTCGTGTGTCCATCACATATGCCACAAACCCACTACATCCCTACTGAAGACTCTGCCTCGCTCTAGCAGCCAAACAAAACGCTGACTCAGAATGGGTACCCTCGCCGTATACCGCAAGCACTCCCCCACTAGGGTCTCGTATGGTCATTAGCTGTCGCTCGCAGTCGATGACCGCCCCGAATCTACTCAACCAGTCTATGCCCACGATGATATATACATCCCCGATCGCAATCGGGACCAGATCTATCGGGAACTCAACACCGAAGATCTCGAGTACACATCCTCGAATCACCTCAATAGCATATACCGCTCGCTCGTCAGCTATGGAAACTCGTAGAGGTCGACTCAATGCCTCTCGACAGATATCGATGTGCTGACTAAAGGCTAACGACACAAAATATTGACTCGCACGCGAGCCAAATAACACCAAAGCAGGTACAGAACTCACAAGAAAAGTACCTACGCATATCATAATATAATCACAATATCTCAAACTCAAAATAAATAGCTGAAAGAATACATACCAGCCACAACATCGGGCGCTGCGCGGACCACCTCCGTTGTCAACTGGAAGGTTCTCCCATGAGCCTTTGGCGCCTCGGTCTTCACTGGCCGACTCTTAGTAGCTCGTACGGTAGCAGGGGCAGATCCCTGCAGTGCTCCATGTGCTGACCCTCGCAACTGTGGACACTCGGCCTTCCGATGGCCAGTCTGGTTACAATGGAAGCACATTGCAAATCCCTTGGGGCAATCCTTAGACATGTTCCCCTCCTTGCCATACTTGTAGCAAGACCCTACTCGACAAATCCCCTCGTGGCTCTTGCCGCACTTGCCACAAGTGCGGCCCTTCTGGTTCCCTGATCTCGAATTGGCGGTCTTTGCCCATTTGGCTGCCAGCTGGGACTGTGCCGGTCACCGATCCCTCCCCTGAGACTCCGCCTCCTCCCTGGCCTGAGTCTCGAGCTCAATCTCCCTCTTCTGAGCATTTGCCTGAAGCTCGGCAAATGTACGGTACGTTAAGTTCGCCACGAACTCACGAATGTCTCTCCTCAAAATACTCAGATATCGACTCATGCGTGCCTGCTCCGTAGACACATGCTTAGGGCAAAACATCGCCCTCTCGTGAAACATCCTGGTAATCGTAGTAACAGACTCAGTACCTTGCTTGAGGGTCAAGAACTCCTGGGCCAACCGTTCCCTTTCCACCGAGGGAACTTACTCATCTCAAAACATAGAGGTCAACCTCTCCCAGGTCACCGTGGCAAGTTCTGCAGAAGTGAAGTGCACTTTCACAAACTTCCACCAGTCCTTCGCTGCCAAGCGAAGCTGGTTCAGCATGAACCGAACCCTCAGATGCTCCGGATATGAACATGTGTGTAAGAACCCCTCAATTTCAGAGATCCATCTCATCGCAACTATCAGATCCTGAGTCCCATCAAACTCTGCTGGCTTCGTGTTGCTGAACTCTCGGAATAGCAACAAGTCACCCCCTGCGGCCTGGCTGCAACAACAACAACATCAGTAAGAGCGGCGTACCGCTCATCAAAAGTCTCGATCAGCGTGGTCTTGGTAGACCCAAACATGTCCGGTATCTCAGGCCGGATGGCCGCGACCACCTCTTCATGAATCAACCTGCGGATCTCCTCATCACTAGCACCGCTGCTCTCAGGTGTGTGGCGTGTCCCAACCATGATGTCTCTCTAAAATACAACATAAAATATCAGAGACCCGCTCGAGTATACTCACACTCGATAACTCAACTCTACTTGCTCTTTAGTACCCTAAGGATTCTTACTTGGGCTGCGCACTTATCCGGTGTCTACCGTAGTACGGGCCCAATACTACCGTCCACACCCCATTAGCATTCACCCCAAGTCTTCCTCCTAGGATCCCAGATCACAATTACTCTAATCTTGCTATACATTGCCTACTCTCCAGTAGACCTCTCATAAGCTCCTCGCTGCTACCTACTCACTCTCAGGCATCTCACTGCAGCAGTAATCTCCTAAGCTAAGGCATCACAAATCAGGCCACTCTAGTCCTAATATGAGTACCTAGCCTACTCTAGCATGCATAACATATCATATCGTATCTCATAAGACATAATGTATGGGTATTTTGGGAAATCACCGTTCGGGCGCTAGCTGATCGTACACACTGCTCTGCTCTGTTCGATTCAAATCCTTTTACTCTTTTTAGAAAAATTGTTTTATTGCGAAAAATTCTTCAAATCCTCAATTTGAGTTCAAATACGCCCGAAGGTGCATCCGAATCCCTCAAACCAAGGCTCTGATACCAACTTGTAACGACGTGAATTTTCAAAACAATTTTTCATTTTTCAAACAACACAATTACCATTTAAACATTCTCAAATCTCATGTTCAACAATTGTCATCAAATGAAACATATCCCATGATCACAAATAAAATCTTCGGTCTTTGTGTACGGATCATGTCGGCGCCTTCCCGCGATCGGCACTAGTACCTGAAACACATAACACATAACACTGTAATCATAAATGTTTACTGAGTTCCCTAAAATACCACATACAACACATATTAGCCACTCGAGGCTATAACTCTGTATGACCCTCTGGTCACAGTGTCTCAGTGGGACCCTCCAGTCCCATAACTCTATGGACCCTCTGGTCCTAACTCTGTAACTCTGAATCACACATAGCATAGTATCACATAGATATCACATCGTATAATAGCATACAACATACTCTGTCACATAACTCTAATTACCACTCTAGGTAAAGTATAGTGAGAAGACTCACCTCGGGTAACTCGGTAAACCTTGAACTCGGAAATACTAATGTAGCCTCTGCCTAATCACATAAAATAATTACTCTAATCAATACGACTCTCAAAGGCTAGGCTATTCCCTCTCTAAGTTCCCTTAGGAGGGTAAAAGACCATTTTACCCCTCCAATGGTTCAAAAGTCCAATATTTACTAGACCCTAAAAGTCAACGGTCAACTTTGACCAGAATCGTCGAGTGCACATAGGTAACTCAGCGAGTCCAAGCGTGTCCTCTGGGTCTTTCTAAACCTCACTTGAATCGTCGAGTAAACCTTCCACTCGACGGGTTACCACTGGTCATGAATCATGGTGCAACCCGACTCGACTCGTCGAGTCCCCTTATGGACTCGGCGAGTTCCTTCCATGGCAACACTCAAACGACCTTCTGAGGTCAGATCTGCTTCTGCAACTAGTAGATCTAACCCTCTGGCACTCAAAAGTCATGTAAAAGTTCAAACTTTACGTTCATGCAACACATACAAAGCCATAAATGGAGAAATAACCTTTAAAATGGTAACCTACTCACAAAACTCTCATGAAACAGCATAAAGTTGGAAGGTTGGGACTTTTTGGACCTCTTATGGTCCAGATCTAACATCTACACCACCTTGGGGACAGCACATGCTTCAAGATCCAACTCAAAAAGATGCAAAAAAAACCCTAGATTCAAGAAATCTATCAAATACATGAAATGGGAAAGGATTTATACTTCCAGAAGCGAATCTCAGAATGAACAACACAAATCCAAGCTCCATAATCGATCTAGCTTGGACTTTCCCACTCCTTGCAAGATCAGACCAAAAGGATGAAGAATTAGCCCTTCCCTTGCTCTCTAAGCTCTCTTCGCTCTTTAGGGTTTCTCAGGGGAGTAAGTGGCCTCAAATGAAGGCCATAAGGACCTTTAAATAGGTCCTCAACCCGAGAAATTAGGGTTTTCCTCATCAGCACCGACTCGTCGATTCAGATACCCGACTCGGCGAGTCCAATCGCTAAAACACGTCAAAAGTCACGAACCTACTCGACGAGTTGATGCACCAACTCATTGAGTCCCTCCAATAACTCCGAAAATTAAATAATCGAAATAGCATACCCGCAAATCCGGATGTTACACCTCATAAACACTCGCCCACATTTTTCAAACAACGCTCACATTATGCATCCCTTCGAATCCATCCGCAAAAAACTTTCTTAACCTCAAGGAATATTTGATTAAACTCCCAAGCACACATACGAAAAATAACCTAGAAAAGAAAATTACAATAAAAATAAAATATGAAACTTTTGTTTTGAATCTTTGATACTTTGTAGCTCTTTCTTCATCTCTTCATACTTGTAGATTCTTTCAACATTTCAACACTTTTCTTTTCATTTGAACCACACTTTTTCACTCAAACTAAAAAGCTAGAAAAACATATGCTTACGCAAGGGGTTTTAACTTTATCCTTTATTGATTAAAGGCGTTAGTCTTATGTGCAATGAGTACTTAAGCTTTCCTGGATACATTTCAAGTACACGATGCTAAACTTGTTGCGTCCCTCAAACTAAGCGAGGTTGTGTTTTTTTCCATGATTTCACTATAATAAAGGGGGCCATAAATGCATTATAATGTATATTGGCTCAACTAAACATTCAGGTCCTCAAAGAATCATCAAACATAATACTAGCATGGAATCCTAATTTCTTTTACCATGATTTTCTGAATTAATCCTAGCAATTTTTATGCAATTTTTTTTTAAAATTAAACCCAAGATTCTAATTTAACTAATATAACCAACCCCTACCCCACACTTAATTCATGCAATGTCGCCATTGCATGTTAAAACAATTAAAGAATGATGTGCTAAAAATTACCCACTAGTTTTAAGTTTATAACCTAACGAACTTAACTAGCTAAAACGCACCTAGGCAGTGTACCTAGTCGGATTGTAGTGTAGTAAACTAAGTTAGGGTCGAACACAGGGAACAAATTTAATTAACTAAAATAATTACTCTAAATTAATATAAAATCAAACAATAATTAGAAAGGTTTTTATCTGATTTTGCAAGCTTATACAAACTTAAACACTCAACAAAATGGTTGTAATCAATATATTAAAAAAACTTTCGTTTAGTTTCGAATCCACCTTTTTCCTATGGTTAGCTCTTATTTATGGATTAATAAAGTTGGTTACCAATTTATATGTAATTAGAAATTTGCTCAAATCTACTAATATTTTCAACAATTCATGTACTACATTATACGGTCCTACACAAGCAAACACATAGTTAGTTATTAATTATAATTGGGCTATCTAAGATTTGTTAAACACAATTATGGTCACAATTATGTTCTCTAACACAGTTAAATTGTTACTTTTATCACTTAACTAAAATGTTGTCAATCCTATCTCTAGCAATTTAATGGTCACTAAATTACTAGGTAAACAAGTTCATGTAATTTAATGGTCACTAAGCTACACTTAACTTGAATTAAAGCAACAAAGAGAAACACTTTAGCATGCTAGGTAAGTTAATCAAACACAAGCTCCAAACCAACTTCTATAAATCCATAAACTAATAAACTAAACCATAGTTATTAGGGTTTCATCTAACTAAACGAAAGTATAGAATTTTAGTTACTCATTTAAAATCAAACACACAAGCTCGTGGAAAAGTGACATGATCAAACTGAAGGAATTGATGATGTTTTCTTCTAGATCTCTTTAACTCTTGAGCTACAATTGTTTCCTCCTCTTCTAAGGTTTTTTCGTAATAATTCTCCAGAAAGTCACCTCCAAGTCCCCCAGTTCGTCATAATTTTTGGATATACATACTTGCCTAAAATCTGGCCACCACGACGTGGTAAAGGCACTACGTCGTGTTCTTCGTGTATATCCCGTATTCTCCATGTCAACGCAAAGAACCGTGAAGATTCCATTCACCACGACGTGGTTATCGAGAATCAACATTTTCTAAAAACATGAAAGTTCTCCTAAATTGTGTCTAGTTTTCATATCATTTTGAATCACGTCACTCGGAGTTACGAGTCAAGAGATATGGCCAAAATATTGATGAGGGGTCAAGATGTCCAGCAACATCCTTCTTGTGTCTTCTTCTTGCCTAAGCTCTTCATTCCTGCTTCCAGCTTCCATATTGCTTCTGAGAATGTCTTTTACACTACATAACAGATATTAAACATAATAAGTACCCTTTTGTTCTAAATAAGCATAAATATAGCTAATAATATTAAGATATGATATAAAATATATATATAGATACGCACATAGCAAAGAACATAAAAGTAAAGAGAGAATTGGATCAGACTCCCCTGGGATAGAGGTGGAGAGGTTGATTTTCTTCTTTTTAGCTCCATATTTAGTTGACTTTGGCATGGGAACAGCTCATCCATGCCTTGGGTGTCAAATGTCTCGTGTGGTACATATCCTAATGTAGTGGAAAAAGCTTCTTGGAAAACTTCAAAAATGGACTTCAAAAATATAGCCACTGCCCGCCTTGAATGGAATCAAATCGAAAAATTGAAAGAAAATTGATTGAGCAACTTGCCGAGTTGTAAATGAAGACTTGTCAAGTTTGATCGTGACTTGGGAAGAAAAACTCGAACTTCCACTCGAACTTGTCGAGTTCAGTGCACTAGACAAGTTTAAGGTGCTGAATGTGAATTTTCTTCTTTCTGCTTCAGTTCTGATTTTGTGGTTAAAGAGGGTATTAAGGTAATACACCTCTTTATATTCTTTAGTGATGAGAATCCTTTTTAACCGTTATAAACACCAGACTCTGAGTAACGCTTAAAGTCTTCAAATCTTCTCATTAACGACTCGACCCCTCACTTTAATTCCCTCACGCTTTGATTATTAGATCAACTCTCACCCTAAATTCTGCAAATATCAAAAACAAAAAACTACATAATAAAAGGAAAAACAAACATCAAATTCAAATCCTACAAGAAAAGTAAAAGAAAAAGAAAAGAAATCTCAAACGACGGGTTGCCTCCTACAAGCGCCTCTTTTTATGCGAGTCTTAAGCTGGACTCTCAGCTTAATAAACTTCCAATAAACTCAAAGCCCATCCATCCGTTGCATTAAATATCTTTTTTTCACTAATTTGTAAAGTTCGACTCTTTGCTTCTAAAATTGGCCAAACGAGCTTCAATTCATAAAACCAAAGAATCTTGACAAGGGTTGGAACCGGTTGGATGCTAATCAGAAATGGATCGTGCCTCAGAACTTTCTCCAAAGTTGGAATCATCATCCCATGCTTTGAAACCTAAACTGGAAATAAAGGGGGCCACGTCTAGTAACGGTAAAAAATGTCATGGTTCCTGCAACTCAGCTTGTTCTTGTTCTTCGTCTGACCCTTCTGTCAGCAACCTTTCTAGCTCCACCAAATCTCTTTCTGGATTAAATTCTTCATCTTTTAGCTTTAGCTCTTGTACCTCAACATTTCTCTTGTTTGTTAGGTAAGATGTTATCTAACCATCATCCCAATTTCTTTAAATATTCATCTTAGTCATACTCCTCATCTTCTAGCTCAAATTCCTATACCACTTCCTCAAGAAAAGCGTCAAAAGCATCGAGATTTGGAAAATACATAATAAAATGAAAACAAAACTGAAAAACAGAAAACATGTAACTATATGTGAGATAAATATCACACAAAGGATCGATAACACTAGCAAATAAAACTAACTATTTAGAACTATTCCCCGACAAGGGCGCCAAAAACTTGATACGTGTGGAACGTACTAGTTTTAATCCTACTAACTTAAACACAAAGACAAACACACGAAAGGCAATGCATCTATCGATTAGCAGTTTAGTTCAGGTAAGTAGGGTATCGAACACAGGGAATGGTAAACAATTAAAATTAATCCTAATATTATCTAAATAAAACAATATTTAAAAGGGGATCTTTCTCTAGTTTTGCAAGACTAGAAACTTAAGCAATTACTAAATACTTAAACAAAGGACAATTAACAACTAAAAGAGAAGCAACCGACAAGTAGATTCAATAAGATAAAAGAGACTTACGTTTAGATTCGATTCACTTATTCCTATGGTTGAATTCGTGGCAAGTGCAATGGGTTAATATATCAGTGGTTACCGATTTCTAATATGATTAGGTTCATGTTCACTATTGCTAATCCTTTAGCAAACAAGTTAATTCAAAAAGTGGCCAGTTGATTAAACTAACATGTTTCCTAGTGTTCAGATCGAATCAAGTAAGACATGTAATTTTAGTTAACTAAATTGGTTGATTACATTAAATCATATGTGTTTGGTCATCACACATGCTCACACATTAACGTACTTATTTTCTAGTTAACCCTAGGTTATGTTCACAACACTAGGCATACAATCTTGTTTTCACAAGACTATAAGATTCAAGCAATCAAGAAGACGTTCATGCAACTCAATATACTTAGTTATTAACATAAAATGATTATCATTAACACATAAGGATCTTTTAAAAATCTTAACAATATAAATAACCAAATCAATATAATCCAAAACCACTGATCAAACCATATTCATAAGATCATCTAGTCTAAATAGAAGTATGGAGTTTTAGCCTATAACTTCAACAAATAACATCATAAAAGCGAAATTCATCAATGTAGATATAATGTAAACAAGAGAATTAAGTAAATTACTAATGATTTTTCCTTTAGATCTCTTCAATTCCAAGCCTCTAGCTGAATCTCGAAAACCATAGCTTCTAAGAACCTCTCTGGCCTCCAAAAGTTGCTAAAAGCCTCCAGCAAAAGTTAGGGTTTCAAGTGAAATCTATCTATAAATAGATTCTGAAAAAATAGCTCAACTCGTTGAGTTTTATGACCCAACTTGCCGAGTTTTTTTACTTAATTTGCATGTATGGCAAGGAACTAATTTTTCAGGAATCTTTTAAGAAACTCGCCGAGTTGATAGACAAACTCGCCGAGTTCTTCTTCATTTTTGGCTTCTTTCTTCAAAATCCAATTTCCAAGCTTCCATTTTTGGCTTCTTTCTTCATTATTTGAGATAAAATCAACATAAAGTATTAAGATGATGCATGAATTTTATAAGTAAATATGCCAATATCAGGATGTGTCCTGCTCCACATCTTAGAGGGTATTTTAGCAACCTTCTTAGTTGGTACGAGGTTTAGGATGTGGGCGTCTATGTCTAAGGAATACCCCTAAAAAGATATCAGAAGGGTAGCTCGAATCATCATTCATCAAACTATATCTAATAGCATTCAATTTCTTCTCTCAGCTACACCATTCAATTGTGGTGTTCTAAGAGGAGACAATTGTGACCATTCCATAATTCTTATGATGATCGTATAATTAGAGACTCAAATATTATCCACCGCAATCAGATTGGAGCATCTTGATCTTTCTTGCCAATTGGTTTTCTACTTCATTTTGAAACTCTTTGAACACTTCATAGGTTTTTGAATTGTACTTGATTAGTTAGATATATCCATATCTGCAAAAATCATCAGTGAAGATCATGGAGTATCTATCTCCATGTCTTGTGGCGGATATGAATGCACTACAAGAAAAGTAGGCATCTGTTACTAAATTATCAAAGACTAATTAATCAGTCCTAGATACCATGTATTAGGGACTCAAGAATCAGTCTTGAATACTATCTAAATGCATTATTTAACATTCTAATGGACACTCATATTGGACTAAAAAGTAGTATATGAGACTAATTATTTATTTATAGATACAATATATTGGAGTCCAATTAATTAGTAATGAATACTCTTTAGAAAGAAACTTTTTACAGACTAAAGCTTAGTCTCAGATAAACTACCCCAATTTTCACTTAAGATTAAAATATTAGGGACAAAATTTCAGTCCCAAATAAACACATGGAAGTGTTGATATTTTAAGGAACATAGGCAACAACATCCATTCTCCATGTTGGTTGCTTCCTTCTCCCTAATATCATATCCCATCGCAGTCAGTTTGGGTGTATTATGCTGCTATCGCCACCACCACCTCTTCTACCATCACCAACACTACCTTTATCACCTCCACTACCTATGTTTCCACCACCATACCACTACCTCCACCTTAATCCCCTTCTCTACTACCACCTCTACCACTACATCTACCACCTCCACCCCTTTGCTACAACCACTATTGTCACCGTCAATAATACAACCACCTCCACCTCCGCTACCACCACCACCGATGCCACCACCAGCACTTTTGTTACCACTATCCCACCACAATCTCCACCTCATTCGCAACCATAACTATCACTATCTACACCATTACGCTTGTTGTTGTCGCCACCACCACTACCACTGTTAGCACATTCGTCGACCCTGCCTCTACTACCACAACCATTACCTTTTTCGACTATGTTGCATGTGTCACCTCTACAGCCATCACCACCTCTACCTTTACCCCTTCCACTATGACCATTTACACAACCACCACAACATCTGTCACAACCACCACCTCTGCTACATACTTATGCCATGACCACCACCTCATTCTGTAACGACCTTAAAATTCCAACTAATTTAAACTTTTCAAAAACAACCCGATTTCATAAAATTATAACAAAAAGGTTTTCAATACAATTATTTCAGAGTCGTTCCCAGAACCACATCATAAAACATAAACATGAGGAGCGGTACGATCACGCCCTTGCCTTGCCACGGTCTCCTGAAGAACCTGAAAAACATTAAACCACAACTGTAAGCCCGAAAGCTTAGTGAGATATCCTCAAAATACCAACCACATATACCATATATGCATAACATGCCATATCATAACAGAACACATAACAGCCTTGCACTTCGGGTCTACTGTGTGACTGGTCCGCCGCACCGGCCAACAATCCACCTGGTCCACCCTCCGATTCTAGCCAAATACATTGAGTCTACAGTATAATTGGTCCGCCCGCACCGGGCCTTCAATCCACCTGGTCCACTCTTTGAGTCTTCAGTACGACTGGTCCGCCCGCACCGGGCCTTCAGTCGGTCAGGTCCACTCTATGAGCCTCGGCACATCTGGTCCGCCCTCTCGGGGCCTGCAGCCTATCCGGACCGCTCGCTAGGCCTTCGGGATAACCGGTCCACCCTAGGTATGTTGGCCTACTGCACAAAGCAGGTCCCGCCTCAACCCAACCCCAGTCCAACAACCATGTGCACATAAACATTCAATCATATAACATATCGCATCCAATCAAACTGATCTAACAGATCACATAGCATAACATCATCCTAACCAGCATACCCACCTAACCGGTCACTAGCATAGCATCATCCTATATACCAGAATTCCGACCTTAATCTGGTCTCTAACATATATATACCATCCTAACTACCAGGACGCAACATAGCAAAGCAATAACATAACAACGATACCCGGATCACAATCCGATAAAGGGTCGGCCTTGGTGCCGTAGACCCTGTTGATATAGTGAGGATAACTCACCTCGCAACTGCTGACTAAACAGATAAACCCAAGCTGCCCCGACCACTGATACGATCTCCACCACTGGCCAACCACCAAAACACTGAACTCAAGACAAATGCCAACAATTACCAAAATACCCCTGGAAATCAACTGGTCAGCCCTTGGTCAAAGTCAAAGTCAAATTCAACCCCTGACTGACTCTACTCGCCGAGTCAACCCGATGACTCGCCGAGTCCCCATGCACAGAACTTTCCCAATCCGCGACTCAACTCGCCGAGTCCAACAACTTTGAGTCCTTTCACACGCGTCTCACCGATTCATCCCTTGACTCACCAAATCACAACTGAACTAGAAGAAAGGTTAGGACCTCACGACCAGATTCGCCGAGTCCAAGAACAAACTCGCCGAGTCCAAGGCTATTTGCAACCAACTCGCCGAGTTCCTGACCATATTCATCCAACTCGCCGAGTTGTTCTTCCAACTCGTCGAGTTCCAGCCTATCTTCAAGCAACTCACCGAGTACACACTTGTGACTCGCCGAGTACCCCTAGATCTAAAACCATACATAGGCTTTCCAAGCCATGCAGAAGCTCTAAACCATATATCTACTCTTTTACAAGCCATCCATCACGTAAAGTGGCAAACTTTACGTGGATCCAAGGAGATCTAGGCATTTAACACTTTAGGGCTAGGGTTTGGGACAAAAGGCTTCACCAATCACTCAAAAATCGGGACTCTATGACATATAGGACCATCACAAGCTTAGATATGAAGTAGCATCCTCAGATCCAAGCTTATATCTCAATTTAGATGTCATATCAACCACCACACATGAACCCCATGAAGAAAAAGCTTAAGGAAGTGGTTCCTTACCCCTGGAATGAGCCCAACCAACTGTAGATTCCTGATCTCCCAAGATTTCTAATACAAGCCTCCAAATCTTCAAGCTTAAAGCACCAAAGATCCTACTTCAAACTCTAATTCACTCAATAATGGAGTCTCCTCACGAATTTAGGGTTTCTGGAACTCAAGGAATGGTAAAGAGGCTGGGGAAGAAGTGTTATGTTCTTTATATAGGGCTCAACCTCCGAAATTAGGGTTTTCTCCACTCAGCACCAACTCGCCGAGTCCATCCATGCTACTCGCCGAGTTGGTCATTTATGCGACTAGAGTCGCGACCCTACTCGCCGAGTCCACTCGTGGACTCACAGAGTTGCCCTCTCACACTTACACTTTTAGCCCTTCAACTCTACTCTTGATATTCCGGGATGTTACAATTCTCCCCCACTTAAATTAGGCTTCGTCCTCAAAGCCTGCGGCAACACATCTCCAGGACTACTTTCACAATGCACCACCTGGCATTAATCAGACCAGGTTCCTCAAAACACAACCACCGAAACCCATACCCTAATTTTTCTTCCCGTGGTGTTCTGATCACCGCCTCAAACCAGCCACCGACCTCGCCCTCTGATGACCACACATATCAACTGAGTACCACCCCATGATGCATCACTCGCTCCGAATCACAACAATCACTTGACTCATACGAGTTATAAATAACCATGAACCACCAGAATTCCCGGTCTGAGCCCAACTTTATCCATTCCATGCTGACAGGATGACACATCCTTCAGCCTCAAAGCAACTCCCATGAGTTTCTCCACCGCAATCTCATACCCATGCTGAACTGGCTCTAGCATCTTCGGGTTGGGAAGTCCCGATACACTGACGACACCTCCAAACATCCCCCATGATGAATTTCTACCATATACATAAATCCTCGATCAAAATCAAACTGGAAATCCCAGATTCCATCCCTGCATTCCTTCAGAGCCTTATGGCTCTACACCCACGAAAATTTCTTTAGTGACCTCAACAAATATCCAACCCGGATGTGATTCCATACCACAGCTGCAGACACACTGCTCATCAACCATGATTGGAACACCCCAATCATAACTCTGCAATACTGCTTTCACTTCCGTGAACTTATACTCCCTCTCGGAGCTACATTTATTTCCCTTCCCTTATCAAGGAAATCCACTTGGTTGCCTTGTCACTATGACAAGTGCCACGGTGCTCACCCAATACTACACCATTCTCTTATAGCATAACCGCTATCTCATGCATCACACATGCTCTGGATCCGCTCGCAAGGACTCTCAAGTCCATGCTCTACCTTCCACTCACCATGATCAATACCCTGGGCCAGACCTTCTGACGCTAACACGTCGCGACATACTCAATTCATTTCCTCTTACCGATCTATCAACACATGCAGAGTCTTCAGCATGACTGGACCGCCTTTCCAGGCCTTCAGCCCATCTAGACCACTCTCGGAACCTTCAGCAGGTCTGCACCGCCCTCCAGGGCCTTCAGCCTGGCTGGACCGTTCCCCGAGCCTTCGGCCTGACTGGTACGCCTACCGGCCTTCAGTCTATCCGGACCGCTCAACCAGCATCCAACATCCCGAATTATCCCTCCAGGAAAACTCTCTCATGCATACTGTTCTAGCCCTCTAGGGGTTCCGAACTCTATCTCCACCCTACATACTCAATCCCGGCCCGATCCCATGCCTTCCACAATCAATCACCCTTGGTTTGTATCCCGCCCCATATGCCTGCCACCTACTCATACCAGCCTACCCTCTTGGCTGACAGAACCACTGCTGAATCCCAAGCAGCTAAACAATCTCTCATGACCATCAATCTTTCGGAGAATTTTCCAATTCTCCCTCACTTAGAGCACTGACTATCAACCGTTGGTCGCCATCACCGACCTCCCTCAACAACCCTACACAACACAAACACTTATACACGAACTGATTCCCACTAGAACGAGCAACCTTCATAAAATCACATATCAACACGGATCATCACGGCTCGAAAGAAACCCGACCTTTAGCAACCACTCCTCAGACTGCAGATGATACCCGACATTCAGACTAAAAGCCAAATTCCCACTAATAACCCTCATGAATGATAACCAACGAAATTCCCAACACCAAACCCTTAACCATACCATAACCCTCAAGGAACAACGAATACAATACCAGAAACCACACAACGAGACTAGCAGATATACAACACTCCAAAATAATCACAAAATAACAAGACATCAAGGAAGAAACATACCCGCAGTTGCATCCGGCACTGCCCTGACCTCCTCTGTTGTAAGCTGAAAAGCATGACCCTGAGCCCTTAGGGGCTCCGCTCCACCCTGACCTCCACCTGTAATCCTCAAAGTGGCCGGTGCTGGATCCTGCACCGGTCCTGCAGCAAGCTGTGGACAGTTGACCCTCAAGTGTCCAACCTGATGACAATGATAACAAATCCTCAAATCACGACCCGGGGCTGCCTGTCGACAATCCCTCGCATAATGCCCCTCCTTTCCGCACTTGCGGCATGCACCACCGGACCTACAAACCCCGGTGTGACCCTTCCCACAAGTGTGGTTGCTCTGATCTCCCAATCTAGAATCAACAGTCTTGGAGCGTTTCGGCGCCGACTGCGACTACACCAGAGCCTACCTCTACTCTCGCAGCTGCAACTCAATCTCCAACTCACGCCGCCTGGCGGCCTCCTGCAACTCTAACAAGGTCTCGCACCTATGCGTAGACACAAACTGCCTGATATCTCTCTTGAGCATACTCATATATCGGGACACCTGAGCCTGCTCTAAAGTGAACTCAGGGCAAAACATCGCCCTCTCAGTGAACATCCTGGTGATCTTCGTCACCGACTCCGAATCCTGCTTCAGCTCCAGGAACTCCTGAGCCAATCTCTCCCTCTTAACCCGCGGAACATAACGAGTACTGAACATCTCCCGGAACTGATCCCATGAAACCGCAGCTCTCTGCGCATACGAATACGACCCCGTGGTCAATCTCCACCAATCCTTCGCCCCGAGCCTTAACAGGTTCAGAGCACACCTCACCCTCTGATCAGCAGGGCATGAGCACATGAAGAAACACCCCTCCACGTCCGACAACCATCTCATAGCAACAATCGGGTCCTGAACCCCATCGAAGGTAGGAGGCTTCGTATTATCGAAGTCCCGATAATGAAAACCCCGACCAACTCCTCCCCCTGCCGCTGCTACAGCCGCTGTAGCCGCCGCGGCAACCGTCTCCGTGAGAGTCGCATAGCGCTCATCAAAATACTCAACCATGGCGGGCTTGATCGACCCAAACAGTTCCGGCAACCCAGCCCGGAATAACGCAGCAACCTCATCATGCAGGATCTCACGAATCCTCGCATCCAACTCGCACGTGCTCATCTGACCAATAACCTCAGGTGGTACTGACCCGCCCTGACCTCCCTCTCCTGCTCCCAATCCTGACCCGGATCCGCTCCCAGCATGCCTCGAAACCTCCATACTAAAAACATCGCAAGATATCACATACTTCGCGCAAACCCGGGAACCAACTCCCAACCCAACCCTAGAGGTCATGGTTTCTTTGATATGCGTATGGGTCCTGTGCTTTCAGTAGTATGGACCCATACTACCTTCCACACCTACCCATATTTATATCAATTATACCACAACACCCTAGTGAAGAATATACATAACAACACTCAACCCTCACTCCTAGAGGAACACTGGAAATCTCCCACAAGGAAACCCTAGGCTAACAGGCATCATAAATCAGGCAACATTATCATGAAATCCTGAAGATCCCTAGCCTAGTACTAGCATGCTGTTCTATCAAGGCTCAAAACAAATATCATGTATGGTATTTTGGGGTTACTTACTGGCTCCGGCTGATCGTACCACCGCGTCCTCCTTTACTCATTTTGAAAACCATTTTAAATTCTCTTTTGAAAACCCTCCTCGATTTGAGACTGGATTCACACGAATGTTCCTCCAATTCACTCAAACCAAGGATTTGATACCAACTTGTAACGACCATAAAATTCCAACTAATTTAAACTTTTCAAAAACAACCCGATTTCATAAAATTATTACAAAAAGGTTTTCAATACAATTATTTCAGAGTCATTCCCAGAACCACATCATAAAACATAAACATGAGGAGCGGTACGATCACGCCTTTGCCTTGCCACGGTCTCCTGAAGAACCTGAAAAACATTAAACCATAACTGTAAGCCCGAAAACTTAGTGAGATATCCCCAAAATACCAACAACATATACCATACACGCATAACATGCCATATCATAATAGAACACAGAACAACCATGCACTTCGGGTCTACTGTGTGACTGGTCCGCCGCACCGGCCCACAGTCCACCTGGTCCACCCTCCGAGTCTAGCCATATACATCGAGTCTATAGTATGATTGGTTCGCCCGCACCGGGCCTTCAATCCACCTGGTCCATTCTCTGAGTCTTCAGTATGACTGGTCCGCCCGCACCAGGCCTTCAGTCGGTCTGGTCCACTCTACGAGCCTCGGCACGTCTGGTCCGCCCTCTCCGGGCCTGCAGCCTATCCGAACCGCTCGCTGGGCCTTCGGGATAACCGGTCCGCCCTGGGTATGTGCACATAAACATTCAATCATATAACAATCGCATCCAATCAAACCGATCTAACAGATCACATAGCATAACATCATCCTAACCAGCATACCCACCTAACCGGTCACTAGCATAGCATCATCCTATATACCAGAATTCCGACCTTATCAGGTCTCTAACATATATACCATCCTAACTACCAGGATGCAACATAGCAAAGCAATAACATAACAACGATAACCGGATCACAATCCGATAAAGGGTCGGCCTTGGTGTCGTAGACCCTGTTGATATAGTGAGGATAACTCACCTCGCAACTGCTGACTGAACAGATAAACCCAAGCTGCCCCGACCACTGATACGATCTCCACCACTGGCCAACCACCAAAACACTGAACTCAAGACAAATGCCAACAATTACCAAAATACCCCTGGAAATCAACTGGTCAACCCTTGGTCAAAGTCAAAGTCAAAGTCAACCCCTGACTGACTCTACTCGCCGAGTCAACCCGATGATTCGTCGAGTCCCCATGCATAGAACTTCCCCAATCCGCGACTCAACTCGCAGAGTCACCCCGAGACTCGCCGAGTCCAGCTACTCTGAGTCCTTTCACACTCGTCTCACCGAGTCATTCCTTGACTCACCGAATCACAGCTCAACCAGAGGAAAGGTTAGGACCTCACGACCAGATTCGCCGAGTCCAAGAACAGACTCGCCGAGTCCAAGAACAGACTCGTCGAGTCCAAGGCTATCTGCAACCAACTTGCCGAGTTGTTCTTCCAACTCGCCGAGTTCCTGGCCATATTCATCAAACTCGCCGAGTTGTTCTTCCAACTCGTCAAGTTCCAGCCTATGTTCAAGCAACTCACCGAGTACACCCTTGTGACTCACCGAGTACCCTTAGATCTGAAACCATACATAGGCTTTCCAAGCCATGCAGAAGCTCTAAACCATAGATCTACTCTTTTACAAGCCATCCATCACGTAAAGTGGCAAACTTTACGTGGATCCAAGGAGATCTAGGCATTTAACACTTTAGGGCTAGGGTTTGGGACAAAAGGCTTCACCAATCACTCAAAAATTGGGACTCTATGACATATAGGACCATCACAAGCTTAGATCTGACGTAGCATCCTCAAATCCAAGCTTCTATCTCAATTTAGATGTCATATCAACCACCACACATGAACCCCATGAAGAAAAAGCTTAAGGAAGTGGTTCCTTACCCCTGGAATGAGCCCAACCAACTGTAGATTCCTGATCTCCCAAGATTTCTGATACAAGCCTCCAAATCTTCAAGCTTAAAGCACCAAAGATCCTTCTTAAAACTCTAATTCACTCAATAATGGAGTCTCCTCACGAATTTAGGGTTTCTGGAACTCAAGGAATGGTAAAGAGGCTGGGGAAGAAGTGTTATGTTCTTTATATAGGGCTCAACCTCCGAAATTAGGGTTTTCTCCACTCAGCACCAACTCGCCGAGTCCATCCATGCTACTCGTCGAGTTGGTCACTTAACACGCGACTAGAGTCGCGACCCTACTTGCCGAGTCCACTCGTGGACTCGCCGAGTTGCCCTCTCACACTTACACTTTTAGCCCTTCAACTCTACTCTTGATATTCCGGGATGTTACACTTTCACCGCTCTTAATGCCAAAACCTCCACTCCACCCCTCCGCTACCACCCCTTTTTCCACCATTTCCTTCCCACCAACTAAGTGGAGACACCAACATTAGGGTTTTTGATCGTTAATGATGATAGTGCACATTGTAGGAGGGAATGAGAGTTAGATTGAACTATCAAGCATACGTCCTCCTTTGATCTTCAAGGGTAACATCTAAAATATGTCTTCATGGAATTGGTACTTATTTTTCAATTATAAATTTTTTCTTGGCTTTGGTTCGACTCACTTCATGTTCATCAGTCAACCACGATAAGGAAAAAATCAAAGATATATACGTATAGTGCTCATGGCTGCTTGGTTGCAGACCAACTGTTGAATATAATGTGTGTGTATGTTTTTTGTTGGTGTAGTTGCTTTTTTTCAGACCAACTATTTACAAGAAGAAAAGTCTACTCGAAAAGTTGCTCAATTCTACTTAGGAAGCAAACGAGCTACATATGTAAGTGCTTTCCTTAGCGGCATTTTCCCTTTCCTTTCAAGTTATTTCTTGACTCTATATTATGATTCTTAACATGACTATTTTCTTGTAGGGAATTGGAACGACTTTCAATTAAAAACCTCACATTAGTTGGTTATTTTAATTACTTATGTTTTTTACATCAAATTTGTGTTTGTAATCATTGAAATTGTAGGTTGTTTTTTTGATATAATCAAGGTAATCTTATGAAGAAGCTTTGCAGTTTGTAGAAGTTAGATCAATATTAATACTATGTGAGTAAAATGACATTTACTTTATTAGTATTCCTCTTTGTTCTCTTAGCTTATTTGAATTTCATATTTCTTTACTGTTAGCCATTATATATTTTCGGACTGCATGCCAGTTGAGATGTTGGTTTGTCAATTTTTGCATTAATTTGTGTATTTTTCCATTTTGCTCAAAGAATTGAAGATTTCATGTATACCATTTCGCCTAAGCAGGGTTAGCGGTTAACATATTTCTTATGATTTTTGTCATGAAGATTTGCGTGCACCAATTTTTATATTTAACAACAAATATATAAAAACAATTAGAATTCTTTAACTTATTATATCATTGAGTAAAAAGGTATGCTCCGAAAGCATTTTGATTGGATCCTTCAACAACTGCCTAACTTCATTAATTTTCTTATGACATGTCTTATGTTTATTGTTTGGAGACACATACCAACATCTTCCACATAAGTATATCATTATTGATTATGATGGTGCTTCCTTTCTTATATTTCATATTATTTTTGTACCAGGGGTTCCACTACATATTTCTATTCTATCTCATTTCTAGCTTTTCATTACATATGTTCATTCATCTCCTTTCAGTTCCATTTCATTAAATATGATTGCGTGAGGGTTGTGATCAGACAATTTCCATAGCAGTTGATGGTGATCATATCTGGTATGTATAAACCAATACATATTGTTGACTTTTTATGCATCAACTTTTTTTCTTGTGAACTATCATGGTTACGTCCAATATTTGTGTCATGGTGACCTTTCCAACATTTATGCAAAGACTTTATCTCGGCCAAGGTTATGATGGTAAGATAGGTGAATTCTCATAGATTTTCAGAACATAGTGTGTCCACTCGATAAAGATGGAGATCTTACGAATGATGGCATAAAAGATCTATAAAACCAAGAGAAGTAGTCATGACATCTCTTTAGCATTTGATATTTTTTACACATAAGGTGTAGTTTTTTTTCTTGTTGGTTAGTCATTTGTGTTTATTATTTAATGTTAGATATGACAATGCCACGACTACTGTTTATTTTTTTAATACTACTCCATTTTGTGCATTTCCATATTCTAGCCGCTATAAAAGCTAGTTCGAGACTCAAATCTAGCCCCAAGTTGCATTATTTGCAGCTAATTGTTACTAATAAGTATTTGTATTAAGGATTATATTGATATTAGTAAGTTATAATTAGTCCTAAAAGAAACATAGTTGGGACAAAATGACATTGTACTTGAGACTGATATTTAGCATTTAAAAGTTAGGTTAGGGATAAAATGTCATTGTATCTGAGGCTGATATACAACCATTAAAAATCACTTAGGGACCGAATAGGATATTGTCAAAGATGGATATTCAATTCTAAAATGAGAGTATCTAGGACTAATAAGATATAAAATAAGGTTTTGAAGGAAATAAATTGGATATTAAATAAGATTGTATCGAAAACAAATATTTAGTCCTTAAAAGATAGTATTTGAGACTGATATGACATAAAATTGGGATATAAAGGAAACATATTGGAGAGTGAATAAGATAGTATCAAAGACTTATATTCAATCCTCAAAATAAGTATCAGAGACTGGCATGACATAAAATTGAGGATTCAATGAAAACACATTGGAGAATGAATGTCATAGTATCGAAGACTAATTTTCTGTCTTTCATACTTACATGTATCAGGGACTGTGTAACGACCCAAAATCCGTAATTAAAAATTTTATTTTCCAATTCATCAATCCAAACATCACATGTCTCGAAAAACATGCAAAATACAACCATCATAAAATATCAAAGTAACAGAGATCATAAAATATGGAAATCATGAAGGGGAAGCCGTTGTGCCATCACGTCGGGCTCTTCCCTTTTGTACCGGAAGTACCTGAGACATAAAACGTATATGTAAGCACAAAGCTTAGTAAGCTTCCCCAAAATACCACATACACCATACACATAAATATAACAGCACATGATTGTGTCAAGTTCGTAACAAACCCTAGGTCCGTATCAACCTTATGTAACAACAATTAGTTGTTTCAAGTCCGTATCAACCCCCGAGTCCATACCAACTCCGAGTCCACAATGACTCTGAGCCTAAATTGGGTCCATGAACATATCATACAATCACACATGTAGTAGTCACATAATGGCATATATCCTACACATACAAATCAATGGTCGACCTTGGTGCCTTCGACCCACTAAAGATAACTGAATCGCACACTCAACCTGTTGCTAACACGGATCCTCATACTAAACATAACCTAATATCAATCCTAATTAATAATCAGGATTAATCCATAAACAAAGGTCTAACTCAACCTTTATCTATCTAAGAGCAATAGAGAATTGTTTCCCTTCCTATTCATGACCCAACGAGACAAAGCCCAGAACCCCTAATGGCCCAAGGCCCAAAAATGGCCCAAGTGGGTTCCTGGAAGTACACCCAGCGTACTACCCATTACGCCCCCACATACACCATTTGATGCGGAAAGGATATCGGGAAATGATCCAGTACACGCAGCGTACCCATGGTTATGCCCAACGTAATCACCTTAGTTCCAAACTCTAATCTAAGGTCTTAATGGGTTAAGAATTAACGTCCACACTTCATATCCAAGCTTAATAAAACGTCTAAATCCATATAGTTGCAACCTTTACGCCTTTTATGTCAAAAAGGAAGCTAAAAACCAAAACCCTAACTTATATCAGCATCTAAACTTCCATAACTCTTGCATGGATGAATACCAAGGACCAAGATTGCATTTTTATGACAAGAAACCCTATAAAATGCTTGAAAGGACAACTCAAAAGGTCTGGAATGAACAATACTCAAGAGATCAAGGTTTTTGGGACAAAGGGCCAAAAACTTGCATCCTAACTAGACCTAGCAAGGCAAGCATCAAGATTTGAACTATATACCTTTTGAAGATGCATAAGGATGAGTAGAATCTGGATCCAAAAGCTTGAGTACATCGCAACCTCTTCAAAGATCTTCCTTCACCACCAAGAACATTAAAATAACACTCAAGAGCTTCAAATCTTGCACACAAGGATTATGGTTTCAAGATGAGGGTTAAGAGGGATGGAGACAGGAGGTAAGGAAAGGTTTGAGGCCATAATGTCCTTTACATAGGGTCCAAACCCTAAAAAATAAGGTTTGTCCTTTGCTTGCGTACGCCCAATGTACACACACGTACGCCCAACTTACGTGAGGGATTTCGCGACCATCATTTAAAGACCTACGTCTGACGTACCCATCTTGTACGCCTAACGTAGGGAGAAATTTTGCAAACTTTTAAGGAATCAAAGCTAAAATGAAATTTACCTGGAACATTGGCGTTACAGATTGATTTTCAGACCTAAATACATTTAAAAGAAAAAAAACTAGTATCTAGGACTAGGCATCTGGGACTAGCTAGAGACTAGAAAAATCAGTCTTGGATTCGTATTAGAGACTGATTATTGACTATCGATACTGATTTTGTCAGTCTTTGATACCCCTTTTTCTTGTAGTGATGGTCCACAAACATCTGTGTGAATTAGGTCCAATAAATCATTGCATCTTTCACAGTGACCTGCGAATGGCGCCTTTGTCATCTTTTCAAGTAAGTAAGACTCACATACATCATCTGACTTGTAGTTAAATGATTTCAAGATCCCATCTGAATGGAGCTTGGCGATGGGCTTCTTGTTTATATGACAAAGTCGACAATACCATAAACATGATTTATCTAATTCACTATTAGAAGAACCAACATTTAGTAATAGCTTATCAATTTCACCTACGCAACCAAAACTTTCATACACACCTTTACAAGGCCTAACTTTTAATATAAACAGTCATTCTTATAAACCAAAATGTCACCAATAATGTTTCGTGCCATATCAGGCAGAAAGAACCAATTTAATACACTAAGATAAACATCACCACCAAGCATGAGCTCATAGTCCTCAATCCTTGTAACAACTGACTTGTGCTTGTTTCCCATGATCACGTTAAGCTCCCAATGCCTCAACTTCATGCTTTATCTTAGTCTCTGCGTGTCAGAGCAAATATGAGTACCACATCATGTATTAAGAATCAAAGAGTTAGAAGTAAATGTGCTATGGAGTTCTAACAGAAACATACCTAAGGTGCCAACCACCTTTAATTTTCCCTTCTTGTGGTCCTCTACGTATTTAGGGAAGCTACACTTACACTGTCCCTTATTCTGACAGTGGAAACAAATGATCTCATTTGGATCAGTGGAAGGGGCTATCTCGGTTTTGAATCGTTCTCTTAGGGCCTTAGTCAGACTGTCCGACCTTAGCCTTTTCCCTTTGCTTTGTGATAAGAAAACATTTTCCTTTTAGCATAACCACGATTATTGGCCAAGACTAGAGCAGTAGGGTTGTAGTTCATGATGAACTATGAATATGAACCGCAAAACGAGTTCAAGACCATGTCGATGGTTAACTCCTTCAGTAGCTCAATGACCCGATTTAATCTTCCCAAATCTTTACCATATTATGAAGGCATGTCCTTTTTATTAACGGGTATAAAAAATAATTAATACGAAGGATAGGATCAAACAAAGGTACATGTACATGATGGTCTCAAAAGATGTTCCTTGATTAATTATTGTCATCCTTCTAGAAAAGCGTATTGATATTATAACATTGTAAACATTAATCATCTTAATTATTGTCTAGAGCGGAATCAAGAAATGGATGTAAACATAACAATATGGTCGCGTTAGGATCAGTTCAGACGGTGGGCAACCCGAGCAACCGCCCAGGGCCCACGTCTTCAGGGGACCCAAAATTTATGGGCTATATAGTGTATATATATAAATAAATATATTACGTAAATGATTTTTAGGGCATAAAGTTGATTCAAACTCAAATTAGCTCATAAGATAAACAATTTGACTTGCTTATTATTGCTAATTGAATACGTCTATAATAAAGAATAAATAATATTTCTTTTAACTTTTATTATATTTGTCTTTGATGGACCCCTTTTTTTCTTTTCGTCTCGGACCCCATATACATTTGGACCAGCCCTTGCTCACGTTAAGTATTTGATCGAAACACATTTATAGAAGAAAAATTATTAGAACGCGTAACATATATTTAAGCTGCTTCACAATATTAGATTGCACACATAAGACGATTGTAAAAGTACATATTTAGGGTTCTTCCGTTTAACCGGAAATCAGTATTAAGGCAAGCAGATATCAGTCAACTCCTTGTTAATTAATCATTATGAGGTTATTACGGCTCGATCCAGTGGAAATGAGTAAAGGAGAAACCTCAAGTCCGTCATCATTATTACCTAGAGAACACGAAAAGAACAAGTCAAGACTATGCCACTAATTAACAAATGCATCATATATTCATATTGATAGACACACAATGCGAAAAGATTAACAAAATGCATTTTTCAACATTGATCAGAAATAAACTTCTTGGAGTATAAATTTTAGGATTTATCGAAAGTGGAGCATACCTACACTAACCGAAGAGGGGTTTGGTCTTGGCAGGAGTAATCATTATCGGGTTGCAACTCGTTTGTGTGAACGTAGCTTCGACTGTCAAAGGGCTGGTGAGGTGTTACTAGCTCATAATCTGAACTTCCAGGCATCAAACTCATGTGGTGCTGCTGAGCTCTTTCATTTTCAGCTATCTAAACAATCGTTAAACAAATCAATTGATACAACTCCGATGCTTCATATCTCTGTGTGTGTGTGTGTGTGTGAGAGAGAGAGAGAGAGAGAGAGAGAGAGAGAGAGAGAGAGAGAGAGAGACCTTTGCACGAAGAAACTGATTGCTGTTATGCAATTCAAGTTCCTGCATTACGAAAAAGTTTAGAAAAGATTCATATACGGGAATTCGATTATAGATTTGCATCAACGTACACATATACATTATACATAATGCTAACGGAGAAACTCAATTTTTTTCATTAAACATTTGATATCATTACTAAATTTACGTGGTTAGATTAATACGGAATATGCTCATAGAATACAAGACAACATAATTGAAGATTGAGTTACAGGTTCGAAGCCACTTACTCTTTTTTGCATATACTCGATTTCAGCAAACAACAGTTCATTCTGCGATTGTTTTTATCAGACAGAGATGTTTATTATTTGACGATTTCAAAGGTTTAAATGAAATGAATTCTTAATAGATGACAAAGATACTACCTTTTTGGATCGAATCCTGCTAATCGCTTTCTCTAATTTAGTTTCAAGATTCTTGAGGTCCTTCACCGGCATGTCTGCCAAAGATTCCCCCATGATGTTCCTGTAGAATTGCCTTTTTTTTTTTCCCAAATGTGTTATAACTTTGTGTTCACAAAGATATATGAAGTATCTATATATATAAGGACTTTCTAATTCAGAAAAGTACCTGTTCTGGTTTTGAAGATTTGCAATTTGCTGGCGCAGTTTAGCAGCTTCTTGCTGGTAAAACTGTAGTTAAAATATTATACAATTTCATTAACGCGCTGGAATGATGTATTAACCTAATCATATATTGTTACTTAAACTACTACAAATACTAATCCCTTCGTTTATCAAAGGTCTTGAAAACACGATAATTTTACAGCAACATATACAAATTATTCTTGCAAATTTCTTATTAAACTTGAGGGGTAATTAATTACTTAGCTACCAAAGGGTACCTGAGCATTGGCTTCAGCAACCGAACCACTGGTAGGTGGATCTAGGCATGCTTTCTTGTACCTATCGATTGTCCCTCTAACACTGCAATAACAATAAGACAACATTCAACACATTAACTATACAATTTTTCACTTATTAACTGAACAACTTATATAATAAAAATATAGCATATATAATTAGAGCCTTACAAAAAATATACAAAATGTAACTAACTGATTGGCCTAAAAGAACGTAAGCTGTAAAATATATAACAATGTGCTATTTGAGTCTTGTGATGAGTCAAGATGTTAAATTTATGAGTCAATTAAGCTAAAAAAATTAGATGTGGCTCATGTAGGTTTGTGTTTTTAATTTGGTGTTCAATGTTTTTTTTTGGTTTTGCACAAAGGATAGAATGATGTTCATACAAAAACACATACATTGAGGTGTAGTACTCTTTGTATACTCAAATCTTAAAAGTATTTGAAATAGTAGGATTTGTGTGTGATTTTAAGGAAACACAAAATGTACTTCAGTGAATAAAATCTTACTTTTTCTCGGAGATCCTAAGGATACCATATAAATTCACATTGTATAATGCCTTAATTTGGCTGAAGTTACTGATTGGTTGTGTCTGCCACGCTGTCAACACTCCCATCATTATGATTGGTTACCATTTTCTACGGATAGATTATTGCCACGTCTAGCTAACCCATTACACATTGGATAATCCAGTTAATTCTCACCCTTTTACCCTCCTCGTAGATCCGAGATCTCTGTTCTTTTTTCTCTTGTAAACCCTGAGTACATCAGAGCCGTCCTTTTCATTGCAGCAGACATTGCTGTACGATTTCCCTCTCCCCCATGCGTTAGATAGTCTCTCTCTCTCACACACTTTCTCTCCCACACACACCACACTTGCGCAAGCATTTACCTACGCAGGATCTATGATTAATGCTCTAAATTTGAGACACACGGCATTATCATTATTTCGTATAATCTCTCTCTCTCTCTCTCTCTCTCTCTCTCTCTCTCTCTCTCTCTCTCTCTCTCTCTCTCTCTCTCTCTCTCTCTCTCTCATGTTTAAGTTTGAACAGCATGATAAGCTTGGAAAAAGTTTTTATTGGACAATCCAAAGGGAAAGAGTAGTCCTTGTTCTATTTCACCATTGAAGAACTTTTGAACTGAGTATAAGAACTAATCACTCAATAAACTTGAAAGTAAAATCTGGGTTTTGCTTTTCTAAAGAAAAAAGTCTGGGTTTTGATTTTATTAGAAAAAATAGCCATCCAGGTATGCATTGTTGTTAGTTTATAGAAAAGAAATGACAAACATATTGCTAAAAAATTAATTAAAGGGATTTCCAAAAAATGTTCTAATCTCTCACCTGGATGATAAAACCCTAGTGTACGTCTAATCTACATTCAGATATAAAATATACTCTTTTCATAAATGAGTATAATAATAATAATAATAATAATGATAATAATACCCATTTTTTTTTAATATGCGCAAACAATATTTTTCTCTTTTTTCTGCGGTGATTTAAGATTTTATTAAACCCTAATTTTAGGATCATTATAAATAAAATCCGTTTCATTAGCCATCTTTCTTCAAAAATCCCAAAATATAGAGATATTCGTTCTATTTCATCCAACATTTAATTAACCTAGAGCTCAGGATTCGTGCATGTCAAATCCCTTGGGTTATCACTTTTTAGGTTAAGGTTAAAAAAATTAGGGTTTATTCAAGAAATACTAAACTGTTTTTTTTTTTTTTTTTTTCAAACATAAAGTTCTGAGAGTATTGCTTAAACTAGTTTAAAAACCTAAAATTTGTTTTTCCTTTCTTGATTAGACTTTGATGACATCGCTTTTCAAAGTCCTTTCACTTAGCTTGGACAATGAATAACTGACATATGTTTACTTAGGAAATGTCGAAGTGATGGATGCCTTGAGCAATAGGAACTTGACAACCACTTGTGTGTGTGTGTGTGTGTGTGAGAGAGAGAGAGAGAGAGAGAGAGAGAGCTCAAACAGTGATGAAGATAAGAGGGAAGCTGATCTCAGACGTCTGCACATACACTTCCTATATCTTTGCTTACTGGTTTGCAACATATCTAATGGTGGCTTCTATGTTGCCATCTTTAACAACAGATCTTGTGGGTACCAAAATATGAAAAAAAAATTGGATCTAAAAAGATGAACCACAAAATTATAAATATAAAAAGAAAAATCTCTTTGTGGGAAAGAAACAAAACACAAAATATAAGAGAGACAAGTGAATATTTGTTCACAAGAATAAAAACTCAAAAAAAAAAAAATATCACTATAACCTAAAGGTTGTGTCCTTTGTTCTTAAATTTTTACCACAAGTCACATTCATTTTATGTACTATTTTTCACAACCCTAAAAAAATAGATAAACTTTAACCTAAATTTTAGTATGTATCATTTTATAAAGAAAATAAAACGTACCCATAAAGAATTGAAATCCCAATTAACAATAAGATGATTCAAAAATTACCCAGAAATTATTTTACCTGTTGTTAGCATACTCATAAAGGCGACCACGGCTTGAGAAGACAATAAGAGCAACCTCAGCATCACAAAGAACAGACAATTCATAGGCCTTCTTGAGCAAACCATTGCGACGCTTACAAAATGTCACTTGTCGATTTGTGGTATTCTCGATCCGCTTGATCTCGATCTTTCCCTTCCCCAGCTTTCTCTGTGGAGAAATGTCCCCGGATTCATTCTGAAACGACATGGATCGATCGATGCAACTGAAATCAAGCTCACACGCATCAGAATTTTCCATGAATACCTGAAGTAAATTATACAGACTTCACACTAAAGAAACAAGAGATTAAGCTTGTTGATTGTTTGAACTCAAGAAAAAGAAAGGGTGGGGTTGAGGAATTGAATGAATTTTTATGTATAATTGAGGAGAGAAACTAATCAAGTTTCAAATTATTCTCTCTCTTGCTTTTTGAAGCCTCTCACACACAAATCTAAACAGGAAAGATGCAAAAAATGGAAGGGGGAGGTGGGTGAAAGAGGAGTTATAAAAAAGTAGACAATGACCCTTTGTCCATGATATTAACAAACTCTCTTAATTTTGATCGTTATCTCTTAATACCAAATCCATTTTCTTCATATATTTTGGAATATTTATACAAGAAAAACAATATTTCTATATATGGATCTCATTCATCTTCTCTCTTTAAAAACACTATTCAGATTTTCAGTGTTTATAAGAAAAGGTTGAGAGAGAGAGAGAGAGAGAGAGAGAGAGAGAGAGAGAGAGAGAGAGAGAGAGAGAGAGAGAGACCTTTGAAACTGAAGTGCTCTCTATGATGGGTGAATGAACTTTGGACAAAATTACACTCAATCTATATATCTTAGTATTTGTGATAGGCAACAGTTTGTGAGTTACAGGAGGACCCTTTGTACTCCCCCTTTCTTATTAGAAACGTTGTCATTTTGACCTTGTAGTCAAACATTTGCCTTCTTTGGTGTTGATTTAACTATGAGATAATCGACAAGATGAGCACTTTTATAAACTCATGTAACAAATTGACAGTCATTTTAATTACATAAGCCCAAAACACCACAATTTTAGAACGAAGTTTGGCAGTCCTTTATTGTGGCCACCCATTAATTATTCAGAGTGGTAGGATTTTCATAAACCCTAAACATCTTCAAAATAGTACTTCTTAATTAATTAGTATTTCTCTTTATATTGCTTTCAAAACTCATAGAAAGAACAAGATGGACACATGTTTTGTTCCAACAGTTAGCACAATGGAAGTAAGAACTTTTATCTATAGTATTTTGAAACTATGCGCAAAAAAATACTTTTTAAGCTCAAAACTCATAATTAAAGAACATTTTTGAAACATAGGAAGAACAAGTTCGAAATTCAGACAAATTACAACTTCAAAACGCTTATAAAATACTTTTTTTTTCTTGTTTTTGTGGTTATATATGTGGACCTTTAAGAATCATCTCAGACCTCTTTCGGGACACCATACAACCCATAAATCAAATTTTATAACTCAGAATTTACAAGGTTGCACCTCATAAGAACAAGTGAGAACACATACGAACTAAAGCACAAGTTCGAAATTATTATAAAGTATATGTTTTGTTTATGAAAACCAAGACGAATGAAGACAGTCGTTGAGATGTACTTGAAGTCTTTGAAAATTACATGAATACCACTGTAGACTACCAGCAAATAGAGCTTATGAGCTGAGCTGAAGTCAAGGATGAGTTACACTCTAGCATCCTTAGGCCAAATTGTTATCAATAGGACACTACAACAACAGAACGAATTTCTATCGAAAGATCTTTGATATTTATTGACTAAATGATGAGCCACTTACGGATGTTAACTGATCCTATTTGTTCCAAACATCTAGGAATATTTATTTACTTTCCGGTCACAACGGTTTTCCTATGAATGATCTAAGTTGTTTCTTAGCTCATCTTTCATCATTAGGGTCCATACCACTTTAATCATTCCAACCTATGAAACTCTATTTAGGATCATGTGTTTCGTTAGTAACCTACAAGAGGTAAATTGATACCATTATGGCCTTCTGTTTTGCTAAAGAGAAACTGCTAGTTTTATAACATGTCAAACAAGAACTTGTTTCCTTTTATTTCCATAAACATCTAACATTTTCTTCAAAGATCTAGGAATCAATAGCTAGTTCTTGAATGATGACAAATCACATAAAAGATTATTCTCTGACACACATACACCTAAATTGGCATTGCACAACAAGAAATAAGCCCTTTAGCGACGACCTCTATAGCGAAGACGATAGCCTTTAGCGGCAACATCAGATAATGTCGCCGCTAAAGGTTATTGTCGTCTCTAGAGAAGTCGTTGCTAAAGGGCTTCCACCGGCGATCCTCTCATGCCACACGCCATTTGATCGTGACCATATGCTACTATACTGATCCATTTGTTAGGGTTTAATCTCATGGGAGTTAACAGAGGGGACACCAATTGCGACGACATGTCGCCGCTATTGATGGTGATCTGCGTGAATGTCATCTTGGCCGTTCGATTATTTTTTTATCGGACGGTTAATAATCACGATAGAATGGCGTGTCTTTTTCCCTCCAACATGTCTCCAACATGTCGCTGGTGTCTTGATTTCGCCACTAAAGGTAACTCCCTTTTGACCCTCCTTCGTCCCAGAGGACCCAGTTCCTGCATTTTTTCCTCCCTCTCGCAAAACTCCGACGACCAACGTTCTGTGGTGCGATTTTCTGGCGTAGTACACCAACACAAATAACCACTAACCATAGATTGCTTCTAGGCCTTCATTTTTCGATGATTTTCGGTGTTTTCCGTCGAATTCCGACTTTTTTCGGCGACAATAATCCTCCGGTAACATGCGTTTTCTCTTCCCTTTTCTCTTTCTCTTTTCTTCTTACCAATACTTAACCCGAATTACATTATTTTGGTGCTTTTAAGGTAATCTCGGTTGAATACCACCACTACAACACCACAATTGTCACCACCAGCTTTAATTTCCGACGACTGGTCGTATTTTTCGGTGATATGTCTAATATTCCGGGGACAGCAGGTTCTTCTTTCTGTTTTCTATTCTTAATGTGTTGGTTTGTGCAATGTATATATGTTGGTATGTGAAATGTATGAATATGTATGTAAAAATGTATATGCAAATGTGTATGTGTGAATATTTATGAAAAAAAAATGTATATATATATATATATATGTGTGTGTGTGTGTGTTTGTCTGAAAAAGTGTATGTGAAAATGTGTGAATAAGTGTATTTCTATGTGAAATATATGTATATGTGTATCTATATGAAAAAATGTATGTATATGTGTATATATATGAAAAAGTGTATGTGAAAATGTATGTATATGAAATGTAGACATTTTTATGTGAAAATGTAGGTATTTTTATGTGAAATGTATATGCATTTCTATATAAAATGTATTTGTATGTATGAAAAAATATATGTGAAAATGTGTGTATAAATGCATTTGTATGTGTGTATATTGTATGTTATGATACAATATGTGTATATTGTATGTATATGTGTGTATAATGTATCTTATGATAGGATGTTATAATTGAAAAAGAAAAAAAGATGTTATAATTTATAATGTCTTTTTAAAGTATTATACTATAATAAAAAAAAAGTAACTAAGATAATATAAGTAAAAATAATACGAAAATGTATAATGTCATAATAGAAACATAAAAACGAAAATAAGTTGATATTAAAAATCAAAATATGGAAAAAAAATGATATAAATAACAAATATTATCGTTTAAAGTACAATGTTATAATAAAAATGAAAAATTAAGACGTTAAATCTACTAAGTTATAATTTAGTCATAATAGAAAAATAAAAATGAAAATAAGTTGATATTAAAAGTCAATATATGGAAGAAAAAAATCATTTAAAGTATAATGCTATACGAAAAAAATGAAAAATTAATACACTAAATCTACTGTAACATCCAGGATTTCAGGTATGATAGTTCGTGTTTCAATTTTGAGGATATAGGAGGGACTCGACGAGTCGAAAGTTTGACTCGCCGAGTCACGTCGAGTTGGTCACGTGGATTTAATGAGCGGACTCGACGAGTCCAAGTATGGACTCGTCGAGTAGGTACTGGGCGGAGAAAACCCTAAGTTTCGGGGTTAGAGCCTATTTAAAGGAACTTCTGACCTTGGATGCGCCCCATATCTTCTGTGAGAAACCCTAAATTGTTGTTGGAGCCACGAGAGAGTTCTTATGATGAAATTGTTGGATTAGTGTCTAAGCCTGTAACCATATTTGGTAAGTACTTGACCCGGTTGTGCATGGTCCTTTTGGGTTGCCTTCACCAAAACAACTTGACTGGAGAAAGAAATAGAGAAAGCGGTTATTATGATTTATTAATATGTTATAAGAATAATATATTAAAGGAGAAATCATATTTGTTTAATTAATATTGATCAATAATTAATTAGGAATTAATTTTGTGATCAAGTGTAATTAATTAAACTAGAGGGGCTGAATTGTAATTATCTGATAGTTGCAAAGTAGGCCAATGATTATCCTTGTTAAAGGATGAACGAATTCAAGGATAAGGATATCCTTGAAATCGTCCAAGGTCCAAGAGATAAGGGCTTTCCAAGGCTTATCTTATGATTGCTTGGTGGGCAAGCAACTAGATAAGTATAAGGACTGAAACCCTAATCTCAACCCTATATAAAGACCCATAAGGCATAAGAAATCGTCCACTTGATCCCTAGGGTATCTAGATCCGATTTCTACCTCTCCCATTCTCTCTCTATAGTCTCTCCAATTGTTTGTGGTGTTTGTGTGCCATTAGAGGTACTACACTTGTGGTGCTTGCTTTCAAGACTAAGGGTTTGAAGATTTAAGTTGTTATTGCTATATAACAACAAGAGGTATGTGATCTAACCTTATATATGAATTTCAAAAATAGCAACCTACAATTAGGGTTTTATTCATATGTTCATAATGTTGTGTATCTAATAGTGAGAACATAGATCCAAATTAGGGTTGCACGCACACATAAGATTGTTTGTATAAAACCCATCAGTGGTATCAGAGACTTTGGTTAACTTGTTTTCTATTAGTATTATACAATTGTATGAACTTGACAATTAGGGTTTATAGCCAATAAACCCTAGGAGGCATGAAATTTCGAGATTAGGGTTTCCTAACCCTAATTTGCGAAAATTGTGAAAAGGTTTTTGAATCCTTTCCATTAATCCAAGATTTCGAAATCTAGGGTTTTCAAACCCTTAGATTTCGAGATTAGCCTCCTTCCCTAAGATAAGATCCTAAATTTTAGGGATTTGGATAATCCCATATCTTGTAATTATCTTTTAATAATTAAATATGGTAATTAAAGATTTTGAATTATCCCCTCCCATTATTTTCGAAATTTAGAGGGATAAAAGGGATTAGGATAAGTTAACTGTTTAAATGGTAATTATCCTTATGATTTAGATAATCCCTTATGATTTGATAATTTAAATTAATAGTTTAATTTAAAATAATTATTAAATCAATAGTTTTAATATTTAAAATTTTAGTTTAAATGGTATTAAATTCGAAAATTTTAAATTGAAGATTAAAACCCTAGTATTTTGAAATGTTTAAAATACACCCTATACTATTATATTATTACAAGATTAATAAATATATATGTAAAATTAAAATGCTAGTCTTACCGTTAGTAGGCCTCATTCACGAAGTCGGTCTATAAGATGGGTATAAGGTTGCTGCCTATAAAATGGCGCTTAATGGGTGTACACTCACACCCACCGTTTGCCTGACTGGTGGAGGGTCGTTAGCCGAACAAGTAGGATAGGGCAATCCTCTCCTTATTAATAAGTATAATGAACCTATATAAAGTAACTAAACATTTTTACAAATTCCCAATCCTAGTTACTTTAGGAAAAAGTGAAATTGATGCAATTCCATGAAATTACACTTTGCACCCTTGCTAAGAAGTTAGTGGAGCGTGTGTGGTTTACCGACACACTAATTGGTTCTAAGCAAAGGTGGTAAAGGGTGATTCATTGTTTGTCATAGTTCGATGGAGCGTGTGTGGTTTACCGGCACATCGAATAGGTGATTGTAACAATGAAGGCACCGATTTGCATGGTTGTTCACACCCACTTTGTGATCCTCGGCATCCCAGTCACAAACGAGAGGGGCATATCGAGATTTAAACATGCCATTGAAAAGTTCAATGTATCTCCAAGAAAATCTAGGAATTCTCAATACATTTAAAACTTAAGCTTATGTTTTTCATGGTGAAGAATTAGTTAATCGTCATTCACTTACCTCCAAATTATTTGCATGTTGGATTACGGCATCCCTTTTCTAATATGTAAATAATATTGTCGGGTCCTAGCCCTAAATTTTCATTTTGGGTGTTAATTAGGGACTTAACTCTAATCAAACTTTGTTCCTTTCTATTTGTAGATGTCTAACGCAAACAACGCTGCTGCTAGCTCATTCACGCTAATGAGCCTTTGTCAGAAAGTGACTTTCGATTGATCGAACTTTAGCAAATGGATAAGATACATTCGCACTATCGCGCGTTAGGAGGACAAAGAGTATGTTCTCGATGAAAAGCTCGAGAAGATCAATCCAGAAACTGTTACTCCCGAATAAATGGCTGTCTTTGAGACTCATGAGCGTGATGCAACGAAAGCTCATTGCATCATGCTAGCCACAATGAACTCCGAATTCCAAAAGTCCTATGAGGACATGTATCCCTATGAGATGCATATAGACTTGATGGAGAGATATCACCAAAGCGTGAGGCAAGAGCGCTATGAGATCATTACGAATATGATCACTGCTAAAATGGGAAGTGGAGAGTCTCTAACCGTGCACTTGCAAAAGATGCAAAGGTATGTTGATCGTCTTCGCAAGTTGAATGTCAACTTTGGGGAAGATTTGGCTATCGACATTTTTCTTCACTCCTTGCCCTCATGCTACAACCAATTTAGGATGACCTACCACATGAACAAGGAAGAGGTCACCCTAAGCAAACTCCAAGGGCTCCTAAGGACTGCTGAGAGCAACCTTAAGGACAAGTCTGTTGCACCAACTCCTAATCCATCCGTTGCTCCTGTTTTGGCTATAGGGCAGGGAAGGGGCAAGAAGAGGAAGGCTCCGTCAAAGAGTCATTGCAAGGGAAAGTCCCAAGATGGTTCCTCTTCTAGAGGGACCAAGGTTGATCCTGCTAAACCCAACCTTAACCCAAAGGAGGTAGAGTGCCATCATTGCCATAAAATAGGGCACTGGAAGAGAAGTTGCCCAGAATATCTGCAAGCCATCAAGGATGGAAAGATCAAGCCATCTTATGCAGGTATATACACAATTAAATCTAATGATTCATCCCATGCTATTTCTTGGGTTCTTGATACATGATGTGGTTACCACAGTTGTTCTGATATGCAGGGACTAGGAATAAATAGGGATGTGGAGCCTGGAAGAATAAATTTAATCATGGGGAACAGAAGAACGTTGGTTGTTACCAAGATTGGAGTGTATTCTTTAGTGCTTAGTAATGGATTGAATTTAGATTTAAATAATTGTTGCTACTCGCCAGATATGGCAAGAAACATCATTTCTTTTCATGGTTTGTTTAGACAAAGATTTAGATACTCATTTAATAATGAGAATGGTTCAATTTATGCTTATCTAAATGGTGTTTTATACTTTGAAGCAATGCCTTGTAAT